>NC_051405.1:21634931-21636200 GCF_015228065.2 Penaeus monodon
AAGAAAGAAAGAAAAAGGGCAAATAAATAAAACAGTGGAAAACACAGATAGAAATACTCCCAGTGTAAATGGGTTAATATTTAGCACTCTGCTAATATTTCTGAATTTAAGGAAGGACCACAACTAATAGCATTTTGCATAAAAATTATCATTAAATGGAATAGCTGCTTCATCTATGGTAAGTTTAAATTGTTAATTCACATTAATTTACATCAATGCATTCTATTTCTTTAGTGAATGGATGTCAGCAAATTACCATTTTGATGTGCTTTATCCTACAACATTTTATTAATCAATTTATAATGATGCAACATTAACCACCAGTTACAAAACATATACAACATGCAACTCTTTAAGATATAATAAATTTGTTTGATCTTCAACACCTTTGAATTTTTTTTCCTTCATTCCTCACCCTTGCCAACTCTCATAGCTGAATTCATATTTTTCATATCACAGTTCTCTCTTTTCAGAGACATAAATGTATTATGTATCCTTTTCCTAGAGATACAATACATACAATTCATATGCAGTTGTGAATCATTTTCTCCCTCATGCCTTGGGACATTCACCTCTCTAAGCAAGGGCATAGATGACTGCCATAATACCCAAGAGTGAAGACTACACTGCTCGATGGTTTTGCCCCTCTAAGGAAGATGATGATACACCAGCCACCTTGGAGAAGATATATAAATATCCTTGGGAGCAGGTCATTATTAGTAATCAATTTCCACTCATCCAGGGCACTTCTTGGCTTTTATCTTTGTGCTGACAAGCATTTTTACTATTCATGCTAGCTTTTATGGTCATATAGGTCTCAAAAAGGATTTACTCTCCTGGAAGGTAAAAAGAGATGCAAATGGGAAGACATTTTTCTTTTAACATATTTTTTTTTCTTGAAAAATTGGATATGTGACAGGGACGTTTCTTTTTTGTTATATATAATACAGGCACATTCTTTTTTTATATATAGAATATGTAAAACACAATGGTAAAACTTTAGTTTTTTTTTCTTCATGTCCAATCGAAGTAACATTTCATTTCTTTTACTCTACTCATTTGCTGATAAATTGTGACAGATTTTTCAAGGGGATTTTACCAAAAGTACTGACTTTAAAACACCAAGTTCTTCTGCATCAATTTTGAAGTGCTAGATACCAACAGACAGAGAACTGATCCTTTTTTTTTATGAACCAAAGGCTTTGCCATCTACTTTGAAATATGAGCCAGGAAGAAACTTAAGAAACATTTGTTAATCCGTTATTGACA
>NC_051405.1:21636397-21636743 GCF_015228065.2 Penaeus monodon
GATTTCTATAATAACTCATTTACTAACACTCTGCAATGCAGGTGTCCTCCCCTTGGATCATGAGAAATACATAGGCTAGCTGAGGAAAGGGCAGCACAACCTGACTGTACTCAGAAGGGTTCCCTAAATGAGCACTCTGAGAGCTCAGTATTTAAGTTGAGAAATTTTTTTCTTTTATAGGAATTAATAGTTCTAGCTTCGTTTTTATGAATGTTAATGCAACCTAAGAGCCAAGAGCAGAGTACGTCAGTAGTACTCTTTACTCTAGAGATCAAGATTAAAAGGCTAGTCTGAATGTCTTCTCATAGTTACATTAAATAGTCATGATTAATGAGTGACAATTATG
>NC_051405.1:21637052-21637528 GCF_015228065.2 Penaeus monodon
TACCAATACAAGCCACATTTAATTTCTTGGCTGAATTCTCTACATAGATAATTGATTACTAACACATTTCTTTTTCACTATCATAACTAGTTGGACAGGCATATCACTTTACTGATGCTAAATTCCATGTGTTATTATAGCAAATTATTGTCAAGGTTTTTGCGCTTATCATATGGTGACTAACCTATCTGAGAATAATCACTCTTTGCTTACAAACTGTATTTGCCAGAACTATTATGATCATTCTTTTCTCACAATGTACTCAACCTAACTCCTAAACTACTATTTCAAAATTTATAAACAAGGTACCCTTATAAAATAGAGCATTGTGATTTCAAGGTGGCTTTGTTATGTATCTTAGTAGAGAAGCTGCTGCTTGATAAGTCCAGGCAGTAAAAAGTATATTCTTGCCATAACCTATGGTACCCAGCAGAAAGGCCATAGAAAACCCAGAACTCAAACAATGACACCAAATG
>NC_051405.1:21637632-21637699 GCF_015228065.2 Penaeus monodon
AAATCAACCTTCAAAATTGATTCCACATTAAAGACTGATTGTGAATAGGCAAGTTATACATCCACAC
>NC_051405.1:21637927-21638633 GCF_015228065.2 Penaeus monodon
GTGGACTTAGGAATTTTTTTCCTACATTTATTACTTTATAAATCAGAGACTCCTGATGACTGTACTCCTTATAGTAGTAGTAATTGTCCAAAAGAGACAGCACCAGTAGAAAGTTCCAGCAGATAGTACCATCATTTTTTTAAACAGTATTCATGGTTTACCATTACCATTTGGGCCTAGTGCCACCTGAAGTAGTGCTGATGATTTTCAAGCAGCATTCCTAGTAATTGCAATAGTAAGTACTTTTTTAATAGAAATCTAAGTGGAATACAGCTTTAAAATCTCAGAGTACTGAGTTCTCTTTATAACTCTCTAAGTAAGTATATATGTATGATTTTTGGGGGGTTGTGTGGATTTTCTGCTTGTGTTTGCATCTGTGTATGTATGGATCTCAATCAGTAAGGCCTTCAATCTTATGAAAAAGATGGACAGCAGTAAAACCTTCTACAGAAAAAGCTACCATACCTGGTTCCAGCTTGATGACCTTGATAGCCGCAAACTCATTTGTAATAAGACGTTTTGCCTGGAAGGAAAATGCAATTGTTACTAATAGATCTTTAATTGTCCCCAATATCTATTTATTTCAAGAACTCTTTATCAATTCTTTATAATTAAATCTAAAAGGTGTATAGGGGTAAATAATATACATACTCAAAATACTACTAGGTATATTCAAGTTATAATACATAAAAATTAACAATAATTC
>NC_051405.1:21639376-21639680 GCF_015228065.2 Penaeus monodon
CATACATATGCACATGCACATGCACAATATTTCTTGTCACCTAAATTTAAGCAAAATAAACCAAAAGTCTAACCCTAAGGCATCAAACAAATTTCACCAGTAGGAAGCATGAGACGGCACTTATTCATTTATGTTTAAATGTTAATGCTTATATAGGTGAGTCATCAACCATGGACCTCATTTTGAAACTCACACTTCATTTAAATCTTCCCTCCAAAGTTATTTTTATCTTTGGATCTTCCATTATTCTTAGTCCCATCAATGTAGCACTAAATAACTAGAAATACAAAAACTTTCAAGAACT
>NC_051405.1:21639717-21639920 GCF_015228065.2 Penaeus monodon
GAATACATGTAACAAAGTGCAATTAATATTCACTTTAGTCCAACACAACGGTATTCAAAGACAACTAATGGTTATTCATTTGAAATTAGGCACACCTGTTTTGTATATAACACCAAAAAAAGAAATGTTACAGCCCAGATCATGTATAAATTGGAAGGCCAATTACTAATCACTGTTAATTTATAAAGAGCCCTGAAATTTTT
>NC_051405.1:21640009-21640319 GCF_015228065.2 Penaeus monodon
TCGCTTAGAGCAATGAACTAAAAAAAGGACTGAAAACCTGCGAAAGAAATACACGGCCAAAGATTACACACAATTGCAACCCTGCAATTTAAATACTACAAGTGGCATTTAGCTACTATCCACAAATTTTCAAATTCTCTCCAACACTGTCACACATACCCTTTGAAATTACGAAATGACACGTTAAGAAAAAATAAATTGGCAGTGTACATTGCCCTTTTTTTCTTATTCACTTTCACTTCCAATTCCATCAACTTACATTAGAGCCACATGAGAATGAATTCACCATGTTTTCTTCAGACCAAAAATC
>NC_051405.1:21640984-21641139 GCF_015228065.2 Penaeus monodon
ACCCACTGATGATCCAGGTTAAGGG
Source organism: Penaeus monodon (assembly GCF_015228065.2). Taxonomy (NCBI): domain Eukaryota; kingdom Metazoa; phylum Arthropoda; class Malacostraca; order Decapoda; family Penaeidae; genus Penaeus; species Penaeus monodon. Next base: position 21,641,010 of record NC_051405.1, read on the forward strand.
AACATCTCATCTTAAGTACATTTTTAAAGACAAATTTTGCTTGTATGAACTTCAAAGTATAAAGAAAACTACCAATCAGACGAGTTTTTTCTGTGATTATCAAATCTGCAAATAATGTTTTCTCTTTAAC
>NC_051405.1:21641195-21641684 GCF_015228065.2 Penaeus monodon
CAGTGACAAACTAAAAAGCTTTCTTTTTTAAAAAATCAAGTCAGTTTGGTCTAGCATTTGATTTCTAGCATGTCTGGAGCTACCTATCTCAATAAAATAAATCAGTAATTTACATATATGTACTCTCAGCATCAACAGGTTATATGATCAATTATCAAAAACAAAAACAAGAAAAGGTAGCAAGATTCAACCAAAAGAACTCTGCTTCTGACACTGCATAAACTCATTTCAGCCAAGTCATCTTTCTAAATAGTTGAAACCAGTATCACCCTTCACAAATAGGTTGAAAGAGCACTGATTCTATGTGACTGTTCATTTCCATTCACACTTGAAACCTACTCAAGTTTGTAGAGGTGACGTTCTTATCATCCTTAACTGTACAAAAAATACTATTCACATTCATTTTCTCCCTATATACATTTTCCTCTGTATTATATTTCTTTCTTCTCATAGGTCAAATTTTCATGGCAATTTCTATTTCACCATTCT
>NC_051405.1:21641891-21642103 GCF_015228065.2 Penaeus monodon
CAAACAGCCAAAAGATATTCATCAAGAAATCTGTAACTAGTGCACCCACAACTCCCAAGAACAGTGCCCACAGTGGAGGCGTGTCTCTACACTGTCCTTGATAGCATATTTGTTTGGTTAGCTGGCTAAGGCTTTGTCCTTGCGGTACATGTTTGTGTGGAGGAGTCAGAAAGCAATAACAAACATAAATTTACCTCCTTCTTTATATTACT
>NC_051405.1:21642262-21643388 GCF_015228065.2 Penaeus monodon
AAAGATTTCTCTAAGCTTTCACTTTGACTATGTTACCTGTGCAAGCCTGAGTTCATCAACCATTCAGTTGCAGATTATTTATATTTTCCAGCTAATTGCTCTCTTCTTAACCTCCAATCAACTCAAAAACTAATCACACCAATAACACTATTTTTCAATATATCAAATAATCATATCAATTTCATCTTAAGGGTACAAAGTAAAAAATCGGAAGGAATTCTCAACAAGGGAGTGCTGGACTATATTACAGGGTAGTTTCAAAAGATCTACCAAAGGCAGGGAAACTATTTTAATGGTAAGGATTGCTAATAATAATAAATTCTCTGTCAGAGTCCTACTCAAAATGTAAATGTAGTATTTAATTACAGAGTTAATTTGTCTAGCATAATGTATTGAAAAGGTGTCTATAAAAAGGCAATTTTCTCTTCTTTGTTTTATATATATATATATAAAAAAAAGTCATTATTATTCATATCTCATGCAGTTTATATATTTAGAAACCCCAAAGACTATACAGTTACAAAACAGAAATTGTACTTATTATATCAGCCTTCAAAAATTTACTTTGAAAGAGATAAAGCAGCTTCAGAGAGAAGAAAAATATGATAAAGCCATGTTCTAAAAATGCAAACAAACACAAAATTCCATTACATTCTTACAGATCGTATCATGATATCATTAAATCATTATGGTAATTTTATGTATCTCCATCATAAGGCTCAAATGTGTGTTTTTTAATGACTTTCTTGTAATTTACGACTTCATTAAATGTGAGCATAAGTTAAACGGAGTCCCAAGCTTATCGTTCTGCATAGGTAGGTGCTTGTGTACACTCAGGCTCTGGGAGGTAAAGGCTATGAATGTCTGCATTTTGCTTCCTGTTCATCCCAATGCTAGGCATATTTTCCTCTTCTTGCAGCCTTTCTTGTTCTTTTATCTTCTCATATTCCCTCTGTTTTTTGTCTCATATTTCTAATAATTTTTGAAATCAGGTCATTACAAGCTTTAATTTAAAAACATAAAATGCCAACAGAACAAAAAAATTGAAATGCATATCATATTTTTTTTTCAAATATAAATCAAGATACCTCACAAAAAAATTCAGATTAACCTGTAGTCCTGCTGT
>NC_051405.1:21643552-21644067 GCF_015228065.2 Penaeus monodon
CTTTTACATAGACTTTATATTTGTATATTTTCTTTGGTGTGTTTGCATTAAAGCCCTATAAGCTTCTCCTTAACCATTAACCCAATGTACATGGGCTTTTTCGACGGCCATGCGGTCCGCCAAATGGGTACATCAAACGGGTTGCATCTATAGGGTTGCCAACAGCAGCATCGGCACTACGACACCATGGCATCATAGCAAACAAGCGGTTAAGGGACCTGCATACTATATTTAGCCACTCAGATGAGGATGTAGAGGATGCTGGGTAGAAATGTATAGTGAATTTTAATGAGGTACTTCTGCATCAGATACTTTGATGATATACCCTTTTAGGGTGAAAAACATTTTTTGTGCAGTGTACATATATACATAACACTGCAGAAATATTAGAACTACTAAAGAGTGAGAAATTACTCGGGTAATACTACATCTTATTTCTTTTTTATATGGCTTTCTTATGATATATTTACTTGACACAGTTTTCTTCAAAAACACATAGATGATTGGTTGGTTGG
>NC_051405.1:21644256-21645066 GCF_015228065.2 Penaeus monodon
TTGTATGATATCAGTGTAATTTGCAAAAAGAGCTTCAGAATAGTTAACACATCACAACTGTTAGCTGTTCTTTTAGTGACTCAATACATAAATATACCTTAACCGAGCTGATTTCAATATTCCGTGTCATTTAGGATTATTTCCAATTGGATGGTTAGAGAAACATCATTTATGTAAAAAAGAGCCACCACTTCCAATTCTGCATTAATCATAAGCCATTCCCTACAAACTTTGAAGGTTTATTTTCTCCTCTCAATTTTTGGCTTATTTTCATTCATTATTCTCCTGTTTGTCTCTCTGAGTTTTTATCTTACACTTATGGATCTTCTACATTCATTTTCACCGAGCTTCTCCCCTTTAATAATCCACATGTTAACAAATAAAAATAAAGAAGGTAAAATCAAAACAGATCTATCAGTCTCCCAGTAAAAAAAAATCAGTAAATTTTGACTACAGGAAAGATCACAGTGATAATGAAAAATAAATATATATTTATAATAAGCTCTTTTTACCTATAAGAAGGATATTATAATGCAGAAACTATCCTATTCTTATCAACTAATTCTTATCGAAGTCTTCTCTCAACTATTAGTCAAAATTCTGAAGCAAAAAGAAAATGAATAAATTCTGAATTCACACCTAAAAATGTTAATATTTACAAAGACATTACACACTGTTCGTTCCCTGGATATCTAACCAAGATGGTTACTCAAGTCTTTTTTTTTTCAATTCCAAATACTTATTTTACATCTATCAATAAACAACAAGATAATATAAGAAATATCTAGATTCCTTTTTAGTCTATTCAAC
>NC_051405.1:21645110-21645760 GCF_015228065.2 Penaeus monodon
TTTTAAAAATGTGATGAGTTGCCAATTAGGGTTATATATTTCTAAAATGCTAAATTCTGCCTCCCATTCTCCCCCACTGAGAAAAGTCTAAAAATAAAAGCTAAAACTCCACTGCTAACCAATCAAATCCTTTCCAATTCTTTCAGATTGGCTTATATCTTAATCCTGAAGAAAAATACTTCAAAACATATAAAAGAATGATAAATGTGGAGGAAGATTTGATAAGAACACAAGATAAATTAAAGAAGAGATTTGCTTTCGATGGAAAAATAATAATTCACTGGGAAGAATGAAAAAAAATGTAATCATCAAAAATAAAATAAAAAACAATGCTAAAAACACAGAGCATGAGAAGAAAAGTCTTATGGTATATAACATGGGAATGAAATGTGAGAGAGAGAGAGAAAAAAAAAGTTCTTTTAATATAAAACAAGAGTAAATATTTATAAGAAATCCCACAACAGCTTTCAAAACTGGAGTTTTTTTCAGCATAGCTAATGTATATGACATTTTTTATATAGTACAAGTAATCAATAAATTCATGAAATTTAAGGCACTTTTCCTTACATACATTTTTACATACATTTTCTATGCATTTTGTAAATAATATGAATATGAAAGTCAAGGAACCTATCTCAACCGTCATTCCT
>NC_051405.1:21646236-21647129 GCF_015228065.2 Penaeus monodon
GGTGCCCTGCGTATTATCTTTGAGAATGAGATTGAGAGAAACAAGACAAATGAATTTTCATTCAAACTGATTTGCACTTCTTTAGAAAAGATCCATCTATCACAAAGAAAATATTCCAGGACATTCAATTCATCTATCTGAAATAATCAATGAAAACTACCCTCAAACTGAGATACCAATCATAAAAAAGAGCAGTTTCATGTTGCTTCTTGTTCGGAGCATGGTGTTATTCAAGTAATCAAGGCAGATAACAGCCAGTTCTTCTATCATAAAGAGCATATATATTTATTATATTAGTTCCAGTACAGGATAAACATTGTCAATACACCCAGGACTTTATCAAGAAATATGGAACCAGTCTAAGCATTATCTGCCAAATTATACAGGCAGGACATCTTTGGAGCTTAACAATATATGACAGAGGTGCAGAAGTAACTGCAAAAGCTGTGCACATTGTAGGCCATGCAGGTGAATATAAAATCACATACTTTGCAATCTTAATTCATACTATGCACAGGCACATATGCATTTTGTCTCTCTATCTTTAGCCAAAGCCACACAAGTATTTTTTTGAACAACCAATTTGTGATATTAATCAACCTTCAAAGTTGCCCCTAATCTATGCGCTGTCTATTTCCCAACTTGATCATCAAACATGCAAACAGACCTATCAACTTAACACACTCAAATTTGGTCAACAAACATGGCTGAGAGGTTTTTAATATTAGCAACTAAAGACTTGCCATGCCCATTTGCCAATTCTGAATTCTGCTCAACCTCCAACAAAGTTGTTATATGATTATGCTGACTGAGAAATTGGGCCATTTGTCATAAAAAAGATGCTTGTGTAAATGCAGCTTTAACTACCTCAGAAAGTAAAGGTTTGCTAAGCA
>NC_051405.1:21647156-21647357 GCF_015228065.2 Penaeus monodon
AAAAAAATCCTATTCATTCTAATCACATCAACCACAATGAGAAATTCAGAATTTTGACAGTGAAAGTGTTACATTAGCAAAACAAGAATTTTTTAAAACCCTTTTTCTAGGACTTGCATTGAGTTTTCTTCACCCAAACCAAAATGAAATTACTAAGATCTGTAAATGATGGCCTACAATCTCTATTAACCCTTTCCCGAC
>NC_051405.1:21647852-21648591 GCF_015228065.2 Penaeus monodon
GGTCCTATCAAGCAAGTGCCACACATCTGCACTACGCACTCTAGACCTACTCCTCATTAGGCAATACATCATTCAAGAGTTCTACACCTTCCACCTTGCCGCAATATGCATGGTGGAGGTCTGCTGGCATTCACTCATCTACCAGCAGCTACGAGGCCAATGACAGGTTAACGAGTGGCAACGAGTGTCTTCAAAATATTTCTCAGAGCAAGAGAAAAAAATCCCCAAAGTATTCTCTACAGAAATATAATAAGTGGAGTGCGAGAAAACCCATGCAATAAGTAGCAATGGGAAAAAGGTTCATTGATTAGAAATGAGATGTGAAGAGATAGAGAGAAAGAATATATAGCAGGGAGAAAATAATTGATGTGATACACAGCAAGAAAGAAAAAACAGAATGCTACATGGCAAGAGGGAGAAACAATCTCAGTGAAAACAATCACAGAGAAGAAAAGAGTGAGAGGAGGAAGAAAGAAAATTGAGAGCAGACACAGAAAAAAAAATATCCCAAAGATAAATAGCGAGAGAACCATATCCATGGCTTGATAGGGATCGAGAAAAGAATGCAATAGTGCAACTGAGAACCGAGAGAGGGGGCGAATAAGGCGAGCGAGCGATAAAACCCGAGTCTGGCCCCAAAGCCCGCACCTTGTAAACATCGCCGTAGGTCCCGCTCCCGATGCGCTGGATGAGCTCGTATTCATCCTGCGGGTTTCGGCGGCTGATATCCGACGCGAGG
>NC_051405.1:21648657-21649902 GCF_015228065.2 Penaeus monodon
TCCCACCACGCCCGGAAAGCTTTACGAAAGTCCTCGAAGCTCAAGAAGGCTCTCTGGCCCTCGTCCTTGCGCTGTTCCCGTGTTCAATTGACTGTTCCGCTGTTCAGGAACGGGATGGATGGACGGAACGAACGGGATGGCGGAACGGAACGCTGGACGGGGGGTACGGAACGGGGTGGCGTTCAAAACTGAAGGAATTGGGGGGTCCGACGGTGGCGATTTCTTAAAATTGGCTGATCTACTGATGTGATTTTGGTGTATTGATTTGTACATTTTAAACTCTTTTTGGTTCACTTACTTTTCTTCCAAATATGCATCAGTTATGGACACAAAAACATAATGGCCTTTCACATCCATATTCGTACCAATATCTCACAAATGCTAATGAAAATGATTATACCGCCTTAAAATAAAAGAAGCGTCAAGATATAAATATATATAATACACGCACCTAATTGCAATATGGCATCTAAAATCCATCGGATCTTGAACGCAAGGCCTTAAGTTTCATCATCAAATCGCTTCCTGTATATCCTTATTTCGTGTAAAATGGCTAATATCCGCCGGCTTGTTATCTTCGGAGCTACGGGGAACACAGGTCTTTGTTGTACCGAGGCTGCCGTCCAGCTGGGTGAGTGAATTAGAGCCAAATATTCTATGGAATAAAAGAAATTTAATGATAATTTCCCGCCAGGCCCATCGTCGGTCGTGCTCGTGTTTGGTTGTTTTCGTTGTTTCTCTGCGCCGTCGGGGGAAGGTGCTTATCTTTCGCCGGCTTTTATCCGGGACATTTCGAGAGCAAGTAAGAGCTCGGCAGAAAGGAAATTAAGTAGAGATAGAACGAGGGCAGAAGGAGAGAGAGAGACTAAAAGGAAGTGGAGTGCAGATCTTGTTATTTAACTAGGATGTTACGCCCATGTCTGACTGCACGTACACCGACCAGACGCGATGAAATATTAATTCATTTTCTGCTCTTTTTCAGTCACTAATTAACATAAGACTCCTTTCACTGGTGAGGTTAATTACTATTCTAACATGGAATTTTTAAGAATCTAATGAATCTTGTATCAACTTGGGTACACTATGTTTTTAGGATCTGTTTTTCTTTTCTGCAAAAATTAGATTAATTTTCCTGTTTTGTAGATGAGACGCTTGTCATATATGCACACTGGTAAGGGTCCATATAGAACACATAGAATATTAAGTTAAATACATAGAAAAAAATATAAAGGTCTTTATTATCCA
>NC_051405.1:21650170-21650518 GCF_015228065.2 Penaeus monodon
AACATGGGTTTAGGGATCTAGACTCTGGTAAATACATCTGTATTGTAGAGAATTACCAATATATAATGACTGTTTACATATAAATGAAATATCTATTCTGCAGTAAATATAACCTTTCAGAGTGCAAAGTATGAGAAAAACGTAAAGAAACTAGATGACCTGCAGCAAATAAAGTCGCCTTTGCTTTTTAAATTCCACAAACCTAGGCTATACATACACAATTTATATTTGCAAAGCAACGACTCAAAAACCTCAGTGTATATTTTCACAAGATAGGGCTTGTTGACTTCCCTTGAAATTTCTCAAGTAAAACCTATCTTGCCAAATATACAGGGAAGAAGTTTTTTG
>NC_051405.1:21650591-21650861 GCF_015228065.2 Penaeus monodon
CTCTTATGGGCACATCTGTACTGTAAAAAATTACAGTTCCTTCAATATGTATAATACCAAGCAATTACTTTGATAATCTTTAGGTATTAATTCTTAACAGTACAGATTCACTTGCCAGAAACTCTCCCCAGGTCATCACAAAAGCTCATTCAAAAATCTAAATTTGCCATGACTGGACGTAAGGAGAGGGTTGACCAGCACCTCCCAGCAAAAAACACATGGCAAGATGGATCTGAAACTTGGGAGGACTGAATGGACTTGGGCTGTGAG
>NC_051405.1:21651736-21652006 GCF_015228065.2 Penaeus monodon
CTCACAGCCCAAGTCCATTCAGTCCTCCCAAGTTTCAGATCCATCTTGCCATGTGTTTTTTGCTGGGAGGTGCTGGTCAACCCTCTCCTTACGTCCAGTCATGGCAAATTTAGATTTTTGAATGAGCTTTTGTGATGACCTGGGGAGAGTTTCTGGCAAGTGAATCTGTACTGTTAAGAATTAATACCTAAAGATTATCAAAGTAATTGCTTGGTATTATACATATTGAAGGAACTGTAATTTTTTACAGTACAGATGTGCCCATAAGAG
>NC_051405.1:21652079-21652427 GCF_015228065.2 Penaeus monodon
CAAAAAACTTCTTCCCTGTATATTTGGCAAGATAGGTTTTACTTGAGAAATTTCAAGGGAAGTCAACAAGCCCTATCTTGTGAAAATATACACTGAGGTTTTTGAGTCGTTGCTTTGCAAATATAAATTGTGTATGTATAGCCTAGGTTTGTGGAATTTAAAAAGCAAAGGCGACTTTATTTGCTGCAGGTCATCTAGTTTCTTTACGTTTTTCTCATACTTTGCACTCTGAAAGGTTATATTTACTGCAGAATAGATATTTCATTTATATGTAAACAGTCATTATATATTGGTAATTCTCTACAATACAGATGTATTTACCAGAGTCTAGATCCCTAAACCCATGTT
>NC_051405.1:21652695-21653939 GCF_015228065.2 Penaeus monodon
TGGATAATAAAGACCTTTATATTTTTTTCTATGTATTTAACTTAATATTCTATGTGTTCTATATGGACCCTTACCAGTGTGCATATATGACAAGCGTCTCATCTACAAAACAGGAAAATTAATCTAATTTTTGCAGAAAAGAAAAACAGATCCTAAAAACATAGTGTACCCAAGTTGATACAAGATTCATTAGATTCTTAAAAATTCCATGTTAGAATAGTAATTAACCTCACCAGTGAAAGGAGTCTTATGTTAATTAGTGACTGAAAAAGAGCAGAAAATGAATTAATATTTCATCGCGTCTGGTCGGTGTACGTGCAGTCAGACATGGGCGTAACATCCTAGTTAAATAACAAGATCTGCACTCCACTTCCTTTTAGTCTCTCTCTCTCCTTCTGCCCTCGTTCTATCTCTACTTAATTTCCTTTCTGCCGAGCTCTTACTTGCTCTCGAAATGTCCCGGATAAAAGCCGGCGAAAGATAAGCACCTTCCCCCGACGGCGCAGAGAAACAACGAAAACAACCAAACACGAGCACGACCGACGATGGGCCTGGCGGGAAATTATCATTAAATTTCTTTTATTCCATAGAATATTTGGCTCTAATTCACTCACCCAGCTGGACGGCAGCCTCGGTACAACAAAGACCTGTGTTCCCCGTAGCTCCGAAGATAACAAGCCGGCGGATATTAGCCATTTTACACGAAATAAGGATATACAGGAAGCGATTTGATGATGAAACTTAAGGCCTTGCGTTCAAGATCCGATGGATTTTAGATGCCATATTGCAATTAGGTGCGTGTATTATATATATTTATATCTTGACGCTTCTTTTATTTTAAGGCGGTATAATCATTTTCATTAGCATTTGTGAGATATTGGTACGAATATGGATGTGAAAGGCCATTATGTTTTTGTGTCCATAACTGATGCATATTTGGAAGAAAAGTAAGTGAACCAAAAAGAGTTTAAAATGTACAAATCAATACACCAAAATCACATCAGTAGATCAGCCAATTTAAGAAATCGCCACCGTCGGACCCCCCAATTCCTTCAGTTTTGAACGCCACCCCGTTCCGTACCCCCCGTCCAGCGTTCCGTTCCGCCATCCCGTTCGTTCCGTCCATCCATCCCGTTCCTGAACAGCGGAACAGTCAATTGAACACGGGAACAGCGCAAGGACGAGGGCCAGAGAGCCTTCTTGAGCTTCGAGGACTTTCGTAAAGCTTTCCGGGCGTGGTGGGA
>NC_051405.1:21654005-21654758 GCF_015228065.2 Penaeus monodon
CCTCGCGTCGGATATCAGCCGCCGAAACCCGCAGGATGAATACGAGCTCATCCAGCGCATCGGGAGCGGGACCTACGGCGATGTTTACAAGGTGCGGGCTTTGGGGCCAGACTCGGGTTTTATCGCTCGCTCGCCTTATTCGCCCCCTCTCTCGGTTCTCAGTTGCACTATTGCATTCTTTTCTCGATCCCTATCAAGCCATGGATATGGTTCTCTCGCTATTTATCTTTGGGATATTTTTTTTTCTGTGTCTGCTCTCAATTTTCTTTCTTCCTCCTCTCACTCTTTTCTTCTCTGTGATGTTTTCACTGAGATTGTTTCTCCCTCTTGCCATGTAGCATTCTGTTTTTTCTTTCTTGCTGTGTATCACATCAAATTTTTTTCTCCCTGCTATATATTCTTTCTCTCTATCTCTTCACATCTCATTTCTAATCAAAGAACCTTTTTCCCATTGCTACTTATTGCATGGGTTTTCTCGCACTCCACTTATTATATTTCTGTAGAGAATACTTTGGGGATTTTTTTCTCTGCTCTGAGAATATTTTGAAGACACTCGTTGCCACTCGTTAACCTGTCATTGGCCTCGTAGCTGCTGGTAGATGAGTGAATGCCAGCAGACCTCCACCATGCATATTGCGGCAAGGTGGAAGGTGTAGAACTCTTGAATGATGTATTGCCTAATGAGGAGTAGGTCTAGAGTGCGTAGTGCAGATGTGTGGCACTTGCTTGATAGGACCCACTGTCGTCTGTAAT
>NC_051405.1:21655228-21655422 GCF_015228065.2 Penaeus monodon
GTCGGGAAAGGGTTAATAGAGATTGTAGGCCATCATTTACAGATCTTAGTAATTTCATTTTGGTTTGGGTGAAGAAAACTCAATGCAAGTCCTAGAAAAAGGGTTTTAAAAAATTCTTGTTTTGCTAATGTAACACTTTCACTGTCAAAATTCTGAATTTCTCATTGTGGTTGATGTGATTAGAATGAATAGGA
>NC_051405.1:21655455-21656648 GCF_015228065.2 Penaeus monodon
GCTTAGCAAACCTTTACTTTCTGAGGTAGTTAAGCTGCATTACACAAAGCATCTTTTTTATGACAAATGCCCAATTTCTCAGTCAGCATAATCATATAACAACTTTGTTGGAGGTTGAGCAGAATCAGAATTGGCAAATGGGCAGGCAAGTCTTTAGTTTGCTAATATTAAAAACCTCTCAGCCATGTTTGTTGACAAATTGTGAGTGTGTTAAGTTGATAGGTTCTGTTTGCATGTTTGATGATCAAGTTGGGAAATAGACAGCGCATAGATTAGGGCAATTTTGAAGGTTGATTAATATCACAAATGGTTGTTCAAATAAAATACTTGTGTGGCTTTGGCTAAAGATAGAGAGACAAAATGCATATGTGCCTGTGCATAGTATGAATTAAGATTGCAAAGTATGTGATTTTTATATTCACCTGCATGGCCTACAATGTGCACAGCTTTTGCAGTTACTTCTGCACCTCTGTCATATATTGTTAAGCTCCAAAGATGTCCCCCCTGTATAATTTGGCAGAAAATGCTTAGACGGGTTCCAATTTTTCTTGTAAAGCCCTGGGGGTTTAAAAATGTTTATCCTGTATGGAACAAAAATAAAATATAGCTTTTTTTAAAGAAAAGCTGTTTCTGCCTTGATTACTTGAATAACACCATGTCAACAAAAGCAACTGAAATGCTTTTTTAGTTTGGATCTCATTGGGGGTAGTTTTCTTTGATTATTCAGATAGTAAATTGAATGTCCGGGGAATTTTTTTCTTGTGAAGTGGATCTTTCTAAAGAAGTGCAAACAGTTTAAATGAAATTATTTGTCTTGTTTCCCCAATTCATTCTAAAAGAAAATACGCAGGGCACCGGCAAACACATAATACGCATATAGGGTTTGGGTTTTCTGGGGGGGGGGATAGAGTGGGGGTTTTGTAAAAAAAGATGCAGAAGGTATGTGATTTTTAAGTCTGTAGTGAAGGTTTTGATTTTACTGTTTGATGACGTGTTCGGTAACCTTTTCCCGTTGCATATGTATGGGGGAAAGGAGGAATGCTTATGCGTAAAGTTGGGGTGGTATGTAATTTCTGTGCTTTCTGGAAATGTGGGGGGCTTTTGTAGGTTTTTGTTTTTGTTAATGTCTAAAGTTTTTTGGGATTTGTCTGATTTTTAGTTGAGTGTTTGTCTTTGTGTCATAAGGGGCCATG
>NC_051405.1:21656672-21658323 GCF_015228065.2 Penaeus monodon
GCAAGTTGTTTAACCGGGATTGGGGTGATTGTGGTAAAAAATTTTTGGGCCTTTAATTTTAACCTGTTCAAGTTTCTCAGTGTTATGCTTGAGGAAGAGGTTGAGTGGGTTTCCCTTGCTTTATTTCATATATTTAAAAAAATGCAAAAAAATGATGTAAAAATGTTTTAAAGAAAAGTCCCTTTAAAATTTTCATAAATTTTGTTTTTGTACTTTTTTAAAAAAATGTCATTCTTTAGCTATGCTAAAAAAAAAATAGTTTTGAAAGGGGTTGTGGGATTTCTTATAAATTTTTACTCTTGTTTTATTTTAAAAAGAATTTTTTTTTTCTCTCTTCTTCCTTCTTTCCCATTTATAAAAACCCATAAACTTTTCTTCTCATCTCGTTTTTTAGATTTTTTTATTTTATTTTTGGTTAATTTTTTTTTTTCATTTTTCCCAGTAAATTATTATTTTCCACGAAGAAAATTCTTTTTTAAATTTATCTTGTGTTTTATAAAAAATCTCCTCCACTTTACATTCTTTATATGTTTTAAATATTTTTTCAGGTTTAAGATATAACCAAATCTGAAAGAAGGGGGAAGGATTTGTTGGTTAGCAGGGAGTTTTTGCTTTATTTTTTTGCTTTTCCATGGGGGAAATGGGGGGCAGAAATTTTAGATTTTTGAAATATTAACCCTAAAGGCAAAACCCCACATTTAAAAATTCTATTACGAATTTGATAATTACTTCCCCAATTATATGTTTAATAGACTAAAAAAGGGAAACTAGAATTCTTTATTTCTTGTTGTTTATTGTAGATGTAAAAAAAAGTATTGGAATTTAAAAAAAAAAAACTTGAAACCTTGGTTAGTATCCGGAACAAAGGGTAATGCTTTGTAAAAATTAAAAATTTTAGGTGTGAATTTAGAATTTTTCATTTTCTTTTTGTTAAATTTTTACTAAAATTTTAGAGAAGACTTCGAAAGAATTAGTTTATAAGAAAGGGTATTTGCATTTTAATATCCTTTTTAAGGGGAAAAAAGCTTATTATAAATATTATTTTTTTTCATTTTTCACTGTGATCTTTCCTGTATCAAAATTTTTCTGATTTTTTTATGGGAGCTGATAGATCTTTTTTATTTTACCCCTTTTTTATTTTTTTTTGTTAACTTTTATTTAAAGGGGAGAAGCTCGGTGAAAATGTGTAGAAGATCCTAAGTGTAAAAAAAAACCGAGGACAAACAGGAGAATAAGAATGAAATAAGCCAAAAAAAGAGAGGAAAAATAAACCTTCAAATTGTAGGGAAGGCTTATATTTAAAGCGAATTGAAATGGGGGCTCTTTTTAAAAAAGAGTTTCTCTAACCCTCCAATTGGGAAAAATCCTAAAAAGACACGGAATATTTAAAACAGCCCGGTTAAGGTATATTTATGTATTTAGTCACTAAAAAAAACAGTAACAGTTGTGTGTGTTAACTATTTGAAGCTTTTTGCAAAAATTTCATGATACTACAATGGGTGCGTGGGGCAGTGATAGCAATCTTTAGAATCTTGTTGACCTGGTTTTAAATCCCTTTCCGCGGGGGGGGAACCCCCGGGCCCTTCCCTTTAACACGGGGATATTTAGAAAACAAAAAAAACGAAATATGTCCACCCAAGAATACCATTTT
>NC_051405.1:21658362-21658820 GCF_015228065.2 Penaeus monodon
ATCATGTTTTTTGAAAAAAAACGTGTCAAGTAAATATCTAAAAAACATATAAAAGAAATAAGATTAGTATTACCCGGTAATTTTTCACTCTTTTTGTTTTAATATTTCTGCAGTTTATGTATATATGTAACTGCAAAAAAATGTTTTTAAAACCTAAAAAGGGGATTCTCAAAATATCTGAGCGAAATACTCATTAAAATCATATACTTCTACCCAGCACCTTACTCCCTCTGAGTGGCTAAATAAGTATGAAAGGGCCCTTTTCCCTTTTTTTGCTATGTGCCGGTGTGTAGTCCCATGCTGCGTTGGCAACCCCTGAGCAACCCGTTTTATTTTACCCCTTGGCGGACCCATGGCCGTCGAAAAAGCCCTGTACATTGGGTTTTGGTTAAGGAGAAGCTTATGGGCTTTAAAGCAAAAACCCCCAAAGAAAAAAATAAAAATATAAGTCTATGTAA
>NC_051405.1:21659190-21660646 GCF_015228065.2 Penaeus monodon
AAAAAAGAAGAAAAAAGCAGGATACAGGTTAATCTGAATTTTTTTTGTGAGGTATCTTGATTTATATTTGAAAAAAAATATGATATGCATTTCAATTTTTTGTTCTGTTGGCATTTTATGTTTTTAAATTAAAGCTTGTAATGACCTGATTTCAAAAATTATTAGAAATATGAGACAAAAAACAGAGGGAATATGAGAAGATAAAAGAACAAGAAAGGCTGCAAGAAGAGGAAAATATGCCTAGCATTGGGATGAACAGGAAGCAAAATGCAGACATTCATAGCCTTTACCTCCCAGAGCCTGAGTGTACACAAGCACCTACCTATGCAGAACGATAAGCTTGGGACTCCGTTTAACTTATGCTCACATTTAATGAAGTCGTAAATTACAAGAAAGTCATTAAAAAACACACATTTGAGCCTTATGATGGAGATACATAAAATTACCATAATGATTTAATGATATCATGATACGATCTGTAAGAATGTAATGGAATTTTGTGTTTGTTTGCATTTTTAGAACATGGCTTTATCATATTTTTCTTCTCTCTGAAGTGCTTTATCTCTTTCAAAGTAAATTTTTAAAGGGTGAATAATAAGTCAATTTGTTTTAACGTTAGTCTTTGGGGTTTCTAAATATAAACTGCAGAGATATGAAAAATAATGATTTTTTTTTTAAATATAATATAAAAAAAAAGAAGAGAAAAATTGTTTTTTATAGACACCTTTTAATACTTATGCTAGACAAATTTAAATTGTAATTAAATATACATTTAATTTTGAGTGGATCTGACAGAGGAATTTTATTATTATTAGCAATCCTTCCCTTTAAAATATTTTTCCGCCTTGGTAGATTTTTTGAAACTACCTGATATAGTCCAAAACCCCTTGTTGAGAACCCCCCCTTTTTTTTACTTTTCCCCTTAAGATGAAATTGATAGTTTATTTGATATATTAAAAATAGTTTTATTGGTGGATTTTTTGAGTTGATTGGATTTTAAGAAGAGAGAAATTGCGGAAAAAATATAAATAATCGCAACTGAAGGGTTATAAACTCAGGCTGCACGGTAACTAGAAAAGGAAAGTTTAGAGAATTTTTTTTTTCTTCTTTTTCCCTTTTCTCTTCTTTCTTTTCTCCACCTTCTCTTCTTATTTCCCTCTCTACTCCCCCCTCTTTCTTCCTTTCCCTTCCCTCTTTTCCTTTTTTCCCCTTCCCCCTTTCCTTTTTTCTTTCCATCTTTCCCCTTTTTTGTAATATAAAAAAGGAGGTAAATTTTTGTTTTTTATTGCTTTTTGCCCTCCCACAAACAGTACCGAAGGGCAAAGCCTTACCAGAAACCCAAAAAAATTCTATCAAGGACAGTGTAAGACACCTCCCCGTGGGGATGTTTTGGGGGTTTTGGTGCACTAGTTCGATTTTTTGATGAATATCTTTTGGTGTTTGTATTGTTATATTA
>NC_051405.1:21660721-21661313 GCF_015228065.2 Penaeus monodon
TGGGTTTTTTTTTTATTATTATTTTTTATTTATTTTTTATTTATTTTTATTATTATTATTTTTTATATATTTTTTTGAATTTTAGAATTTTTTTTTTAATACATTATCATTTATTTATTTTTTGAATGGTGAAATAGAAATTTCCTGAAATTTGACCTATGGAAAAAGAAATATAATACGAGGAAAAAAGTATATGGGAAAAATGAATGTGAATAGATTTTTTGTACATTAAGGATGATAAAAAACGTCCCCCCCCAAACTTGAGTAGGTTTCAAGTGTGAATGGAAAGAACAGCAATAGAATATGCTCTTTAACCTATTTGTGAAGGGTGTAGGGGCAAAATATTAGAAAAATGGGCTTGGGTGAAAAGATTTATGCAGTGCAGAAGCAGAGTTCTTTTTTGGTTTAATTTTACCCTTTTTTGTTTTGTTTTTTATAATTTATTATAACCGTTTATGCGAGATACATATATGTAAATTAGATTTTTTTTATTGGATGGTGCTCCAGACATGCTAGAAATCAAAAGCTGCCCAACTGACTTATTTTTTAAAAAGAAAGCTTTTAGTTTTCAAGAATTTTAGTAATTGTAAGT
>NC_051405.1:21661358-21662492 GCF_015228065.2 Penaeus monodon
ATTTTTTGCAGATTTGATAATCACAGAAAAACTCGTCTGAGGTAGTTTTCTTTAAACTTTTTAAGTTCATAAAGCAAAATTTTTCTTTAAAAATGTACTTAAGTGAGATTTCCCCCTTTAACCCGGGTACAGTGGGTATGAGGGTTGTGTGTTGGAAAACACAGGTTTGACTTGGGCCGGCCCAAAAGAACAGTGTGCGGGGACAAAAACCAGTCTCCCCTTTGCAAAAATTTTTTTTTCTTTCCTCGTACCAATATCTCACAAATGCTATGAAAATGATTATACCGCCTTAACATAAAAAGAAGCGTCAAGAGATAAAATATATATAATAACGCAATAATTGCAATATGGCATCTAAAATTCCATCGGATCTTTGAACGCAAGGCCTTAAGTTTCATCATCAAATCGCTTCCTGTATATCCTTACTTTAGTGTTAAAATGGCTAAACGGCCGGCTGGTTATCTTCGGAGGCTACGGGGAACACAGGTCTTTGTTGTACCGAGGCTTGCGTCCAGCTGCGGTGAGTGAATTAGAGCCAAATATTCTATGAATAAAGAAATTAATGATAAATTTCCCGCCAGGCCCATAGTCGGTCGTGCCGTTTTGGTTGTTCGTTGTTTCTCTGGCCGTCCGGGGGAAGGTGCTTATCTTTCGCCCGGCTTTTTAATCTGGGACATTTCGAGCGAAGTAAGAGCTCGGCAGAAAGGAAATTAAGTAGAGATAGAACGAGGGCAGAAGGAGAGAGAGAGGACTAAAAGAAGTGGAGTGCAGATCTGTTATCTAACTAGGTGTTAAGCCATGCGGACTGCACGTACACCGACAGACGCGACGAAATATAATTCATTTTCTGCTCTTTTCAGTCACTAAAACATAATACTCCTTTCATGGTGAGTTAATTACTATTCTAACATGGAATTTTTAAGATCTAATGAATTCCTGTATCAACTTGGGTACACTATGTTTTTTTAGGATCTGTTTTTCTTTTTCCCCCCCCCCCCTTTCCCCAAAATATTAGATAATTTTCCTGTTTGAGATGAGGACGCTTGTAAAATATGCAAACTGGTAAAGGGTCCAATAGAACACATAGAATATTAAGTTAAATAATAGAAAAAAAATAAAAGGTCTTTATTATCA
>NC_051405.1:21662754-21663452 GCF_015228065.2 Penaeus monodon
AACTGGGTTTAGGGATCTAGACTCTGGTAAATACATCTGTATTGTAGAGAATACCAATCTATAATGACTGTTACATATAAAATGAAATATCTAGGCTGCAGTAAATATAACCTTTCAGAGTGCAAGGTATGAGAAAAACGTAAAGAAACTAGATGACCTGCAGCAAATAACGTCGCCTGCTTTTTAAATTCCCAAACCTAGGTATTACATACAACAATTTATATTTGCAAAGCAACGACTCAAAAACCTCAGTGTATATTTCACAAGATAGGGCTGTGGACTTCCCTTGAAATTTCTCAAGTAAAACCTATCTTTCCAAAATATACAGGGAAGAAGTTTTTTTGGGGATTCTTGTGGTCTGGAACAAAAGGTAGGACAAAATGGAAGATAAATATTCCTTGTGTAAGACCTAAAAGTCTCTTATGGGACCATCTGTACTGTAAAAAAATTACAGTTCCTTCAATCTGTAATAATTACAAGCCATTACTTTGAAATCTTTAGTTATTAATTCTAACAGACAGATTCACTTGCCAGAAACTCTCCCAGTTATCACAAAAGCTCATTCAAAAATCTAAATTTGCAATGATCTGGACGTAAGGAGAGGGTGACCAGCCACCTCCCAGCAAAAAACACATGGCAAGATGGATCTGAAACTTGGGAGGACTGAAGGGGACTTGGGGCTGTGAGCTGCATTTTTA
>NC_051405.1:21671241-21671756 GCF_015228065.2 Penaeus monodon
ATTTCATGCTTTGGTTTATATTCAGGTGATCATATTTTTATACTTTAAAATAACAATGCATTATTAACACTGGTTCGAAAAGTAAGGCCTGCTTCATATTAAAAACTACTGAAATCAAAGTCATTTTTTATGGATGTGTATATTTGTCCCAACCATACCAGAGGTCTTTTTGCTCCCACAGACATGTGCCATGTTTCTCACTATTAAAGGTAATTTGCCATTTCTCTCCCAGGACTTCCCTCAAGAACCAGTACAAACATCTGTATGAATAAAAACTGTATTTTGTTTATCATCTCTTTTCCTTCAAATAACAAAAACTAATCTGTAGAACGTGAAAGTAACAATAGTACACGGGACTGCTTCTCCCGCACTGCGTATTATTTGGCCTCCATAGCAGCTCGTTACTCCAGTCTAGACGTGGCTCTGGCGCCCAAGGACAGCCCGCGAAGTCAAGAGAGAGAAGTCTTTAATACAATGTTATATGATGATCAGAATATTATGCAAAAGTACTAGTC
>NC_051405.1:21671797-21672506 GCF_015228065.2 Penaeus monodon
ATGCAAGGCCTTCCCGTCTGTTGTAATTTCGAACCTAATGAAAAGTAAATGCGCAGTCACACAATACAGACTGCTTGAGATTGTATTGCAATTTATCAAGCCGTGATTCTGCTTCATATTCCGAGATGAAGGATGTATTGAGTGCGTTTAGTGGATGCCCCGTTGTTGAACGGAAAGAAAAAACAGGGATACAGTAATATTCAAGCTTCCCGCATTTAATTCCGCCAAGCAAGTGAAAATCGCCGGTGTGACTTACGTAAATCTATAATCATGTAAATCTGTTCTGTAAAAAATGTATATTCTGTGAAATAGAAAATGCGATAGCTGCATGTAATCGCGCATTCAGTCTGAGATGTAATATTTCTCTCCATCTTAGGGATTGGGCGAGGCCGGCTAGGGTTGTTTGGGTGTTGTCTGACAACTCGGACTGCCGTTGTTGAAATCTTTGTAGGGTTTCGGGTTTTATAAACTCCCCATTAGAAGAAGCCCGTTTGGATTTTCGATTTTCATTCAAATTGAACAGTTGATTGTAGATATGTAGATAGATGGATATTGTTTGATTTCACCAATTCCACCGTGCACAAAACTCCCAATTATGGCTCCAATTAATTGATCTGCATCCGCTGTTCCACTACAGAGATAATTAATAAGTTACGGGGTAGCCATGACTCCGTATCTACTAAAAATGGGTACAGGAAATCAGTAATCT
>NC_051405.1:21672550-21672616 GCF_015228065.2 Penaeus monodon
AAAGAGGTGAGTATGCGACAGAGAGAGAGGGGGGGGGTTTAAGTCTTTAATAATGGGTAGGGAATG
>NC_051405.1:21672646-21672876 GCF_015228065.2 Penaeus monodon
TTTACTGCATGTATACGCATACATACATTCACGGTACGCAAGCCAAAGGTTCCATTCATATCTAATCGCACAGCGCTGCCCCTTCTTCTCCAGGGCAGGTCCATTGGAGGGAGCATCTTTGAGATAATGCGGCTAACAATGCAGCGCCATCATCTAATAAAGACCCATTGGATAACGACTCTGGCCAGCGCCCCGCTCGGCAAAGGGGCTTGAGCGCGCTTTGCATTTTG
>NC_051405.1:21673078-21673678 GCF_015228065.2 Penaeus monodon
GGCCCTGTGCCCCCTTTCTCAAAACCCCTCCCCTTTCGTTGTGATAAATTTCAGATTTTTGTTTTAAAAAGGGAACCCCTTTTTTTGCAGCTTGGGTTGCGTGACAGGGAACATAAACATTAATTATGGCAAAAGTGCATCTTTGTAGACTCGATATACTTGTATGTATTTTCTATGATTTTCTTTACAAACTAAATAATATTAGTTTCCCTTCATATACCCCCAAATGCGTAGAACGAAACTTTTTGCGGCTTTAAAGAAAATGGGGAAAAATATTCAAATCCGAATATCAAAATTATTCATTCCCGAAAGACGTGATGATGTTTTAATCGCATGTTTAGTTTTTTCGAAATTTTTAAAGGGAAATCAAATTTTTAAATTTTGAAAGGGAACCTGAAGTGGACCCCCTTTGGGAAAAGGGAAGGTTAGAAGGGTATTTATAGAACTTATATAAATTATAGTGTGTTCTTCATAAAGTGGATACGTCGAGGTCAGTGAAATGATATAAATTTTGGGGAGGGATAGTTTTTTGTTATCCCCGGGAAATTTGCCCATCACCCCTTTCCCCCCCTAATACCTTGTTTCGGGGTTTTGTGTGGG
>NC_051405.1:21674005-21677501 GCF_015228065.2 Penaeus monodon
GACGCGGCATAAAATTTTTAATAAAATAAATATCAGCCCCGGGGGTCGTCAGTAAACCCGCATCTACCTATGTTTTTATCACTTTCTCTCTCTTCCTGTCCCCCACTTTTTTAACCCAAACTCCCCTCCCCCTCTCTCCCTCCCCCTCTCACTCCCACTCTCTCCCTCACCCTCTCACTCCCACTCTCTCCCTCACCCTCTCACTCCCA
Source organism: Penaeus monodon (assembly GCF_015228065.2). Classification (NCBI taxonomy): domain Eukaryota; kingdom Metazoa; phylum Arthropoda; class Malacostraca; order Decapoda; family Penaeidae; genus Penaeus; species Penaeus monodon. The sequence goes on from NC_051405.1 coordinate 21,674,215, forward strand.
CTCTCTCCCTCACCCTCTCACTCCCACTCTCTCCCCCCCCCTCTCACTCCCACTCTCTCCCTCACCCCCCACCCCCCCCCTCAACCCTCACTCCCCCTTATCCCACACCCTCCCCCCCCCCACTCCTCCCCACCCCCTCACCCCAAATTTCCCCCCACCCCCTCAAATCCCCCCTCTCTCCCTTAAACCCCCCACCCCACTTTTCTCCCTCACCCCCTCCCTCCCACTCTCTCCCTCACCCCCTCACTCCCCCCTCGCTCCTCAAACCCCCTCATCCCACCTTCCCCCAACCCCCCTCACCCCACCCCCTCCCTCAACCCCCTCACTCCCCTCCCTCCCTTTAAACCCTCCACCCCCACCTATCCCACACCCTCTCACCCCACCTCCCCCCCCACCCCCTCCTCCCACCCTCCTCACCCTCTCACTCCCTCTATTCCCCCACGTCTCCTCCCACCTCTTCCCCCACCCCCCTCACTTTCCCCCTCTTTCCCCCACCCTACCCCTCCCCCTCTTTCCCTCACCCCCCTCACTCCCCTCTCTCCCTCACCTCTCCTCCCCCTCTCTCCCTCACCCCGCTCCCCCCACTCCTCCCCCCCCCGCTCACTCCCCCTCTCCCCTCCAAAGCCGCTCACTTTTCCCCCTCTCCCCTCCTCCCCTCACTCCCACGCTCTTTTTCCCCCACCCACTCACTCCACCCCTCACCCTCCACCCCACTCCCCCTCCCTTACCCCTCCTCCCACCTTCCCCCACCCTCTACTCCCAAACCCATCCCACCCTCTCACTCCCCTCCTCCCTCCCCTCTCACTCCCACTTCTCCCTTTACCCTCTTTCCCCCCACTCTATCCCACACCCTCTCACTCCCACTCTCTCCCTCACCCTCTCACTCCCACTCTCTCCCTCACCCTCTCACTCCCACTCTCTCCCTCACCCCTCCACTCCCCCTCTTTTTCCCCCACCCCTCTCACCCCCTCTTTCCCCAAACCTCTCACTCCCCCTCTTCTCCCTCACCCCCTTTCCCCCCCACTCCTCCCTCACCCGCTCAAATCCCCCCCCTCTCTCTCCCTCACCCCCTCATTTCCCCCTCTTCCCCCACCCCCTTTCCCCCCAATCTCTTTCCCCCCCCTCTCACTCCCCCTCTCTCCCTCACCCCCTTTACTCCCACTGTTCCCAAAAACCCCCTCCCCCACTCTCCCCTCACCCTCCCCGGGCCCCCCTCTCCCCCCATCCCACCCCCCCACCCCCTTTAAATCCCACCTCCCCTCACCCTCTCACATCCCCCTCTATCCCACACCCTCTCACTCCCACTTTCTCCCTCACCCTCTTTACCCCACTCTCTCCCTAACCCCTTTACCCCACTCCCCCTCCCTAAAACCCCCCACTCCCACTCTTTTTCCCCACCCCTTTACTCCCACTCCTCCCCCCCTCTACCCCACTCTTTTCCCCCACCTTCTCCACTCCCCCTCTTTTCCCCACCCCTACCCACTCTCTTTCCCCCACCCGCTCACTCCCCCCTCTCTCCCTCACCCGTAATTTTCCCCTCTCCCTCACCCCCTCACTCCCCCCTCTTCCCCCAACCCCACACCTTTCCCACTCTCTCCCTCACCCGCTCACTTCCACTCTCTCTTTGCTGCCCCCTCTCTCCATCAAAACCAAAAAGCCTCACCCTTCCCCCCCCTCTGTCTCCCCCTCCTTTCCCCCCTCCCCCCCCCTCACCCCCCGGGGCCCCATTTTTCCCTCTGGCCTCCCACTCTTTCCCTCACCCTCTGTCTCCCATTCTTTCCCCCCCCCTCTCACTTTCCCCTTCTTCCTCACCCCTTTCCCCCCCCATTCTTTTCCCACCTTTTCGCTCCCCCTTTTTTCCCTCACCCTCTCCCTTCCCCTTCTTTCCCCCACCCTCCGGGTCCCCTTTTTTCCCTCACCCTCTCGCCCCCTCCTTTTTTCCCCCCTCTCACCCCATTCTTTCCCCCCCCTCATCCCATTCTTCCCCCCCTCCCCGCCCCCTCTTTCCCCCCCCTCCGTCCCATTCTTTTCCCCACCCTCCAGGGGGTTTTTCCTCACCTTCTCACTCCCATTCTTTCCCTCACCCTCTCACTCCCCCAATTCTTTCCCCCCCCCTCTCACTCTCTCACTCCCTTTTTTCCCCCTCACCCCCCTCCTCCCCCTTTCCCCCATCCTCTTCCCCCTTCTTTTCCCCCACCCTCCCCACCCCATTTTTTCCCCCCACCCTCCACTCCCCTTTTCCCCCCCCCCTCTCGCCCCATTCTTTCCCCCACCCTCTCAGTCCCTATTTTCCCCTTTAAACCCCCTACTCCCATTTTCCCTCATCCTCTCACTCCCATTCTTTCCCTCACCCTCTCACTCCCATTCTTTCCCTCACCCTCTCACTCCCATTCTTCCCCTCACCCTCTCACTCCCACTCTCTCCCTCCCCCCTACCCCCCTTCTTTTTCCCCCACCCCCTCCTTCCCCCTTTCCTTTCCCTCCCCCCCTTCAAATCCCTTCTTTTCCCCCAACCCCCTCACTCCCCCTCCTCCCTCTTTCCCTCACCCCCCCTGGTTTTTCACTCTTTCCCCCACCCGCCCGCTTCTCCACTCTCTCCGTCTTTCTCACTCCCTGTGTCCGATTCTCTCCCTCACCCCCTGTCTCCCATTCTCTCCCTCTCCCTCTCAATCCCTTTCCCCCCGCCCCTCCCTTCAATCCCCCCTTTCCCCCACATTCCCACCCCCGACTCCCTCTTACATTCTCCCTCACCCTCTCACTCCCTTTGTCACCCACTCTCTCCCTCACCTCTCATCCCCCGTTTCACCCCTCTCCTTTTACCCCCCTCACTCCCCTGTCCCTTTAAAATCTCTCCCTCACCCTCCATCCCTCTGTCTTCCCTCTTCCCTCACCCCCCCTCACTCCCCCTGGCCTCCACTCTCTCCCCGCCTTCACTCCCCCCTGGGCCCCCCACTCTCTTTTGTAAAGATTTGGGGGGTTTTTTCCCCCTATTTTTAAAACCCCCAAAGTAAAGATGTGCGGGGGTTTAACCCCCTTGCGCCCCCAGTGGGAATAATGTGAAAGGGTGGTCCCAAAAATGTGGGGTAATGTTTCCCTTTGGGTTTTGGGGGTGAGTTTTTTGTTGTCGCAGGTTCAAAATTTATTAAAAAGAGGGGTATGGGATTTGAGTCGAGGCAGGCCCGGCAAAAAAACGTCCGGCAGGGGCTTTTTGCCATTTGGTGAGGGCGGCGGTCGTTGACCGGATGTTTTACCAGCCGATGCCGAGGGGGGAAAATTTCTTTCAGCCCC
>NC_051405.1:21677571-21677643 GCF_015228065.2 Penaeus monodon
TAGAAATCATTAGTCGTTAGTAAGAGTGTCAGTGCAGACTTTCTCTTTTATGGCAGCCATAGGTTCCTGTGG
>NC_051405.1:21677826-21678881 GCF_015228065.2 Penaeus monodon
GTTCACCCTCCATTTCCCCCTTCTCCCACCTCTCCCTAACCCTCTTTCTCCCACTCTCCCTTTCCTCCCTCTGTCTCCCCCCTCTCTTCCTCACCCTCTGTCCTTCCCTTTTCCCCCCTTCATTCCTCTGCTCCCACTTTTCTCACCCCAAAAATCTCCCCCTTTACTCCTCGTCTCCCCTCCCCTCCCCCCTCTCCTTTCCCCCTCTCTCCCTCACCGTCTGTCTCCCACTTTCTCCCCTCCCCCTCTCCCTCCCTCTGCTCCCACTTTCCCTCACCCTCTCACTTCCTCTGTCTCCCACTTTTCCTCTTATCTATCCTTCACCCTCTCCCTTTACCCCTCCGTCACCTTCGCCCCTCTCTCTCACCTTTAGGAACCTGTTACGTATTGCGGCAATATATGAACATAAGAGGAACAATCAAGCCATTACACCAAAATCAAGAAAAAAAGAGAGTGACATAAAGAGAGGGTTAGCAGGTACACCCGCTTTAGTAAAGGGAATATCCTCTCTCTCGCTTACTTCTCAGTACCTCGCAACGGTGTAATGGTTTTATTTTGACTCATATATTCTAAATTTTTCCTATACTTCGTAAGTCAGCAGATATGAAATGAAGACTATTTGGTTTCTACGCCAATAAAAGTTTATATTTTGGAAGTGTAAATAGTACGTGGGTTTTATTATGAGATAGCGTTATTTTTATGGATGTACTGGGAATTCTGTAACTTTGTGATTATTATCGTTTTTCTTTTTTAGCGTAACTTCATGTTAATAGTTTTGTTGTATCTGTTATTTTACTGATATTATCATAGTTACTATCATGCTAATCATATCACCATTTTTAATTATAGTCCTCCCTATCTCTCACTGCAGGATACGACACAACCGTATTCATCCGCGACCCCGCTAAACTGCCGGAACCCTTGGCTTCTCAAGTGACCGTGAAAGTCGGTGACATCTTGAATGAATATCAGGTTGACGATGCTGTGCAAGGGCAGGACGCCGTTGCCATTGTCATCGGCACGCGGAACGACCTAAGTGAGGTTTGATTTCATTA
>NC_051405.1:21679882-21680847 GCF_015228065.2 Penaeus monodon
TACATCCCCCTTACCATTTTTAGTATCTATAAGGAAGTATCCTTATAGATACTAAATGACATGACACATGAAAATACACTGATTTGTTTACTTTTGATATGTATATTTCAAGAAGTTTATTTAACTGGAGGAAAGGATTTTGAAGACATATCTTAAGAACTTCCACATCCATTCTATTTCATTATAGGTCCTACAACAATGATGTCAGAGGGAACGAAGAATGTTCTCAGCGCTATGGAGAAGTACAACGTTAATCGTGTGTCTGCGTGTCTCTCGTGTAAATACCCCTATTTTATCTTTTTTCCATATGTTTCTGTGTATTTTAAAAAGCAAGTGTCAGAAATAATGTATATGTCCTAAAGAGAGCTGTTGTGGTTATATTCTTACCTCTTGTTAATGATTCTAATCGTGTGCGAAATGATGAGTGGCCTAATGAAAGGCTGTGCATTTATTCATGCCTCTTATTCAACTTACAATCGTGTTTTTTTCAGCCTTCAACTTCTGGGAGCGTGAAAAGGTCCCTGAGCGATTCCTCAATATACTGGACGACCATTCACGTATGCTTGAAGCTCTAAAGGCGAGCAGCCGGGAATGGGTAGCAGTTCTTCCACCACATATTACAGGTTGGTGTTCATGAAAGATGGTAGATCTTGTTTATATTTTTATCTCCTCTCAGTCGTTTTTTACTTTGGCTTCAAAGCATTTTCATGGTAAGTGAATCATGTGAACCGATCGGAAGGTGTGAGATATATCCTATTGTTTATGCCATCCTTAAGGCAACTATTAGGCCCCATCCACCAGCAAACGGTTATGTTACCAGGCAGGCTATATCTAGCGATTGCGCTCGACCACGGACGGCACTCGGCAGATATTATGGGAGTATCCTTATCGTAATTGGTGGTTACAGTCTTCATTGTTATTAGCATGGTAAGCCCCATATTAAAAATAAATATTAGTAAAAAAGT
>NC_051405.1:21680873-21682630 GCF_015228065.2 Penaeus monodon
GAACAGATGAACCAGCGAAGGGAGACTACATCACAGCACAAGGGAAGGGGCCAGGTCGTACCATTTCCAAGCACGACCTAGGACACTTCATGGTCAGCTGCTTGACCGATAATGACAACCTGTATAAAATGATTGGCCTCTGTGACAAGCCACAGGCTTAGTTCCAGCACCAGTCAGTCAAGAGTTCTTTATTCAGAAATGAAACCTCTTTAATGGATATTAATGGAGACTAGAAGCTGTAGAAATTAAAGTGGTGTTAGTTCCCAGGGGGAAAAAAATTAAGAAAAAGAATCTTGGTAATCAATATTTGTGCAAAAGCTGACAATTCATAGCTAAATTCTTGGCAACAGACTATCATTATTTTGATTTCCACAGTCAGAAATTATCAGTTACAAGCAATCAGGGAGAATACATCCATGAGGATATGCAGTTTGCTACTGTCAATGCTTTAGATATGTGGCATAAGAGTGAAGTAAAATTTCTCTAGTGTAGTTAAGCAGGGCAATCATTTCAAGCAGAGCATGGATTTAGAATCTTATTTTGCTTTACATGTTAGATTTTGAAGAAGTATTTAGAAGGGTTTATGTATAATACATGAAACAAATTCAGTGACAACAAAGTGTACAAAGATTTTTTTTTACTAGTTTTTTTTTTGCATTTTTGAAGTTGTTTGAAGAAATGTGCATTTCTACAGTAGTGATATTGCAGAAGTACCATGTATTAAACAGTTTGATAAATGTTTTGGTGCAATATTTTTTTATTTTTTTATGTAGCTTTGACCCCATTTAATCATGTAGAATAAAAAAAATATGAATGCTAATTACTGTTAGTATTTTTAGTTTGATACATAATTATTTCTTTAGTATAATATACCTGTATATTCTTTATTTTTATCCTTTTAGCTTTTGTAAAAATATCAAGAGTTAATTAGAAATCTTACATTTTGAATTACAAAGAAATATTGCAGTAAAAGTTCTTGAATTGTAGAAATCTATTCTTGAAATTAATATAAAAATGTTAGTTACAATGCCTGCAAATTTACTGATGTATTTATTCAGCATGGAATTCCCACTCCTGCTCTATGTAACCCCCCCCCCCCCTGCCTACATTCTCGATATTTTTTTATGGAATACTTCAATCAACAGGTAATAAAGCTTATACTAGGATGCATAGAATAAGATTCTCAACTATGTTTTTTTTCATTATAAAGGATGTAGAATGGTAAAAAATATTCAGTTAGTATATATATTTTTTTTATTTTTACCTATGTGACACAACAGAACCCACTGGAAAAGAGGGCATAATCATCCAATTGTTCTACATGAAACGAGCAAGATGCACACTGCACTGAATAATTCTTGAACAGTATTTTTTATACAGAATAGCTTTTACTTTCGGAGAAGGATACCTAATAACCAGAAACAAATCTATCACCACTGAGGAACAACTATAAGCTACAAGATAATTTTGGCTAAGCTGGCAGAACCAAAGTTCACCTCTAAAAATTCAAAAAATGCTCTTTTGTTTACATGTACCATTGTTTTAGAAGCTATACCTAGTACTCTGTATTGTTTTTTCAACTTAAGCAATAATCCTTCTCCATTTTGATTATTTGTTATTACACTTCTTTACTCAAAAAACAAAGTAACATACTTTCCTCTCTCTTGACTTTAAATCAAAGTTTTAATTACAAATTGATTATATGACAACTTTTCACCTAAGATTTTACAAAAAACTTCTGTATTATCAAATAATGA
>NC_051405.1:21682669-21683109 GCF_015228065.2 Penaeus monodon
TTAAAAGATCTATTTTATACTGTACTCGAAATATTTTTAAGTTTAAAACAACTAGCACGAAATATGCTACCCCGCACTGCTTTCTGGGGCATGAGGACCAAGTAGCAATTGCGATGACTAGTTCTCATTAATATTTAGGGAGGGAAAGGTAATGGGAAAAAGGGGAAAGGAGGGTGGGGGAACTTTTAACGATTCTTAATCCTAATGTCAGACTTCCAATGGACGTGTTGGTGGATCATGATGCTAAGCCCTTGAGATGTGAGACAACCGATAGCTTAAAAGGACATGGTTTCTCCCTATCAAAGGAAGTACCAGGCCACCTTAATCTGCCGGCAGAATTCATATTTATTCTTTTCACTCTACAGTATAAAGGGGATAGCATTAATGTCTGCCAGCACACATGTATAAATCTACTGGACTTGGAGTAAATGAATTTTCAA
>NC_051405.1:21683242-21683952 GCF_015228065.2 Penaeus monodon
CAAAGGATGATATTAAACATCAACCACATACTATTCCAACATACACTTTTTTATGAGTTTGATGACTACAAACCAAGCAATTAGACAAATATATCAAAATAATATATTTAAAGCAAATGCCCTTAAGCCATTAAAAGTTGGTCAGGTTGAAATTAAAATTATGGAACCAACTAGTAGAAAAGGAACACATTTATATAAGAAAGTACAGAATGCATTAATCATTACAATTTGCAAATCATCCGAAAATATCATTCTTTTAATACAATAGTTGAAACATTGTATACTACTTCCACCCTGGAAATATTTCTCAAAATTTAATAGACAAAACTAAACATCTATTCAAGCACCTTTGTAAAAGAATCTTATTTTGTCTCTTTGTCCATTTCCATTTTGGATTCTTCTCCATCCTCCTTCTTATCCTTCTTCCCATCTCCACCTGTAAAAAGTAATTGAAATTTTCAATATCCAACCATTCTAAATTTAAATAATTAGATGTAAAGATACTCATATCATAAGGTAATCATAAAATGGTTCTGGTCTTGCTCAATATCATAAAAAAAGGAATGTACTATCTGGTGAATATTGAACTTTGTAACCAGTGAACAGCCTACACACAACCAGAGATTTGGCTTTCCTTCCACTCCCATTTGCATACTTATTCACATTCTCTCCCTATAATATCTCTTGCCCAATTAATGGAACTGTTCCTT
>NC_051405.1:21683986-21684074 GCF_015228065.2 Penaeus monodon
GTTAATTGACTTTTGGATATTTTATGTATTTTTACATTCCACATCTTTTGAGACCAATTTATAAAGATAGCCAACTCACTTTGACAAG
>NC_051405.1:21684297-21684824 GCF_015228065.2 Penaeus monodon
AGAGTTTCCTATGCTGTGGGATCTATAAGGAATAATGTAAAATTGGCTGAAGGTGACTGCTATGTTGTATTGTCATTTTCTCTGTGTATAGAGCATGTACTATGGAAGGAATTTTAATTTGGGAAAAATTTCATCCTAGTTCTTTTATTTACTATACTTGGTTGAATCTTTGGAAATATTACTCTGGGAGAGTCACTGGGCCTTCCATGGTGTTGGTGACTGTTGGCGGCATGGCAATAAGACAGCCGAGATCCATGGCTTTCCATTAGTTGTTACGACTTGCAGGCCAATTGCTGATTGGTCAAGTGACTACAGATCTGCTCTCTCTTGGCAGTCTATGGAATTAACTTACAAAGTAACCAGTGATTGTACAATGTGCTTATTATACTGCAAAGCTTTTCTGAAAATGGGTGGTTTACAATGTAGTACTATGTAGCAAGATGGTTACGCCTTTGACCTTATAAGGGATGGGTTGTTTTGAGCATCCTGGCTCAGGGTTTTGAGAATGACTCATCATGAGTGTACAT
>NC_051405.1:21685051-21685522 GCF_015228065.2 Penaeus monodon
GCTTAAAAGACCAGATCTAGAGTTCCACTTTCATCCTTTCCCTATATCCTTATATCTCTCCGACCCCCTCATACAGTTACACACAAACACAAGACACAACCTACCTCAGTCTCAAACAACAAAAGCTTTGGATTAATGCCTACCGTCCAACTCACCCTCGGAGTCATTACCCTCGCCCGAGGAGTTGTCCCCTTCGTCTCTTGCGGGTAAAGCGTCCACCTCTTTGGAACTTAGGTGGAGGAATAGGATCCATGCCTAGGACCTTGTGGATTTGTCGGAAGGCAATCAACCTTAAGGCATGCTGTGAAAAAATAATAAGTAAGAAAAAAACAACAAATAAGCTGATAGGAGGCCAAGCCCACCCGAGCAAAATGTCCAAAGACAGAGACTAGGGGAAGCATTTGTGTAATAGCTTGTGTGAAAACACCTGCATGTTTATACCTATTGGGGTGATGCTACAGACAAACATAC
>NC_051405.1:21687498-21688021 GCF_015228065.2 Penaeus monodon
ACAAGCAAACCTACCTGTGCAGAAGCAGTAATGTCTTCCCTCTCCTGGGCTGACAGAGACGAAGCAGCATCAACAGGGTCCTTCTCACATGGGTCAAGGAGCCCAGGAGAGCCAGGTAAGAGCAGACCAGATGCCAGGGCCTCGAAAACCCTTCGGAGAGCATCGCCAGGACTCAAGTGCTGCCCAGCAGAGGCAATTACCTTCTCACACATTAGTTCCATGGCCTGCTGTGAGGAGGTACATGTTAAAAAATGTAAAAATGAAGACATTCCTTTCATCATTTTCTCCTCCCATTCTCAAAGACAAGGAACAATTTACATTAGGTCTGATGTATGAGAACTAACATTATATAAGAAGGAACACTAATAAAAAATGAAAAGATTTAAACCAGAAATCATATACATCTGACACAAATATATAGATAATTATCTACAAACTTTGCTACAAATCTAACTATCTATATGGATAAATCATACTTGTACTGATAATTACTAAATTTTAATACTAGTCATATCTGGTAATA
>NC_051405.1:21689017-21689117 GCF_015228065.2 Penaeus monodon
AGGGTTTGGCATAACAATGTATCTCTAAAATCAATTAAGAAGGGATATGATAAAAACAGCAAAATAATTGCTTAAAGTTATAACAAAGAGGCTTTTGTCT
>NC_051405.1:21689136-21690929 GCF_015228065.2 Penaeus monodon
TATATATGATAGAATTAGAGGAAAAGAGGGATACATGATATCTGTAAACATGAGATGGTTAAATTTTGTGCTACAATATTAAATTCTCAGGTATAGAGAAGAGCAGGCATTCTCAGGTACATAGAAGAGCAGGCATCAGCTAAAAAGGAGAAAATGAGAAGAGAAATACTAATTTAATAAAGAAACATTGGAGTAAAACAACACGCACAGTGAACAGTTACAGTTACGTATGAGAAGCGAAACTCACCCAACTGTTCAATGGTCCCCAAGTTGGCACCCGCTGACACAAGTCTCGCAGAATTCTGATCACCATTACACAGCTCTGAAGACCATTTGCTCTAGCCTGAAGAAGTGGCACATTTATCAGTATGCAGGTCTAAACAATCAGTGCTGGTTGGTCCAAGATGGGCAGCAATAAACAACTTGAATGCAAAATGCACAAGTACACTAAATATCAACTAACATTATTTGGCAAATGTCAAATCAAACAATGAATCTATGTATTCTTACACTACATTTTTTATCTTGTTATTTTTATACAAACAAAAGGACTTACTTTGAACTTCATATGACACTGGTCCTAAAATGTGTGCAAATTCCAAAAATAATGATGAGTGAAGTTTGCCCATCTTGTACTGAACAAGTGCATAGATATGAAACAGAACAGTGACATTGTAGACTCCTTCCATTCCATGCACCCACAACAGCCAGCACAAAATCAAATATATCTACAATCTTCCAGTAGCCTTAATGTTATGTTGAACCAGGTTCTTGTATGAACTCTGCTTGGAAACTCTGCACAAAATAAAGGCTCCACTGCTGTTATACTGAGAGCAAAATCTACTAGGCGCAAGACACACCATTACTGGAACTAAGTACAGCCCCTTTCCATAACGAAGCAGAGTCCTTCTGTACTTTCCAGCCTCATGCTTTTTCTCGCAGGCTAAGCTCACAATGGGACACCTCCATGAGTGGGTTGAGGGCACTGCTGTGAGGTAGCTATAAGAATGGCTGAAGGTAATTGTTGGGAGGGGATAGAGGAAGGGGAGAGTTGCCAAGCTGCCTCCATCGAGACAGAGGGCTAATTAAGCCACCTTTACTACCTCACTGCACTCACACCACACTCAGGGAGCATATTAGGGGCAACCATTACATATTATCTTTTTTTCCTAACTGAAAAAACTGATCATGAACTTTAAAGAATGAACAAAATCAAAGAAAATCATTCATGAGATGAATGAAAAACAGGTTCTTTCCATCACTGTCCAATCCCTACGAGCTGACAGCTGTGTGCGCAAATTTTCACTCTGAAAATCAGCATGACAATGGTAAACACAGCAAGGTGAGATTCAATGATATATATAATGTGTGCAATAAAGCACTCACCACATGAATTTACAGTTGTGTAACCTTGCTAGGTTTCCATCCATGCTGATTCACAAAATGTGCAAAACAGAACAGGTGGGAGCTAGTCAAGGTTGGGCAGTAATGGCAAGAACCCTCCATGACCTACCACTGACCTACCAATGGCCCTAACCCTACCCACCCACACATTACCATAAGGCTGAAAAGTGTGAGGGGAGCCTAGACCTGCCTGCTCCTTCCTGCTCTCAAAAGACAGAAGGAACAGCCTGGCCTGGCTTTACCCTCAGATGAACGGGTTGCAAACCTGGAACCACTTGGCATGTCTGAGGGCGGCAAGAGCGTCCAGACATTTCTGCTTGTCGAGCACATCTGGAGGATCCTTGGCGGCGGTCACCTGGGAGTCTAAAATACAACAACACAGCTTCCGT
>NC_051405.1:21690984-21691080 GCF_015228065.2 Penaeus monodon
TCTGCCTGCACATGTAGACATCAGAGCAGCCAAGTACCATGGTAAAAATTGGCAAAAGACTAATATCATGCTCTTGTTTTAATAACAGAGCCACAA
>NC_051405.1:21691176-21691865 GCF_015228065.2 Penaeus monodon
GCATTTTTAATCATGATATGCCAGCTAAGACTGCACTAGATCTGTGTTCCCAGGGGTGGTGGAGATTGGGTCAGGTGTGGCCAATGGGCAACTCTTCCCCTCTGCAGTACAAGAGAGCCACAATGTTCATGCCTGGTCTCAAGGCACAGACTTAACTGAAAAGTATGGCACAGTTTAGAATGAGTTCAAAACTGGCTGTAAAGGAACTTTTTAGAAAAGTAATTCTCTTGTCCAGTGTCTCTTTATGTGGCCCTTTTCTTCATATTCTCTGATAATGACCATCAAGACAGAGAGGGGAAAGTTATCATTTAGTGAACCAGGGGCCAGCAATGGTTGATTTACAAAAAAACTTGATCTCCCACACTTTGGTCACAAAACAGGGCCCACTAAGGTGTCTTACCAGAATGTTGCTTTCACTGTGTCCCCTGGTCTCTATGTTAAGCAGTATAAAGAGGCCAGTCTTTGCAGCATTTTCATCACAAAATGAGACCTGCATAATTGCATTGTGAAATTTACACTCTTTAGTAATATGTGATGAAAACCTTGACTTCCCCTGGTTAGACAAGTCTTTCAATGAATAATGAGTTATATTCTGTCAAGCTGAATGAGAGGACAGGAAAAAGGGAAATTGACAAATAAAGTTGGAAGAGGAGTGACAAATAATAAAGTGTGTCAACAAGATCAGTATC
>NC_051405.1:21691951-21692342 GCF_015228065.2 Penaeus monodon
TGGCTCATCAACAAACTCATCAAGATACAGAGTAATAAACTCAATCCATGTGAAAGACTTTCTTCTTAACCTGTCACTGTAGACAACCAGGCTGCAGTAAAGCCTGTCTGTGTTACCTCCTTCATGTAGCAGCTGTTCCCTCATAATTGGAGATGTAAGCGTCACATTGACCGAGATCCGCTGGTCACCAATGTTTTGGACAACCAAAGCTGCTTCTTCAACTACTCTTTGGATGTCATATTTGTCTTCTGGTGCCACAACCTAAGATACATACGAGTAAGGATTTTAGTCATCTTTATCTTAAACATCTAGATATGCAAGTTCACATTAAATAAAATAAAATTGAAAATGGTAGCCAATAAAATGGAACCTGAACCAAGACCACAACTAT
>NC_051405.1:21692368-21693319 GCF_015228065.2 Penaeus monodon
ATTTTTTTTTTCTTTTTAATTATTATTAAGTCATGTATTAAACGCTCAGGAATAATTTATATTATAGTTAAATACTGAAGAGAGGCCAAGAAAGAACAACAGACAAGACAGCAAATTGAGGTAAGAAAGTAAAATGTGCTAGGCATTAACCCTTAATGGAAAATTCAAATGGAACTCAAATTCAACTTAATAAAACAGTAACTTCTGTATCATTTACTTTACAAAATAATTCCTATGCATCATCAAGCTGTAATAGGACTTATTTTACCGACAGAAAATAAAAAAATGTGAAAATAAAACAAACAAAAATTAGAAACAGTAAATCTAATGCTTAGAAAATATCAAACTTTCATTAAAACTTTTCAAAAATTATTATGCTTAATCAATAAATAAAATAAAGAACATATGAGATATAAACATGAAAAAACAGGGGAGATGGGAAATGCTTCAAAAGGAACAGAATATGATTTAATGTGGTACAAAAATGCCATCTATTCATAAAAAAAGGACTTTTCTTAAAATACCCAAGTACATAGCATATATCTAAACTCACACCTGATATCTCTATTGAACTTTAAAAGCACTACCATTGGATCTGGAAAAACTTACCGCTAATTGTTTTGGGAGGTTATCGGCAACTCTGTCCAATAAAGTCCGTGTAGGCTTGTCTCCACAGAGCACTACCAGCTGCACACTTGTATCACCTCGGAGTAGTAGACCTTTAGCCAGAATACCTACTCTCATTACACCCTTCAGCATACGGGGTGGGCCATCCTCTTTCTTCTCCCTGTATTGTTAGATTACTTGGTGAATTCTCTTGAATACTATTAAGTATATCATTGGGTTTTTTATACATGAAATATGTGGAGCAACAAATACTAAGAGAGAAAGTAAATATGGAAATAAGAACTGCCAGTTGTGTCATGTTATATCCTCAACAAGACTTACCCA
>NC_051405.1:21693377-21693958 GCF_015228065.2 Penaeus monodon
TTGGCTTAACTTGCTGCTCTTTTGGTGCATCAACCTCTGCTAGGTAATCAGACACCATTTTCAAAGCCTTTTCTGTATTTGATACTATCTTCTGAATAGCTCCTAGTTCTTCTTCCTTGGGGTATATATCTGCATGCTTGGCCAACACATGCCTGTCATCACTTGAGTCAGGTCTACGCATTGGCTGCAGGGGGAGAGGATAAATTATTTCTTAGATTAAATAGGTTCCCAACTCTCTTATAATTAATATTTGATTCAGGTCCTATTTGTTGCAATCACAATCATCAAAGAAGTGTCCTCACCATCATAGGAGGCATCCCAGGCATGAAGGGAGGTCTGGGCATGCCAGGGGGCATCATGGGTGGTGGGCCAGGGGGGCCACGGGGATACCTGCGGCACCAGTCCAGGTATTCACATTCCTCTTCATATCTCCTCCTCTCCTCCCAGTACCATCTCTCCTCCTCTTCCAGTAGTCTCTCTTCCTCACGACGCCTCCACATCTCCTCGCGCAGCTGGTGTGAACCAGGCTATTTACAAGCAACGCTTACACTTAACTTAACAAAGCACAGTATCATGCTCAC
>NC_051405.1:21694091-21694277 GCF_015228065.2 Penaeus monodon
TGCAGGATGCCCAATAAGAAATTTCTTGCTTCAGAGTTTAACAAAAGAGGAGACAGCAATACTGCCAAAACAGGAATGTGAAACATGATACACTTCATGCAACATTGAGAATAGCCTTTTAACTTTCTGAGAAAGTTGTCTTCCTAAAGAATGGAATGAGAACAATTTTCCTACTCATGCTCCCCT
>NC_051405.1:21694334-21694400 GCF_015228065.2 Penaeus monodon
GAGCATCCACATTACAAAATACAACTCAGCCAGCTACGAGATAACAAAAGCAAAGATGAAAAATAT
>NC_051405.1:21694445-21695780 GCF_015228065.2 Penaeus monodon
CTACAATAAAAATACTTGTGCTCTCCAGGATAACATCCCAAAACTACATCATAAAGATGTTTAAAATATAATATAAACATATTTCATGCTATGTATCCACTAACTACAAAGGCAATGCAGGAACATTAGCAACTGTTCAATGACTTCAAACGGCTTTTTAGAGTTGAACAAATCAATTCAAATCTGATTAATAGATACCTGCTTTTATAATAGCCCATTCAAAAGACTTAGAAGATTCAAGAGAAAACTTCAGAAGTGCATTTACAGACAAGGATAACTGATATCTGCATTCAAGTATACAATAGGAAATGGGCTCATTAATTAAAACTTTTCATCAAATAACCAAGATAATTTGCTCACCTGCTGTCGCCGAAGTTTCTCCTCTTGTAGTTTGCGTTGACGTAATGATGGTTTTACCTCTACAACTAGCTCAGGATTAACCTTCTTCTTGTACTGCAATCTGTGTCGGCGACCTTTCATGTGCATCTCTTTGGCGTTGGGGTCATTAAATCGGCATTCACAAAGCTTACAGTTAAAGCTGATGACTTTACCTGCAAACAACATATGCACTCAAAGTTTCTGGAAAGATGATTTGACACTAGTTCAAAATAAACATCACACATTTGTTTATAGTTTTTTTTTATTGTCTTACCTTCCTCATTCTTTATTTCTTCAATATATTCCTGACCAACAGGTTCTACATCCTTCTCCTTCAGATCAAGTAAATCATCCTTGAGATCATCCTTCTTCCCATCTGCAGTTGTGAGAACACCAGTGGTAGATGCAGTGCCACCGCTAGTAGTTGTTTTAGCACCTACTGTTGAACCAGCTGTGGTGGTTGAGGTTTTTGTGGTACCTCCAACTACAACTGGATCAGTTGAGGGAATTGGTTTTCCCAACTTCTGGTGCAATTTCACAACCTGGAATGCAAATCACAAACAATAAATAATGATCCTACTTTCACAAATGTTAACACTACTGTGTAAATCCAGTCAGTACAATTGCCCCTGAGGTGTTCTCTTACCTTCTGATGCTTAGCACCACGAATATGAGCAGCATAGGCATCAGCCCCTGTGCAAGTGACATCACAAAGTTCGCAGCGGAGGGATGCCCCGTGGCGTGAGGGTGTTGGCCCTGCCTTGGCTGCTGCTTCCTTTTTCTTGTGCTTTTGACCCTCTAAGTGCTCCCTGTAGGTCTGAGGCCCAGCACAACTTATTTTACAAACATCACAGTAATGCAGTTGCTGAGGTTTTGGGGGTGCCTTGGGCTTCTGGGTCTTGCCCTGAACTGTACTGGCCTTCTTGAAAGTTTGCCAAGTGTTGGCAGCTGGCTTAA
>NC_051405.1:21695801-21696354 GCF_015228065.2 Penaeus monodon
GCTGTGTAGTCTGCTGCATGTATAGTGTGGCAGCTGAAATAATGTTGATGACATTAAATATTACAGAAAGTATACTATTTTTTCAAACCTAACAATACTGCATTGTAAGCATTGCCTACTTATTTTACTTTCCCAGGTCTGTGTACATCATGTGTCTGTATATCAAAACGACTATAAAAAAAACTAGACATGAGAAATAAATCATCATCAGTTCTTAAGAAAAGAAACTACTTTCTGTATTTAATATAATTATAAAATTAAACTACAGTGGTAAACTTAACATAAGTCTAAATTCTATGCTTTTGTCTCAGGTCACATAAAATTGCCTTGTGCAGTTATGGTACATGCTGAGAGTTATGAGAGCATTAGCTGGAAAGGGACTGTACTGTACTGCCAGAAGGAAAATGCACTTTAACTAGTCATATTAGCAAAGGCAATCATTCTCCACAGAAAAACTTGTATAAAAACAAATCCTTCTGACCAAACTGCATTCTAAAATAAGCTTTAGCTATGCATTTGTTTGTGTACTGTATAGTTTTACTATCTGCATCAT
>NC_051405.1:21698124-21698804 GCF_015228065.2 Penaeus monodon
ACTTGGCATATAAATTCAGCATTTTGAACACAATTTTAACTATCTCCTAATCATTTCAATTGTCAAAATATATTTGCCTTTCCTGGAAATACAATAGAACTAAGTAGTGACACAATGTGATGTTTGGGGAAATAGCATGAAAGATGGAAGCTTGCACAATGGGTATAGAAGAAGAGTTTAAAGGGCCATAGGGCACACAGCAATGGTTCTGCACACACACATCTTCATCTTAATTTGGCCTTTATAAATAAAGAAAGAAAATAGTGCCATCTGCATTTAGTTTGTTAATGTCTTTTTTAAAAATACTGTTGAGGAAAATGTATGAGTACATACCAAAGGAGAAACAAGGTTCCCGTGAGAAAGATACAGACAGATTAAACTTACAGCAGCAGAGAGTTCAAAGTAGAAGAGGATGTACAAAGGAGTGTGTTCTTGGTGGCAGAGGCTGTTGTGATAGAAGAGATTTCAAGGTGGCAAGGATGGTAAAAAAGGAAAATAAAAGCTATTGTTTGATGAAAGGTGGTGTGTAGTGCTTAAAAGGTTGAATGGGGTGGGGAAAGGTGAAAGAAAAAGAAATCAGGAAAGTTTGTTATCAAATGCAGAATGAGGTCTTCAAGCCTATGACTGTCACTATACTAAGGGTGGGGATGGTTAATTCTATGTCATGTATGGGGGGGGAG
>NC_051405.1:21698846-21699003 GCF_015228065.2 Penaeus monodon
CTATGTGCAAGGAAGCCTCGGAATTTATCAGATTTTGTGAATATACTGACTGGGGTATGAGCATTTCTACTCATAATGCCTTTTTCCCTTTTGCTGCTCTGACCTACTATTTGTATTGCTGGATGACTCACTTCTCCATTTCTTTTTATTCTATGAT
>NC_051405.1:21699110-21699593 GCF_015228065.2 Penaeus monodon
GCTCTTCTTCCCTACCATATATCACCAAAAGCACAAGTTCTTTCTTTTCTGATTTCGTATCTAACCCTTATAAACCTTAAGCATAATAACCATACGATATCCACTCATCATAAATAAATGATTGGAACTGTCTGATCAAAGTCCTCCTCAAGGTTTCATTAGGCATGAAACCTAGCCACGGCAAGTTACTGTACAAACTTTCGAACCTAAAATGACACAAAATAAGAAAAATTATATTATGCAATGATCTCTGTGAACCTATCTTTACATCTAACGAGTAGTAGATACTAAATGAAAAATCTAGTACCTTCGTAAGACCCTCGGGTACGTAGGTCATGGCCATCCGGTACGTAGGTCATTGCGACGACGAAGCGAGGCCCGGGACATCTGCTGTTTACTATTTGAACCAAGGATCGAGGCGTCTTGTCAGAGGTGTAATAATTCCATCAAGTACACTAAAATCCATTGAGTAATTCCAATACA
>NC_051405.1:21699629-21699965 GCF_015228065.2 Penaeus monodon
ATAGGAGAGAGAATGAAAGTTAACTACATACACCCTGCTTTTTAATTAACCCTCTTTTTATAAACAAGCTACAATAAAAAAATATATATACATACACATATATAATTTCTAGGGCAACAAACTGGAATACTTTTATTCTGTTCAATTCACGACGATTGACGAGACTCACTCACTCTCTCTTTGGGCTTCAGATTTCAGTGATTCCACCACGCCTAACCTCAACTTAGGACTGATGATCAAGTTATCAACGACGCAACTTATACTACTACAACACTTTTAGGCACTTAATTTCCCTATTGACATGCATTATACACTTTGCTTTTAGTCTTGAGAGAA
>NC_051405.1:21700003-21700197 GCF_015228065.2 Penaeus monodon
TCTTTCTGGAACTGAGCAAATAATTCCGAGGACTCCTGAAAAGGTACTCATTGGTGTCTAAGAAGCTAGGAATAAGGTAACAGGATTTATGCCAGAGAACTTGAGGGTAGGGGGGTAGACTGGTAATAAAGTGAAAGAAATACAAAGCTTTGTTAAAAAGAAAAAGATGGCAGAGAGTGAAATAGATAGATATA
>NC_051405.1:21700231-21700734 GCF_015228065.2 Penaeus monodon
CAATGTGCTCTGTCTAGAAACAAATTGTGGGAGAGGAATAATAAATAAAAGAAGTTAATAATATTAAAGCAACTAACTGAATCCCACAAAAAGAAATGAAACAAATTAAATATGAAAATATACAATTAGAGAAAGTTAGAATAACTGAAAATAAGATTTGACAAGTAAAGTGTGCGCATACAAAAATTCAGTTAAAATAATCAAGTAGAAAATGGTTATTTGCAAACAGAAAGACAAAAGGGTTCTTGATGCAATACTACAAGGGTTAACATTAAATTGGTAAAATGTACTATGAAAAAGTCAGGATTCATTTGGAAGTGTCTCAGGTTAGAGCAGAGGCAAGAAGAGTTAGTTCTCCAGTGATGGGATTTGGGACTGAACATAATCACAGGGAATAAAAGAGAATAAACACTTCTAAACACTTATGTTGTCTCGGTGAAAAAATAACAGCAAAAATATAGTTAATAAATGTCCATATAAAAGCAGTTATATAAATAAAGTTG
>NC_051405.1:21700949-21701180 GCF_015228065.2 Penaeus monodon
AACTAAACAATCTAAAAGCCAGCACAATGCTTTTCTTCTTCAAAATGAATACCAAGTAGGTCATATCTCAAAATACATTATGAAAGGTGATATAAATTATGAACAGTGGCACTCATATTTGACAATGCCAATTCTTAAAATTTATCATTAATTGTTTTGCAGTCATTCTTGTATTCTAACAGCAGCATATTAAATAGTACATTTCACTTGCAAGGGTGTTTTGATGCATAT
>NC_051405.1:21701723-21703853 GCF_015228065.2 Penaeus monodon
ATCAACCCTGCAGTTTAAACTAAAAAAGAATGATGATACCACCATATTTCTCTTCTTTAAACAAAGATTGAGAGCATTGAAAAGAAGAACAAAGGGAAACAGAGGAAGAGGGGGGTGGGGGGAGTGGAGGGAAGGAGAAAGGGAGAGCAGGGGAGTGTTAGGGAGAGGAGAGGGTGGGGGGGGGAGGCAGAGGAGAGAGATGACAAGAGAGAGAGGAGGGAGCAAGGGAGAGGGAGAAAGGAAAGGAGTGGAGGGAGGGGGGGAAGGAAAGGAGTGGAGGGAGGGGGGGAAGGAAAGGAATGGAGGGAGGGGGGGGGGGGAAGGAAAGGAGTGGAGGGAGGGGAACAAGGGAAGGTGTAGAGGAAAGAAATGAAGGAAGGGGGGAAGAGGGAAGGAGTGAAGGAAGGGAGGGAGAGGGAAGGAGTGGAGAAAGAAGGATAGGGAAGGAGTGGAGATGAGGGAGGGAGGGGAAGAGGGAAGGAGTGGAGATGAGGGAGGGAGGGGAAGAGGGAAAGAGAGGAGGGGGAGGAGGAGAGGGAAGGAATGGAGGGAGGGGAAGAGGGAAGGAGTGGAGGGAGGGGAGTGGAGGGAGGGGAGTGGAGGGAAAGAGGGTGAGGGAAGGAGTAGAGGGAGGGAGGGAGGGTGAGGGAAGGAGTGGAGGGAGGGAGGGAGGGTGAGGGAAGGAGTGGAGGAAGGGAGGGGGGAAGGAGTGGAGGAAGGGAGGGGGGAAGGAGTGGAGGAAGGGAGGGGGGAAGGAGTGGAGGAAGGGAGGGGGGAAGGAGTGGAGGAAGGGAGGGGGGAAGGAGTGGAGGGAGGGAGGGTGAGGGAAGGAGTGGAGGGAGGGAGGGGGGAAGGAGTGGAGGGAGGGAGGGTGAGGGAAGGAGTGGAGGGAGGGAGGGTGAGGGAAGGAGTGGAGGGAGGGAGGGGGAGGGAAGGAATGGGGAATGGGAGAGGTGGAAGGAATGGGGAATGGGAAAGGTGGAAGGAATGGGGAATGGGAAAGGTGGAAGGAATGGGGAATGGGAGAGAGGGAAGGAATGGGGAATGGGAGGGAGAGAAGGAGTGGGGAATGGGAGGGAGAGAGGGAAGGAGTGAGGAATGGGAGAGAGAGAAGAAGTAGGGAGTGGGGAATGGGAAGGAGGAAAGGATGGAAGTGAGGAGTGGGGAGTGGCAGGTTAGGGAGGGAATTAAGGAGTGGGGAGTGGCAGGTTAGGGAGGGAATTAAGGAGTGGGGAGTGGCAGGTTAGGGAGGGAATTAAGGAGTGGGGAGTGGCAGGTTAGGGAGGGAGTTATGGAGTGGGGAGTGGCAGGTTAGGGAGGGAGGTATGGAGTGGGGAGTGGCAGGTTAGGGAGGGAGGTATGGAGTGGGGAGTGGCAGGTTAGGGAGGGAGGTATGGAGTGGAGAGTGGCAGGTTAGGGAGGGAGGTATGGAGTGGAGAGTGGCAGGTTAGGGAGGGAGGTATGGAGTGGGAGAGTGGCAGGTTAGGGAGGGAGGTATGGAGTGGGGAGTGGCAGGTTAGGGAGGGAGGTATGGAGTGGGGAGTGGCAGGTTAGGGAGGGAGGTATGGAGTGGGGAGTGGCAGGTTAGGGAGGGAGGTATGGAGTGGGGAGTGGGGAGGTTAGGGAGGGAGGTATGGAGTGGGGAGTGGCAGGTTAGGGGGGGAGGTATGGAGTGGGGAGTGGCAGGGTAGGGAGGGAGGTATGGAGTGGGGAGTGGCAGGGTAGGGAGGGAGGTATGGAGTGGGGAGTGGGAGGGTTGGGAGGGAGGTATGGAGTGGGGAGTGGCAGGGTAGGGAGGGAGGTATGGAGTGGGGAGTGGCAGGGTAGGGAGGGAGGTATGGAGTGGGGAGTGGCAGGGTAGGGAGGGAGGTATGGAGTGGGGAGTGGCAGGGTAGGGAGGGAGTATGGAGTGGGGAGTGGCAGGGTAGGGAGGGAGGTATGGAGTGGGGAGTGGCAGGGTAGGGAGGGAGGTATGGAGTGGGGAGTGGCAGGGTAGGGAGGGAGGTATGGAGTGGGGAGTGGCAGGGTAGGGAGGGAGGTATGGAGTGGGGAGTGGCAGGGTAGGGAGGGAATAAAGGAGTGAGAGGCAGGGTAGGTATGGAGTTAGGAATGGAAGGGTAGGGAGGGAGC
>NC_051405.1:21705151-21706102 GCF_015228065.2 Penaeus monodon
AAGACTCATTTACATAATATGCACAGCACAAAATCTATATGCTTTTCTACCTTTTTAACCATGCACTCCTAGTCTAATTATTTCAAACTCTGGAGAACTGACTACATCCTGACATTTTTCCTGAAGCAGTAAGGATACTGTATAAAATGAAAATAAATCAATAAACTTTTAAGTAGCTGAAGATTTTTCTAAACACAGCAAAACACAAGAGAAAGGACCAACAACCACTTGTGTGAGATGTGTGGAGAGCCATGGAGTTACAAGGGGGGGAAAAAAAAAAAAGCTTTAATACATGCCATACCTACTAAATCATAAAAGTCACCTTTATTGGTGGTAGTAGTTTGTGCTGCATATGCAGAGGTGTTGTAGGTGGCTGTGGCAGCAGCTGCTGCAGCTCCAGGATATGCTCCAGCATAGCTTGTCTTAGGGGTAGCCACAGGAGTAGTTTGCCGCGAAGTAGTTGTATACGCACTGGTATTTGTATAGGCAGCTTTGTCTGCAGACAAAACATCTAAGGTCTTTCATGATCCCACCCTTTTTGGACAATTTTTTTTTTAAACCTAAAATATATTTCAATAAACACTTTCCAAACTCTTTACTGCACCAGAAATGAACACATCTGACTATGACTAAGTGACCAGTATGTAAAGTACTAGTTCCTCATAGTGGAGAAGGGAAAAACTAAAACAGATATACACTTTGAACAATGAATTTTAGATTATTACTGTTTGCATTTCCATTATCAATTTATCTTGTAATAAATGTGATTCTGTTTAAGTCAGCCAGTTTCAATAATCAATAATTTTGTTTACCATAATATTGATTTCAGTATTAAGAAACTTAGACCAAGCAATGCAAATATTTACCAGCAAAATTTTGAAACTATAGAACAGATTCAAATAGAATCTACTTGACAATTGAACACAAACATTTTACAGATAGAAATTAATT
>NC_051405.1:21706660-21706803 GCF_015228065.2 Penaeus monodon
ACCTCAATCTGAATATTAGCCACATTGAAACATTACTTTCTACCTTCACTACTATCACAATCAGACTTTGGTACATATGATGCTATAAAGTTTTAGAAATCTGACCATTCCTGCACAAAACATCAAAGTTAACTGTATGTTTG
>NC_051405.1:21707151-21707488 GCF_015228065.2 Penaeus monodon
CATGTGTATGTTAATATATCATGACTACAAAAATAACTATGATTCTTTATGCAGGACTTTTTCCTGTATTTTCATATATACAAATATAAGCACAATGTATGAACAAACTTATTACAAATATATTCAATGTCAGCATAATCATATTATTTAAGTACAAGTGCCATTTTCTTACTTTGGTAATGTGTGTCAGCAGCAGTATAAGCAGTTGCAGTTGATGGTTGTGCGTAGTAAGTCTTGGTAGAGTCATAGGCCGCAGCTGCTGCAGCAGCTGCTGTCTGAGTGGTTCGGCCATAACCATAGTCGTAAGTGGTTGAGGCAGCACCACTTGGGTAGGTAC
>NC_051405.1:21707528-21710180 GCF_015228065.2 Penaeus monodon
AGTCTGATACCCAGTGTCATAAGTTGACCCTGCTGCACGCTGGGTGGTGTATGTACCAGTAGGAGTGTGACCAACTGGGTAGCCAGTCTGTCCAGTTTGATAAGCTGCTGCCGCATTGGCAGCAGCACTGTAAAAAAGATTTTTTTTTTTAAGTCTTCTTTTTTACCAATATACCATCTTATTACAAATCAGAAAATAAGAAAATAATATTTATTAAACTTTACTAGCATTTCCTCTTTTTTCATCTGCAGCTATGTATGGTCAAAGCTAGTACCATACACATGTATTTTTATATTCAGACTAATTGTATAAAAAGAGCAAAAAATGAAAAATAATTATAATTTCCCATTTGTTTTATATTATGCTCAAATAAAAGAAAATACATTTCACATTTCTTTTGTTCTACTCTAATAAAAACATACTAATGGTCAACTTTATAAACTAAGAAATTTTCTTTTAAGACTCAACTTGTATATCCCTCGGATGAACTATTATTAGCAAACATTGAATATACTCCAGACAACCATGGCTGTATGCCAGCTTACATTTGGCAATCTTACCATGCAGCTGGTGAATATGAATAAAGTTTTCTTTATGTTAACCAACACTAAACTCCACATAAGCTTAAATATCTAGCATGAGAGGTATCTGACCTTTTCTTCAGTACTTTTACAATATTGTATTGTAGACAGTACATTGTGCAAAAAATAAGTTGCATCATGGTACCACCTTCAACTTACATTTTAATATGACCAGACCATACACAGATTAATGGTCACACCTGAATGATAAATTACAAGTTCCTGGGGAAAAAACATGATAAATACTTATTATCCACATCAATAATGAAGTTAAACTGAAAACTGACAGTCAAGGGAAGTGCAGAAGGTAACAAATATGCTACTTTTTTCTCATCTTGTAGTTAGTAAATGTTTAAGGCTTGTATTCACCTCTGATCTACATACACAAGAGGCTTATATGCAGTAATTAAGTCAAGACAAATTTCTGATATGGAGAAAGTTCAAACCCTAATATTATTTATAGAAGCTTTCATACAAATAGAGATAATGTGAGAGAAAGAAATATCAAAGTAGGTCAAACATATGTAAAGCCAAAAAAGACATATGCTAATAAAGTAATTTTGTATTCCTCTAAAACCTATAGCCTGGACTAATACAAGATGTTTAAAGAAGACATGACAAAAATATGCTAATATAAAAAGTATCAGCACTTAGATGAAAATCCTTAACATACATATTTCCTATCCATGCAATCTTAACAAAACCAGTGCCAAGTACAGAACGCTATTCAAACTGATCCATGAAGCCCCTGAAGTTCAAATTAACTATGTGGAGCATACTTCTGATTCCCTAACCCTTACAATAATCTGGTATGTAACAGTGACTATGAAACAGAAATTTGGATACTATATGGCATATTTCATCCAGCCAAAATAATTTCCATTTTCCTCACTTCCCCTTCACACACTATTATATACAGGATCTTTTTACTATCAATACACATCTAGATATCTTTAAATACATCTTAATGGATATCCTACTGTTTTACATGATAAATTAACTTGTGTTTTGATTTAGAAAGTCATAGCAAACTACTTAAATTTTCATGCATATGCAAGGCATAACCTTTCTAATGTTGCACTCTATTGACATGTGTACTTGATATATAATATACCAAGTTCTTCAAATGCCTGCATCCAAAACTTTCCTTGGTGAAAGCTGCAAATTCAAGCATATTTGGTAGCTAAGGGTTTGTAGTTTTGTGTTATATGCTAAGAACATTTATAGCAGGCATGGAATACCCTCCTCAGAATTTCTGTTTAATTAAACATCAATTACATCAAGAAGAGAGGTGTGTGTACTATTTAAATAATATCTATCTAGAAATGCAACACAAAGCAAGTGAAGTGATGAAGATCTAGCATAATTTTGATAAGTCTTCCTTACACATGCTGCTCATGAAACAGTATCATTGAAAAAAAGTCTTTAGTTCAATACAGGACATGTTTGGATAGATTTATTTGTAAAGCTCCATGCATTAATTACAATAAACTTTTAGAAGATACACTAATGTGTATGAATCTAACCTTCTATTCAACAATATGAACTACTTATCACTGTCCAAAATAAGTTAGTTTTTCACCAACTCTTCAAAAAAGAGCCTTTGACTTTATAACTATGCCTCAAATATTGAACGTCACAATATGTATAACACATCTGAAACAAAATACAAAAATTTGGTATTCATAGCTGTTGACTGAGCCAAAGAGGTATTATTGTAAGTTTCAGTCACCTTTTCATCAAAGTGTCACAGCCTAATAATTTCTGTTGTAAAAAAGGTGTAAATCCACCAGCAAACATACATGCCAGGCAGCCCATTGAGTCAACCACTAAAGTGAAAAATTGGAAGTGCAAGAAACACATGCTTAACCTAGAATATACTCTTTGCTAACATACAGTATTTTCATATACCAGTTTACAAGGTTGTAAACCTAGTTTTGAAAGGTTGAATCTCATCACTGACAGATGCCAGATCCAAAAAAGTGAAAATCAGATCTCAGAGCACGGTGACCATGACGTGTCATCTACATAATATCAGCCATAGGAGATGCCATCTGTGTCTCCGTGGCTT
>NC_051405.1:21710599-21710745 GCF_015228065.2 Penaeus monodon
ATCATGAAACACATGCTGTGGCACCAACATGATCTCCCAGCAGCAGAGGCCAGGCCACTATGAATACAGCCTGGGAGAGAGGGCTTTCCTATCGGAAAACCAACCGGCAGCATTGGGTTAATGTGGTCAAGAGTTTGTCAAAACTA
>NC_051405.1:21711292-21712008 GCF_015228065.2 Penaeus monodon
GCAGTGGTGCCGTGTGGCAACTCTCTTGCCAGATGGGTTCTTAAAATGGCCTGTAAACTGTTGGGAGGTTAAAAAGCAAATCCCTACTTCACAAGTATTAACCAAACTTTATGTATGTCAAGTAATCAAAAGTGTGAATGATGAATTGTCTTATTTATTGTCCACACAGACTAGTAAAGTCTTTGGAAACTATCTTCAGCAGGTTATTTGGAAATTGCAAATGGATCTTTAGATAAATGTTTATACATATCCTTATGACACCAACTCCAGCCAACAGTTGCAGTTTGTCAAATAACCATGGCCTTTTCACTTCTGTAAAAGCCACACCTATTCTGGCTAGTAAGGAGCTTACAGACCCCCCCCCCCCTTAAAGTTTATAAGATCAGAAACCAGTTCAGTTCCACTTTGTCAGATTATATGTAATGGAGGTTCACCAGAACACAAAACACAAAAGATGTAAAAATTAACCCATTACTGTAGTCTAATGTAGTTCCGTTTTGAGAATTTTGATTATAAATAGATGGTTCCATATCTGCTCACATACTTTCGAGTAACAAGTGCACTACCCATATTCACCATTCCTTTAACTCGTTTTGTTGCTTGTGCTGTTAATATCATTATTATAATTTTTGGGAATTGTTAATAAAATGACTGCACCCATCTATGACTAACATTCATATACTCAAGAGGTGTGATAAAGCACAAAATTTTTAATT
>NC_051405.1:21712053-21713033 GCF_015228065.2 Penaeus monodon
ACATGAACTAAACTCTCCTAACTCAAGAGCCCCACCTAATTGCTGTATTTCCTAAGTCCCAGCACAGAATGTACCACTATCTGTTTCTTTCATTTCTGAAGTTAAACTTTGCCTGAACAGATAATTTTATGAATTGGTGAGTAATTTTTTTCCCCTCCCTATACCAGTGTCCTTTTAACTTTTCCTAAAATAACAGTCATTATACAATAATATACCCAAGATCTTCATACAAGCAAATGTCCATGTCACACAATGATGCACATTAGGCATTATTTGAAGTCAACATGGAAAAACTATTTATTTATTACTTCAATTAAGGAAAGGCTATGCTGTTAGGTTGTTAGATGCCTCCCACTGGTATACGGCAGAAATTGCTGTTATGTTTATGTCTTTTTGAAGAATCTATTTTCAACTGCTTGGAGGTTAATTTCTTGAATAGAACAAGATTTTAAACTCCATCAAATTTATCAACAAAATCCTACCGATATCTTCCAACTGAATTCACACTCATAGGGTATGTCACTCTGATCTGTCATGGTTCCGTTTCGAAAAAATACCGCATATTCTAACCCTGCTATTTTCAAAATATTCTTTATGCCTCCCCACTTTACGGCAATTGTATTATTACTGTTGCCTAGCACGGCCTAAAACATTTTCAATGCATTCTTTACATCGAGCAATCAACCAATTTGATGGTTTTAAGACTGAGTGGCTCTGGCAATATCAACATGAAAAACAACTAAGGGCTACTGAAACCCTAAAAACACTTTCATGGCCTAATTATTATCACATGAAAGAAAACTCCATATAACTACTGAATAGAAAAAAAAAAAAACTTATCTCAATGAGCACTCCTTTCTTTCCTTCCTGTTTGTAACCCTTTCACATTATAACAACCCCCTCACCCTTAGCCTCAGTCACACACCTCCCCCACCTCCTCTATACATCTTGTTATCGCAACGGCCGCGAAAACATCTTTT
>NC_051405.1:21713079-21714497 GCF_015228065.2 Penaeus monodon
AAACATCACCCAAACACGTAAAAATAAACGTTCCCTCGTTAATTCCTACACAAATTAGAGGCTTACTCATAGGAAACTTGCCAAAGGCCTATGTTCTACCGTTCCAAACTGGCTGGTAATGGAATGAGGGAAATAGAGGGGAAAATGAAGGAAAAAATCTCTTGATCAATAAAGTCGCTTCTCTGGAGGCAGCCTCTTTCTCTCCCTTCCCTCTGCTCTTTTGGCGTCCTCCTCTCTCCTGCTCCCGCTAACGTCGGCGGCTTTCTTGCAATAATGGCCCTCGCTCGGAAGGCTAAATGGCGTCCGAGGCGTTAAAAAAGGCATTAATCGAGCTTTCCCAACATCAACCTCGTGCGCAGCCTTACCGTGCGCATTAAGGCACGCTTAGCCCCGGTCTCGCCGTATTACACGTATGTTTTCCTCTGTAAATAAGTTCTCTCTTTGCACTTGCACCTCTCCCGGCCTTTCTCTACGCACCTGAGACCACTCCAGTACATCCCGTTGCCTTGAAGATGGAAAATGCTGTCCGGAAATTAAGAAAATGCGAGCGCGTCGAGGGACCACGACCTTCCTCTCGGCGCAGCGATATCAAGCCGGGAGGACCACGCCACGCACTCGCGGACTTGGCTCCTCCGCGTCGCAAAGTAGTTCCTCCATGCTGAGGTGATAGGATTTATTTCTGTTTAGTGCGATTTTATTTGTGGATTACGGGGCTTATTCTTTGTAAAAGCGACTGAGGGGTTGGTTTTCCTGTTTCTTGATTGGGATGAAGTGGCCGAAAGATTAGTTTCTCTCCGCTTCGACCAATGGATATATTTCTCTTTTGGCCGAATTTATTTTGAGGTTTTCGGGTTTATTACTTGAATGTATTACGTCCAGGGTAGGTTTCTGCATTTTAGATGGAGTGGGACTGGTAAGATATTAGTACCTCTCCGGTTTGGACTCCTAGGATATATTTCTACCTTTAATGATTTTTGATTCTTCATGTAAAATGTGCTAAGGAGTTGGAGCCCTGATTTTCTTTAATGCTTATCATGCTATTTTTGTATTCTGTGAGTCTTAATCACAAAGAAGGAAGTAAGAACCTTTTTGTTATGGAAATTGTTATTTTCCATTTTAATTTCATCCCTCTCTTCCAATTTCACTAAAAATATTAAAGAATATATATTTGCTACTTTTCATATGATTAATAACCTCATGGTTAATAGTTCCAATATTCAAGCCATGCATCGTTGCTCCTAACAACACAGCATGGCAATGGAAGGAAATAATAAAAAAGAAATTTTATAAAAAATAAAATTTCCTGTTACTGATTAATATTTTCCCGACAACAGAGAGCCACAAAGAACCCGCAATGACTCGTATTTAAACCTCAAATTATGAAATCACTTAACTGTAGGCGAAACGAGAGAATGCTT
>NC_051405.1:21715387-21715747 GCF_015228065.2 Penaeus monodon
AGTTTCTCGTCCTGCACTCACTGCGTTCAAAAGGCAAAGACACGGCAACTATATTGTTTTCATTCTGTCTCATGTGTCACTGAATGGTTTCTAAGGACGATACTCAGTGTTTTTCCCCAATTAATATACTGCTTTATCTGAGAAACACGTATGTACCGTGGATTTCGCCTAAACATTGGGTTAAATAGTATGCAAAAGTGTTTTAGATAATATCTGTGAGCGAATAATATATTAACAGGAAACCCAAACGTAATTTCGCATCAAGATTCATATATTTTCGTATTCATGTAAGCAAAAGTTTATTGCTAATCTCCCGCCTTAGCTTTTTATTTTTGTGTACGTATGTTTATAAGCGCGCGA
>NC_051405.1:21715879-21716002 GCF_015228065.2 Penaeus monodon
CAGTGTGCGTGCGTGCTTGTGTGGGGAGGGGGGGGGCTTTAAAAATTGCATTTACATAACCGTAAGAAAACAAATCTTCCTTCCTCTTCTCGAGTCATATATATCGGCTTTTCGCGTTTATTC
>NC_051405.1:21717490-21717738 GCF_015228065.2 Penaeus monodon
CGACCCCAAAGTAACCGAAACAAATGAACAGCCACAGAAAATTTATAGTTTTAAAGGGTCCTGCAAAACCAACACCTTCAGCACCTATTCCAGATGCACGTGAATGGGAATGGAGAGGGAATAATGGGAGAGAGGGGAGAGAGAGGGAGTGCGTTGTGGATCGTACGCGCCGATGTTATGGAATATAGGACAATCGATCTGGGAATCGCCATTATCATGTGCTGAGCCGCTCACCCAGCCTGGGGATC
>NC_051405.1:21718178-21718697 GCF_015228065.2 Penaeus monodon
AAACTAGATTAACTTAAACATCGACTTTCATTATAATTCGATATCAAGGTTAATTTGATATCGTGGCTGATTTAACACCTACGCATCAACCACGCTCTCACATCATTTACCGATGAAATAATGTTAATGAACTGATCAGGAACTTTCGACGTGAGTCAGGCTTTGCCTTTCACAAAGAATATAAATGTTTTCTCTCAGTGCCAGAAATCACTGGTTATTTTCTCTCCTATCCCTTTCCTTCGCAACGCTCACATAAAACTAAAGTATATATTCTTATTACTCACATTAAACCTTCTAAGTGACAATTCAGATTCACTACAGTTGTGACATCCACTGTATAACTTACAATGTAAAAGACAATGTTGGGTTGGTTATGCAACATGTGTAGGGATTGCATAATTAAGCTGCTAACCTCGAAACTTGCTTGGCTGGTCATCATTGCTGTATTTTTTTTACCTGTGCATCCATCAAGAATCATGATTAATCGTTGTGGGAGAGTTATTGTTTTTTTCTTGTTAA
>NC_051405.1:21719157-21719920 GCF_015228065.2 Penaeus monodon
CCACTCATTCTTTAGAGTTACAAACAACATATGGACACACTAACTTTCGATACTAACTATTACTGTATCTAATATTTAGAATTACGAAAATATTTATGCTCACAATCCTTGAAAATTGAATTGGACAAGCCTTTTTTCTTTTCAGCAGGTTGAAAAAACAGCAAATGATGAATGGATATCGTAATGCACTGTATCATAAATGTGGTAATCAAGGGAAAAAAACATGTATTAATCATAAGAAAATAGACAGCCGCACACATGGCATATTTTAAACTCGTTGAAACAGCTGTCTCGCATGTGTTTCAATAACCTTCAAAGTTCCGTTACTTTCTGCTTTCAGTTGTGAGTCACTGGAGGATAAATACCACCGGTTTCCCTTGTCTTGAGTATTCTGATGCAATGAGAAGCCTTAAAGTAATTAATGTTTTTTTAATAAAAAAAAATACATGTATGAGTTAATGTTTTTGTAATTTCCTTCCTAAAAATTATCAACAACACCTGCGGATGATTTCTAAAAAAAGATTTATGATGCATGTTCAATAAAAAAGGAAACAGATATCACTTCATCTCATTTCAGATCGAAGGACGGATTAGTTTCTGAATAAAAATATCTGGACTATTATTCTCCAACTGAACACTTAAGCAAATTGAAATGGCGTGCTTGCAATAACTTGATAACTGTGACGTAAACCATTGCGAAATTATTGCGAAGCCAGCATTATAATTTGCAACAAACGCATTTCCCAGGAACTAACGTTGACCT
>NC_051405.1:21720912-21721050 GCF_015228065.2 Penaeus monodon
GGAAAGGGTTGTCGGGCGGATGTCCAGGAGGGCGTGTGATCATCTCACGGGAATATCGGTGTTGGAGGGGTGAGGGCGCAGCCAGCCGTGACCTGACGCGTTTGGAGGTTTATTTTGGTAGACATAATGAAAGGACAT
>NC_051405.1:21721082-21721208 GCF_015228065.2 Penaeus monodon
CTCAACTCTTAAGTTAGATCTAGATATGAGGAAATGTGCCCCGTATGTACGGGGAAGCCAGATAGTCCTCTTCCTATTTCTGCCGTTTTTCGCTGCTGTTTACACTGCCGCTCTCGTAGTTCCTTT
>NC_051405.1:21722284-21722615 GCF_015228065.2 Penaeus monodon
TTAGATGCCAAAGCCACAAGAGGGAAGATATTTTCTTCAGGTAATATACTTCGTCATAAATCGAGCATTCCATTTTGATTTGTCTAATAATAGCTAATGTTGCGTATATACGTTGCAAGTGTTCCTAACAAGCATACATCTGAAAGCAGAAGGCAATGTTTTTGCTATCCGGGAAGACCTGAGTGTATATCTTCACTAATTAATGATAACAATTCGCCAAGTCACACCAAAAGTTACGAGATATAAACTCTCATTATCTACGAAGCTCAATTTAAGTGAAACATCTTATTTTTAATACACCGTAAGCGCCTGATTCTTGTAATACATTATA
>NC_051405.1:21722950-21723447 GCF_015228065.2 Penaeus monodon
GGCGGAAATGACTAGGAATTTTGGAGGGAAGTCTACGTCTTGCATTGCATTGATAATGACGATTGCTACACGTACATGTATGTGTATGTGTGTATGTCATCATATTGCGGATCGTTCATCTTACTAAACAACCGTTACGCCACTCATCTACTGTAGTACCACTGGGTGAGAAAAGTGACCAGGAGAGGTATAACACAGTAGAGACCCCAAACCTTATCCTTGCCAACAGTCTCGTCTAACGAAGAGGAATATCTGTAAAAGCAAAATTCTCAGTTAAACCAGTTCACGATTTAACTGAAATCCACTGCCTGACTGCCAATAGCATCTGGTCGGTGAGCGAAGTGAGTGCTTCACCCTGCCCAAGACGGAGAGAAGGACCCGCCTTGCTTCTCCTTTAATAGAGGTGGCTGCTATCCCGCTACAGCAGTCGTACCCTGAATGAGTGCTATGCAGTTCGGGCAGTCTGGAACCTAGGCCTTTTAGGTCTTCGTATGAGA
>NC_051405.1:21724372-21724507 GCF_015228065.2 Penaeus monodon
AGCCACAGGAGGGAAGATATTTTCTTCAGGTAATATACTTCGTCATAAATCAAGCATTCCATTTTGATCTGTCTAATAATAACTAATGTTGCGTATGTACGTTGCAAGTGTTCCTAACAAGCGTACATCTCAAAG
>NC_051405.1:21726494-21727076 GCF_015228065.2 Penaeus monodon
AAGGGCGGCTCAGAGCAGGAACAGTTTTCCTTTAGCTTGTGTTGTCTGGTCAATTCCAGTACAGTAACCGGTACTAATAGAGTGGACATCAGGTAATATTATTCCATGGCTATGTAGTCGAAACGCGCTTTATTTTTCACTTTGAGTTCATAGAAACAGTGTAGACATTTGTTAATGACCCGCTATTAACAGACATTCAGTTAACACAGAGGTTTTATCATTTAAGTAAGTAATGTACTCACGTTACTGATTCCTACACTATACCCATTTACAAAAAAAAAATAACACTACAGATTCGTTGCCTAGTTGACTCGTTACCTTGACTCGGTTCATTAACATATTTAGCTGTTAATTAGTCACGATGTCAAATCGTGAATTGACCTTTGTACTGACTCACATGCATTTATTGGTTGCCTCATCGCCTAGCCACCATCTGGTTTTCATCTTCCACTCGCCGACAGGAGAACAGTTTTCCGTGGTCGTCTTCTCTCTACCCTCTGGTCACTCACATGCAAGGTCTAAGTAGCCTATTTAGACCTAGACTCACAGATGGGTGCAATCTAGCTTATATCTGTTACATAC
>NC_051405.1:21727373-21728090 GCF_015228065.2 Penaeus monodon
CTGTTCCCATTAGTGGATGGTATCATAGGCCATATCTACCCATAAAAAGTGCAACAACAAGAAATTTAAACAAAAACGATTATTGTGTATTTGGCATTGCAAATATTCACGTAGACCACCAGAGGTTCACTTAAATCACCATTGACTGTAAACCTGTCTGCCAAACAGGACATTTCGCACACTTGAAGATGTGGCTGATTTTCTCAAGAAGCAAGTCGAAGCAGAATCATGTCATGCCAGGTACCCGGGCGAAACTGAGAGGTAGCCTGTTACTTTAAAAGAATTCGTACTGTTTGGACATGACGGTGAATGGGTGACGTCTAGGTATACTGGTTGATTATATGCGCAATAAAAAAATAGAAAAAGTTAAACGCCGGGTGCTAAATATGCTATATTTTCGCTTCACCATATGCATTATTGCAAAGTCCAGTATAAAGTACTTAATTTATGTGGTATAGTTTGATATGGGTCCAGCGAATCTTCTAGATGATAAAGTTTTAAACTTACTAAGTTATTTTTTCCTAATGTTATACATGAGAATATGCCAGATATTCATATCGGTGGAGCTACTGACGACTTCCGCAGTTTCGACACTTACTTGAAATCCGTGCTATCAACACAGGCAACTGTATCTAATTCAACTAGAGTGTATTTGTATAGCCAAAGGGATACTGAGACGAATTTCGAAGAGAACATCTATTCGAGATCATAAACGTG
>NC_051405.1:21728173-21728566 GCF_015228065.2 Penaeus monodon
TCACTTGGGCAGGGCAGGCTGAGGAACTTACTCATCTAGCTAGGTAGCTTCAAGTTGGTTAGAGTCAGAGCGCTTCATTATTTTTTTTTCTCCATTGCATGTTTCTTTTATCTAATGATAAAAGCCCCATATAATCCTGTATCTGGCTTACTGGGACAAAAGTAAGGGGTGTAACCAACGTGATTCTCAGGGCAAACTGTGGTTCCTATGGGTGCCTTTTCGAAGTCACTCATTATTGAAAGAAGGTTAGGGTAGGTGTTATGTAGTATTAGAAGCCGTACAATCGGTATCATCCTCAATAACCAAAACACACCCGCTGACCTTACGTAGCTTCCATAAATTGACTAGAAATCAATTACCGTCGCGGAGACTCGCCGTGATCCACGTTATGCG
>NC_051405.1:21728996-21730068 GCF_015228065.2 Penaeus monodon
GATATAGCCCTTTATTAGAAACATCTAATCATAATACTTCCCGAGTGATGAGAGTTCCCTTGAGCGAGAGGCTGATCAAAGCCAAGACACACAGTGACCTTATGGCCTTATCTGGTGCACATCCGCTGTCGCAAGAGGACATTGATCTCATTGCATTCCACTATCACCTTGGTAAATTGCATTCATGTTGCAAGCTTCGAATGAATGCCAACTGAGAAATACACGTTCTGTGTTATGGGTGACTGCTGTGTATTCAATTTTTCGAAATGATTACCTTATGTTATTATTTTCCTAAACCTGGAGTGTTTTTGAGAATTTATATCCTTTTACTTGAATCGCCTTCATTTAACAATAACACACGTTCATTAATGAAGTGTATCTTCTTAAAAAACGAAATTGTGTGCATTTATGCTGTAATTAATATTAAGTACTCATAATCACAAAATAGCAATATTTTAAAGAATATGTTGCGTATATATGATTTGCAGTTGAGTTTACCGTTTCCAGATGCATCATATCCCTATTTTCAAGCCCAAGGGAATCATTATTTAATGAAATAAAGGAGAGGAATATTTTTCTCCTCTATTAAGATTCATAATTTTCTTACTGATATGAAAATGGATGAGACAAAATTTTCTTTTTCTTGTCAAAAAGCATTACCATTCCATGTCAAGTCACAATAGCTTAGGCATACCTGAAATGCGTCTGGGTGAATTTTCTTCGTCTTCAATATTTCTTTAAAGAAAACGAACAAAATAGGTGTATATATTAAAGGGATAACTAATCTATTTTACAGGTTCGTTACCCCAGCTACATGTGGCGAACAAGTACTTAAATTGTCATAGAAATATGATAATTTAACACGTATGTATCCTTCGTTACATAGTCTGCATAAGTTTCAAGCACTATATTGTCAGTGGTATAATTTTACCTTCATTGTTGCTAGTGAAGTCGTAAAAAATCGGTAACGGTATGCCAATAATATCATGAGAAAACAAAAAAAAATCGAGTTTATTTGCTTTCGAATGCATACTCATACTGATTCTATCACTGCAGGTTACACAGAAACTTA
>NC_051405.1:21732002-21732161 GCF_015228065.2 Penaeus monodon
CTGGACATCCAACAATCTCCTCGTGGATGCGCATAACTTAACGAGACAAACAACAAAAAGTAGACATTTCGCACAAACAAACAAACCCGAAGAATTAATCTCAGCAAGTTTACTAATCTTCTTCTATGATTATTTGAACATTATTTGATCTATTGCGCG
>NC_051405.1:21732179-21733100 GCF_015228065.2 Penaeus monodon
CATCGCCTGCAACGGAATCTTCATCTCAGTTTTCTTCGTGGAAATGAGAAAAAAAAAATTGTTTATTTAAGGGTATTTGGTGGTCTAAGAATGAATATAAATTTTCAGTGAGTATTTCTGTTAGAATGTTGTTCTATATCTATTTACCTATATGGGCTTTAGGAAAAATAGTATATTTGGTTCCAACTTTCTAAAAACTTTTAGTCCAGTTCTTTAATTCCCTCTTTGTTTAAATAAAGAATTCTGGCCTGTTTAAGTCTTATGGTGTACCTTCTAATGATTAATTATAATTTCTAAAAATGATTTCTGATAATAGCAATAACGTGTTTCATATAGAATTATAAATAATGCAAATTAAAAAAAATACAGAAATGAGTTCTTTCCTTTAGCTTTGACTTTTTTTTATTATCGTCTTTTGTGTTTTTGAAACTTGAAAAGCTTTTTCCGGATCTCATTTGGTAGACCTGTTACATATCAACATGTATTTATTTCTTATTTTTTGCTTTCAGTTTTTTAATAGCCATTGGTTGTATTCTATTTTAAATTAGGTGAAATATACTGCAGGTCATTACCTCAACCTCATGATAAAATTTTGACTCGTACGAGCTTAAAATGTCTGTATAAAAAGAAGGTAAAGCATACGCTTCGGCGTATGCTGTACCTTCAAATTGTGTTTCAAGATGCAGAAAATGTTGAAATATGGCAATGGCTAAATGTCCGGTTTCCGATTGATTATTTACGCTTGTGATATCATCCCAATCTTGCGCTGGGATTTCTTGAATTATTTTCCGAATAATTTTCACTCGCGATTCCGCAGAGAGAGAGGGAGCCTGGAAAATCTGGAAAAGTAATGTTCTGATAAGTGCACGTTCAGAAATCCAGTCCGTATAAAGGAACTCCATCCTTTATCTCGTGGAAATC
>NC_051405.1:21733193-21733692 GCF_015228065.2 Penaeus monodon
CTCGAGAAGCGCAATAATGAGCACTTCTTAGCAAGCATCTTTCGAGCACAAGCTTATCATCCTCAGTAAAATAAATATGAAAAATTTATATCCAAACATCTCAGAAAAAAATGAAACAGCAACAAAAGACTCAAGAAAAGAATAAAGAAATCAAGAAGCGCAATGATTAACGCTTCTTAGCAAACATTTCCAGAGAACAGATGTCATTATTTTCACAAATAGAGTGTTTATAGAAGAGCTATTATTAGATTGTTGCTCTCCCTCTTGACGTGTTTATTTCTGTGCAATAAAGAACAACCAATACACAAAAAGCATTTCTTTGTTACCAGCCGTACTATTTATTTGATATTTAAGTAGTCTTCAGGTGTTTGTAGAATTAGATGAATATTCATTAGAAGACCTCATGGATATATTTAAAATGATTCCTACTTTAGTTAACGGTCATATCATTCAACACTTTCCCAGTGCAGCAGATGACAATATCATACAATGCAATAAA
>NC_051405.1:21734597-21734673 GCF_015228065.2 Penaeus monodon
TGGGAGGAGGAAAAAAAGGATCTTTCTCCCAAAAGACTAGAAATTTCCGCCTCTCTAACCCGCGTCTACGTGAATA
>NC_051405.1:21734719-21734922 GCF_015228065.2 Penaeus monodon
ACTACGCACTACTTTTATCTCCCCCATTTTTTTATTTTTTTTCCCCCCCTTTTCCCCCTCCCCTTTCTCCCCCCTTTTGTTCCCCCCCCCCCCCTTTTTCCCCCCCGTTTTACCCCCCCCCCCAAGAGGAAAAGAAAAAAAAGGGGGAAAGAGGAGAGAAGGAGAGGGGAAGAGGGGAAAAGAGAGGAGGAAAAAAGAAAAAT
>NC_051405.1:21734958-21735050 GCF_015228065.2 Penaeus monodon
AAAAAGGAAAAAAAAAAAAGAAGGGAAAAAGCCGGGGGGAAAAAAAGGGGGAAAGGGGGAAAAGAAAAAAAAAAAAAGGGGGGGGGGGGGGG
>NC_051405.1:21735213-21735280 GCF_015228065.2 Penaeus monodon
CCCCCCCCCCCCAAAAAAAAAAACCCTCGAAAAAAACCCCGCCCCCCCCCCCCAAAAAAAAACGGGG
>NC_051405.1:21735329-21735451 GCF_015228065.2 Penaeus monodon
AAAACCTTATTCCGGCCCCCCCCTTTTTGGGCCACCCTCCCCCCTTTCCGCAACTTTTTTCCCCCTTTTTTTAAACCCCTTTTTTCCCCATCCCCCCCCTTGGGTTTCCTTTTCCCCCATTT
>NC_051405.1:21735590-21735656 GCF_015228065.2 Penaeus monodon
TTTTTTCCCCCACCCCTTTTTTCCCTTTCCCAGCGGTTTTCCCCCAAACCCCTACCCCCCCCTTTT
>NC_051405.1:21735745-21735935 GCF_015228065.2 Penaeus monodon
TTTCAAAAAGCCCCCCCCTAAAAATTTTTAAAAACAAAACTCCCCCCGCTCACCCTAAAAAGGGCCCAAAAAACCCCCCCAACCCCCCTGGGGGGGGAAAAAATCCCGGCCCCGGGAAAAAAGCCCTTTTTGAAAAATGACCCTTTTTCCGCCCCATTCTGGTGCGGGGGAAAAAAAGGGAGGGAAAAAA
>NC_051405.1:21735968-21736854 GCF_015228065.2 Penaeus monodon
AGTTTTTAAAGGGGGGGAAAGAAGAAAAAAGGAAAAGGGGGGGGGGAGAAAGGGAAGGAAAGGGGGAGAAAGGGGGGGGGGAATGGGGGGGGGAGGGGGGGGAAGGGAAAGGAGAGGGGAGGGATGGAAAAAAGGGGGGGATAGGGGGGGGGAAAAGGGGGGAAAGGGGGGGGCGGGAAAAAGGGTGAAGGGGAAAGGGGGAAAGGGGGACGGGGGGAAAAAGGGGGGGGGCGAGGAGGGGGGAAAGGAGGGGGAAATATGGGGGGATAGGTGGAAGGGAGGAAAGGCAGGGGAAAGGGGAGGGGATAATTAGAAGGAAATAGGGATAAAAGAGATGTAAATTTACAGAAAATATAATGAAAATATACTGAAAGACATGTATATGTACAGAATGATAAAGATATAGATAGGTACATATATATAGGGATAGAGATATAAACAGAAAGATTGGTTATATATATAACTTTCTCTAATATCTGGTAGACCTTCCTTGTGTCCTTATCATTGCATCGATTCTCCGTTTCATGGTCTAATACAACTTATATAGTTATATTTTCAATAGAAATGTTGTTCCACTCTTTGTTTACTCTCTCCCGTAGATCATCAATGTTTCTAAACACTGCACACTCAACTTTCTTTGTAATATAGCCCCAAACATGCTCGATTGGGTTCATATCAGGACAATTACCAGGTCATTCCAAAACTGTCAGTTTATTTTTGGCTATCCAGGTCCTAACAATTTTTGCAGTGTGGCAGGGAGCATTGTCCTGCTGGAATACTGCTTCACTATCCTCAAAATAGTGGATTAGGGATGGAGCTGCGTAGTATTCTAAGGTTTTAATGTAATACTCTCCGTTAACCGTTCCATTGATTTTGTACAATCGGC
>NC_051405.1:21737065-21737624 GCF_015228065.2 Penaeus monodon
CTTACCTGCCTTTTCAATCAGTAATGGTTTCTTCTTGGCCTACAATATTTTAAACCACTCTCCAGAAATCTTCTCACTGTCCTACCACTCAAGTCTATGCTAAAATTCTCACTGAGCTCAGTGGCTAATGTCAGTGGCTAATCTCGTAAGGCAACCTTTATAATGACTGCCCTCTCTCTTTATTGTCTTCTTTTTCCTGCCTCTGCCTTCCCTGTCTTTTACTGTTCCTGTTTCTTTGTGCTTCTTAACTATATCCGACACAGTAGACCTTGCTACTTCACTGCAGCTGTAGCCTTCTTCGTGGAGAAAAACAGCTCTCAGCCTGTCTCCCATACTCAGTCTAGGAACAGGTAACCCTATCACAAGTAAATGTTAACTTCAATTGGGCCTAATACTATTTTTTAATGATAAGTGGGTAATTAGATTATTAAAACATCATTTAAACATTAATTTGCTTGAAAAATAATTATTCACACACAAAAAAAGAAAAACTCTTATAGTAAAACAGGTGAATATGTGATGGAAACTGCGATGACATGGTCAAGTAATGATTGTTTGA
>NC_051405.1:21740776-21740863 GCF_015228065.2 Penaeus monodon
AAAATTTTTTTTCCTTGTGCATAAATGTCCTTCAATATAAAGTGGGGAAAAATTAAGGGTTTTGGATCCCATCGTATTCATCGCGAA
>NC_051405.1:21742231-21742474 GCF_015228065.2 Penaeus monodon
CGTTAGGACGCACCGAGGTGTTGGGAGGCCATGGGGGTAGCAGAGGGGGAGAGGGGGAGGGGTAGTAGCCCAGTCACTTAATTTTTCCCTGGGATTTTTTCGCACTTGGTCTGACAATCGGCAAACAGAGGGTTTAAAGGGAAGAGGAGAAAAAAGGGAAAAAAAAGGGGCCGTGTGGAGGTCTTAAAACCGGTTCAAACCCCCAAAATACAAGTTATTAGGGCCCCGGGAAAAAGGGGGGTA
>NC_051405.1:21742804-21743193 GCF_015228065.2 Penaeus monodon
AAAACCCCCCCCTGTTTTTTGGGGAAAAGTAAGAAATTTGGCAAATATTTGCAAGAACTATGATGAAGTGTTTTTAATCGTTTCCCTAAGACGTTTACTATACGTATTATTCAATAGTGTTGCATCGTTATACTTCGTATAACGATGTAGTAATGTTGTAAAAAAAAAACTGACTTGCATCCCTGAACAATAAACCTATGATAAGAAAGAAATGTTGATTATGGAATATATGAATAAGCACAAACTTTTTAAACTGAACTATGAAATTTCTTTTCTTTTGTATCATGTGTAGGCTTATAGCTCGTGTGTATGAACACAGACATGAGCACAGCAACGTGTATACAAGATCAAATGTAACATAGACATAATACGAAAAGAGTCATGAAACT
>NC_051405.1:21743240-21743517 GCF_015228065.2 Penaeus monodon
CAACCGAGTCATGAAACTTATGTATTTTCGTACATATACATGACCACACACAAAAAACAAGTAAATAAATGTCGTAAAACTAAAAAATACTTTACAATTAGGAAATAATCTTAAATCGTTACAGTTATGCGCCTAATTCACTTGTCATGATTTATACATAGAGTAATTATTCCACATAGGTATAAGATGGCCTGCTCTCTCTCTCTCCACTTTTCCGCAGGGGGTATACATCTGCCGTCGTTCTTTTTTTTCCTTCACTACCTCTCTTCTTCACTAC
>NC_051405.1:21743619-21743797 GCF_015228065.2 Penaeus monodon
CCTCAAGAGCCGATACCGCACAGGACTCCAGGCAAGAAGAGGAAGCGCCGCCGGGTCATTCAGGGTCAACCTCTCGTGTGCTGGATCATCCCGGCAGCAGACTTACGGCACAGAACAGAGTCTGGGAACAGCGCCCGAGGTCAGAGCGCTCACGAAAAATGATATTGCAAACATACGG
>NC_051405.1:21744842-21745369 GCF_015228065.2 Penaeus monodon
TAATAATAATATTTAATTAAATATATATTTAAACCTTATACACACTTACAAGAAATTCGGCGTGTTTCATTCCTTTTTCTTTTCGTTTCGTCTTCTATTGCGCCGATGAATTTACTACACTCGGATTTAAAACATTACCGTAAATGGCAGTAATTATTTTGGTAAGGTTTGCCAAACATAACCGCACTCGGTATCAATGAAATGTTTGTGAATACGACTTTCGAAATCTGTCACTATCAAACAGTTGTCTTAAAACTTTTGAATGAGACAATTCAAACAAACTTTGATTCATTTGTCCGTCAAATTATTGTACAAGTTTATCTTGATTTCAGTTAAGATTTTTTTTCCATTCATAGTAGCTCGCGAACATTGAGAGAGATGTATATTATCTTTTTTTTTCATCATTATTCGTTTTAATTTTCCTATTCTTTATTTTTAGGGTTTTTTGATTTTTGGGTTGGAAAATGTTTAGCTATTCCCAAGTTTTAAAGAAACGTAAAATAACGTTTTTTAAAGAAGTATACGTA
>NC_051405.1:21745531-21745602 GCF_015228065.2 Penaeus monodon
TGGCTGTTCATTATTATCATAATGGAGGTCTCCGAATTAGCCATTATTCAGATCTAAGCTAACATTTTTTT
>NC_051405.1:21751468-21751953 GCF_015228065.2 Penaeus monodon
AATTAACAAGTAAAGACGAAAAAGAAAAAAGAAAAATAGAACTACAGAAAGAGAGAAATAAGATCAAAGATAAAGGGAAAATAAGAAAAACAGTGGAAAGAAGAAACACGTAAGAAAAGAAAGATAGAGACAGAAACAAAGGAAAATAAAAAAAGAACAAGAAAAACGGAAAGGGTAGGAAACGAAACAAAATAGAGAAATAATAAAAAACAAAGAAAAGAAAAGGGAAGGGAGACAAGAAAAGAATGAAAAAGTATAACCCTTGAAAAAGTCAAATGAGCAGTTGCTTGTTAACTATCAAAACAATCGTCACTTCTTTCTCCTCCCTTCCCTCGTAGCTCTTGATTCCAGTCTGAATGCCCTACTGACCCCCTCCATCCCTCTTTCATCCTCGCCTTCCTTCTCGCTTTTCTCCCCTTGCCCTTCCCTCACACTCCCTCCTTCCATCCTCTCTCCCCGCAATCTGCTATATATTACTTTCTGCC
>NC_051405.1:21752047-21752403 GCF_015228065.2 Penaeus monodon
ACCCTTCGCCCTTACCAACACCTCCGTTTTCCCTTACACGCCTCCTCTTACCCTCTTCTCCTGCTCGCCCTCTTCATCCCCTCCCTCCTCTCCTCGCCTTCTCCACCCCTTCCCTCCTCTCCTTCTCACCCTCTTCATCCCCTTCTGCCTCTCCTTCTCACCCCCTTCATCCCTTCCCTTTGCCCTTCTCTCACACTCTACCTCCTCCCTACCCAG
This sequence comes from Penaeus monodon, assembly GCF_015228065.2. NCBI lineage: Eukaryota > Metazoa > Arthropoda > Malacostraca > Decapoda > Penaeidae > Penaeus > Penaeus monodon. The sequence continues at coordinate 21,752,264 of NC_051405.1, forward strand.
CCTCTCCCTCATCCCCCTTGACACGCCGAGGGCCGCCCCAAAAGAGTCTTCTAGCGCACTTACACCAACACTGGCGCCATCTTCCGTGTCAACTCCTTCAGCATTGTTACCGCCGGTGTATGTATGCGCCCGCCTCTCTC
>NC_051405.1:21752432-21753483 GCF_015228065.2 Penaeus monodon
CCTTTCGACAGTCTTTTGTCAGCTGTGTACTTTCGTGAGAGTACCGCTCAGTAGAAGCAGAAGCAGCGCATAGGGAGGGAGGGCCAAGAACGAGGACACACGTCAGGGGGGAAACTCGCGAAGTCAAATATAAACCTCTCGGGTCGCCGCCATTGCGCGCGTGGCCTCCCCCTCGCTTCGCTTTTGTTTTGAGTTTCCCCTGATGGGCCGCTATGCCTTTATTTAGCCATGTCCCGCTGGAGCAGACAAATGAGCAATAAGGGAGTGTTGTTTCATGTTTGGGTTTTGTTTGTGTGTACCCTTTTGTATTTTTTTTCGGACTTTATCATTGTTAATATATTATTCTCTGGAATTCAAACCCCCCACCCTCGAAAAAAAGGATTTGCCTTTCAGTTCGTTATTAATAATGTGATATGACCTATGACTTTTGGATGGCATTAATTTCTTCTCATTCACTCTCTGACTCTATCGCTCCCTCTCATTATTTGCCTAAATGGAAATGCGCTCGTTATCAGTCAGATAGGGAATGTTACTTATATTCCCATCTTTATATCTAAGGTTCCACATTTTATATGCCATTCCTCAGGCACGAAAACTATGAAAATGTGAACAGAACTTACCTTGTTTAATGTCTTACCACACTTTGTTAACATTTATATTGTGCTAACAGGTGGTGATGAGAAAGCATTTGATATTACTCAATGACAGATAAAGATTACAACAACACCCAGAAAATATAACAATAATAATAATGTAAAAGAAGAAAACAACGCACCTTCAATCACACAAGACTACATCCATACAAACACAAGTCACAAAGAAAAATGTAAGTAAAGTTAACCCTCAGAATTACTGAAAAACGTTGCTAGTACATGGAAAGCAACATCAGGTAAACGTTAGGAGAATTTCTTCACTTTGAACGTTGACTAAACGCTAGTAGTAAAGCGGAGAAACAAACATTAATTAGTTGGAATTCATGGAAATGTGTTTTTTTTATCTGTAGTGAAACAAATATATTAAGTAAGGAAGATTCAGATGTGTGTAAGCTTAC
>NC_051405.1:21753615-21754011 GCF_015228065.2 Penaeus monodon
CACATATAGCAATGCAGAAAATGACAAGCACACAATTAAATAGACAGACACGTATGTATATAAAGGGACAAATAACTACACAAATAATTAGTACACTTGTCTATATACTAAAAGAAAGAAGAATAAAAGATTACAGATTACAGAAACAGAAGGATAAAACCGCATAAAAACACGAAAATGCTTGCACAATCAACTAAACATTCTAAACAAATCAACATTTATAGCATAAGAAACGAAGAAATGGAACCTTCCACCCTATTTTTTTTTCTTTTTTAGGCGCGCACCATCTCTAAATCTTTAACCCTGACATGAGTTTGTGTTTAAAATTGAATGTTGTCTCCCTGGGGATGGAGGGTCGATGTCCAAATTGTCGATGGCTAAACAGTCGATACGCTT
>NC_051405.1:21754846-21755009 GCF_015228065.2 Penaeus monodon
AAGGAGACTTAGAAAGAGGGGATGATTAAAAGAGGGGGGATAGGAAGGGATAAGGAAGGGTATATCAAAGAGGGGGAGAGAAGGGGAGAAGGTGGAAAGGAATGGAGAAAGAGAGAAGGATGAAAACATGGGAAGAAGGAATGAAGAGAAAGGGATGAAAAAA
>NC_051405.1:21755265-21755537 GCF_015228065.2 Penaeus monodon
AACAATTTAGAGAAAGTAATGACAGTTGCGCCTGGCTAAGTCGAAATAAAAATCTTATAATTATTCTTGTGACAATGCCATTCGGAGAAGCGGCTCTTTTAATTTGCATATCAAAGTAGAGAGTGTTCTGTATATTGCTTTCTTTGTCGCAAATCACTCTCGCTCTCTCCTGTTAAAAGCTCGTGACAAACTGGTGAAGAAAATGTCCCTCTGGATGGGTTTACTGCATTTAGACCGCTAAATTGTTCTGCGAATTTTTCATCAAAAGCAGC
>NC_051405.1:21758440-21758681 GCF_015228065.2 Penaeus monodon
CTCCACTGCGATAAACGCTTGAAGTTCGTACATATATCCTATCTTCTGATATAAAACACCATAAAGTATATTCTCCGTAGATGATACATATCGGTCATTCAGTGTTAAAAGTTCACATTTTTTCACATATAAATCTAATTTCCTCTCCGTTACCTCTCGATTCCACAAGCTTTGAAAACCACTCTCTAAGTTCTGTCCTTCTCAACTGTCTCTCATCAACAAACCTAGATTGACTGGATTA
>NC_051405.1:21758959-21759281 GCF_015228065.2 Penaeus monodon
ACAAACTCCCTTCAGCCCCATCCAAGTTCTTTAAATCTGGTCACCTCTTCCCTGTCCATCAATCAAAGCAAGATTTTTTTTTTCTTGTCTAATATATCGTTCGAGCGTCGGACGCAATTTCCACAAGGTATTGGTAAACATTGGTCCATTGGCTTGTTTACCTGGAGTGGCAATTCTCAGCGGGCAGGTAATGAAGGTAAAGCAGGTAGTGCCAAAGAACGGACGGTTCAGGCACTCACCTTTCTTCTTAACAGCGACGCGTCAGAGTGCTTGGTAAGGTTTTCTCGCTCATTTTTGTCTCGAAGTATATTATCGGAGACGG
>NC_051405.1:21759611-21760508 GCF_015228065.2 Penaeus monodon
TAACGGCCATCCCCAGCATTTGCTGTTCTTTTTTAAAAGATTGAAATATCAATCGACTGTTTTGATTTTGCATAAATGTTAAACAAAATTTTCTTTTTTTACACTCGGTTTAGTGCACATAGCTCTTTGACGTTCCAAAGTGACCTATTCCGTGTTTGATGTTTCGATAATCAATAACGCCCCAAAATTGTCAGTGACTGAATCCTTTCCGCCAAAGGTTGCAACCTATTGAAGTTTATCTCGACATCGTTTTCAGCGAATAATATCGTTCTATTTTTCTTCTCTTTTTCTAATAGAAACAAACATTATACTGTACGTACTTGTATCTGCAGCATTTGAATATCATTGTCAAAAGTCTATTTTCGAATAATTGCATTATGTTAATGTTGTAACCGTTTCTATACGTATTGTTATATCATGACATTCTTGCTGTCGAATCATATTCCTGCTATCCACATATATTAATTTTATTCTTGTGCTATGCCTACTAGTAGTATACTAATTCTGTTTTGGCTGTAAACCTAGTAAATATTCATTCTTTTCTTGCAATATATTTATTTTCCTCCTGTTACTGCTAGGATATGCTATATCTAGCTTAACACCCATGCCCTACCCTGATCTAACCGCCTGTTCTCCGGCCGCGCATCTCCCATCTCGCTCTTCTTCGCGTCAAAAGTTCTTCTTGAACATTCTCTTTTGTCCATCTTCCCTTCCCTCCACTTTCTCCCTCATTTTCTTTGTCTATCTCCTAATTATTATTCTCTCTTCATATCCCCTCTTTTGCCCTCTCTACTGTTTTTTTTTATGTGTGTTCGTTTTGCATATTACTCCTTAAATACACCTACTGCATTGTCCTTCTTCCCGTTCGTTGCTCTTTGTCCGCAGTCCATTCCATAA
>NC_051405.1:21763540-21764051 GCF_015228065.2 Penaeus monodon
TCCCATCCCTGTAAAACTGCCTCCTCTCTCCTAAAAAAGGAAACACAAACCTGCTTTTATACCCCCTTCTCCTCTGAAAAAAAAATAAAAGGAGGAAAAAAATTGTTTTCATCCAACTCGAGATGTCAAAAGTTGAAGCTGACGCCCTTTCGAGGGCATTAATTCGTAAGGGTGCTCTTCAAAGCGGCCACATGCCACGCTGACGGCTAAAACACTGATTCTGAGTGATGTCTTGTATGTCACAATGCAACAGGGGATACAGACATATTCACAATTATTTCATTTCTCTTTGACGCTGGGGATACTTACTCTTTTGTGTGGTGTTTTCGTAAATTTCGTAAATGGTTGGGTGAATGTCACTATTTGTTATTGTTTTCTGCGACTTTTTCCATTTTTCTTTTTCATCGCTTTCTTAACTAATTGTAATTATTTTGTTAAGTGTGTTTTTGTATTATTTATTATTAACTATTATGATATTCAATATAGTTAGTTAAATTTGACTAAATATGGT
>NC_051405.1:21768106-21768703 GCF_015228065.2 Penaeus monodon
GAAACTGCCACAAAATTAACATTTGGCCAATAAAATGTCCAAACAACTTTGACGAATGTGAAACATTTTCCCATACCCCTAGCATGACAATATCGACACACGCAATCGAACGCAGTCGCCAGGGAATGACTTCGGCTTCACCGTCATTACCTGAAGGTTTTCCTTATGACAAGACTTTTGGCGGGAATTCCCCTCTTCCCGTGCACATTGCGCTAAGATCAAATTTTCTCTTTAACCCTTTCTAGCTTTCTATAATCTCTGTCTATTACCATTCTATCATTTCCTATGGCAACGTATATCATATTAAAGGTTCCATTTTGCTTTGAAATGACCTTAATAAAATCCATTGCATTATTCAGAGGAAAAAAAAAAAGAGGGAGGAGCTAACTGCGCAATTTCGAGTAATTCATCTTCGCCATTCTCGGAGGCATTAGATATTCAGGGAGTCCTTCGAGTCCTGCGTCTTGGACTCAAAGGACTCGCTCGAGATCCCGTAAATGACATGCACTCGTTGGAAAAACAAAGGACGAGACAGAGGAAAAAAGAATCGCGGATTCCAATACACCGCGTTTCGTTTGGCGGGAAATAGAAAGGTGG
>NC_051405.1:21770085-21770160 GCF_015228065.2 Penaeus monodon
CTGTGTGCACGGATAGCACTCCCGTACAACCTTTCATTAAAAGATTTGAGAGAGTGGAATAACAATGATAATAAA
>NC_051405.1:21772222-21773656 GCF_015228065.2 Penaeus monodon
TATGAATCTTTTAAGTAAGTTCATGAGAAAAACAGTGATAATACTTATTTCCGTTGCTTTATTGGACAAAACCACCATGTAGGTAGATGATCAGTTCCAACTTACATATCCAAACAACAATAATTGTTTTATTGCTAAATATTATGCTTATGGTGAAAGTGACAAAGGAAAAGACTTAGTTAACACTGTCGGCGGAGAAATGGAGTTACAAAGGGCGTTGAAACTATCTAGACTATGTTGTAAATCAAAAGAGAAATGATAATGATTGTGAACGAGACGGCGGTGGAAGAGAGGAGGCAGTAATACCAACATCAGGGACATTGGTAAGTGCTGGGAAGTGTAAGCAGGAGGGAAATGGTGGTGACGGGGTAGATGGTGTTCGCTGCTGGGAGGTGTTCAAAGAAGGGAAATGAGATGGCACGATAACTGTTAGTAGCTGTTGGAAGGGGCTAGAAGCAGGTAAAAGGTGGTGGCAGGGATGGCAGGGTATATTCATTGATAGATAAATGGCTGCTGGAGGATGTTGGAAGAAGGGAAAAGATGGTGGCAGGGTAGATGTTGGTAGCTGTTCGGCGTTTGCAAGAAAATAATGCTGGCATGGTAGCTACTGGGATGGGTGAGAATGAGGGAAAAGATGGTGATAAGGTAGCTGTTGGTAACAGCTGAGGCGCTGGACGGAAAGGAAAATGGTGCCACCTGAAAAGTTTTAGAAACCCAAAGATGAAAGAGACGGTGGCAGGGCAGTGTGAGGAGGGAAATATGGTGGCAGGGAAGATGTCAATAAGATCTGAGAGGTGTTAGAAGAAGGCATATGGTGGCAGGGCAGACGGTGGTCATAGCTGAGAAGTGTTGGAAGGGTGGAAGAGATAGTGTCTGAGTACTTGGGAGAATATTAGCAGTAATACCGTAAGAGGAATTGCAAGGTAGGAGAGTTGTTGCCAGGGGAGATACTTGACGTTGGCAATGGCTGATAGGTGTTGGAAGGGAGGTAAGATACGGTGGCAGAGCAGGTTGCAATGTTGCTCATAGTTATCACTCGCCAAAAATCGTCGTTGGAGGAGGGGCGTGGGGGTTAATGGGGTTATGGGCAGGGGGGAGGAGGAAGGGATGAAGCGCGTCGTTCCAACATTTCATCTAAGTTTTTTTCCTTCTTTTTTTTAAAGTTCCACTAAATCCGCCATTTCGGAATCGAGTGCAGGCGAGGGGAGGAAGAGGTCATTACGAGATGCCAGCGAGAGAGATAACGTGGATTGCATAGATTGAGTAATATTATACAAGACGCTGTCAATTTAGTGCACCGTGTGTCTGTTCTCATTTGCATATCTGCTGCGGACGGTCAGCGCCGACAAGAAGAACTGGCACATCGCATGACTCGGAGCGCCGGAATTGTATCCGCAAATGTTCAAAAGGCTTCATTTGCATTAGGGATTTAAA
>NC_051405.1:21773811-21774969 GCF_015228065.2 Penaeus monodon
AAAGCCTTATTCGGAGAGAGCCAATTCATCAGCCATGGTTAAAGGCCACAATCATATATCTCGGGAAAAGTTTACGAATCTTCATGGTTAGTGTTGGTTCTGGAGATGATTTATAATAATCGCTCCCTCTTGCATTAGCAGTTTCATTATTTATTCTTCAACAAGGATGATTGTAGCTCCTTCTGGAAAGGCTGCAGAAAGAAGAGATTAAGGTAACGGCCGGGTTGCAATCAGCATCAGCGGCTAAAAGTAATTCACGAGATAAGTGCAGCGATGCCTACCAAACTAGTCATTACAGGTGAGCCATAATTCCAGCCCTGGTTGTCAACGAGCTCCTTGAGAGCTTTGTGCCGCTGGCGTCCTCGTCTGCCAGTTAGCGCCAAGGATCGCCAGGTGCCAGTGAGGACGGCACCCATCACTGCCATCTTCCGCCAACCTCGCTCCTATCTCCCGCTTTTAGAAAAAACGAACTATCGAACTCCTCCTGGATTTTTTAACCGTTGTCACTACTGTACCAAGCCTAATATCATTCGAACTTTCATTAAGTCTTCACTTCCAAATTAGGGAGAGAGGATATTTATCGTAGTCATCTTGGTGGCGGTAGCGCGCGTGGTGGCGGGCCGGCCATGCGCATTGTGATGTGATATTGTTATTTATGGCGGGAGGTTCAGTGCGCGTCAAGCCGCCGGCAGAGCCACACGACCCTCGCTGCCAGGTCAGTCCGGCACGTTTTCTCGCATGTTACTCCACTCTCGTTGCGTTATTTCATGGAACCATGTCTTTTTCTATGAATTATTCTACTCGATCCTTTTTCTTGTCATCGTCGTTGAAGACTGTATGTCTTTTTTCCTAACTCTCGGACTTTTTATCAATGTTCTGAAATAGTTGTTTCACTGTAAAGTATTTTTTTTATTGTATCCTCTTTGACCTGGTAGGTGTCCACGATATTTTTTTTCTCTCTCGAGATGATCTGGCACGCGTGAATGTGATACGTGTAGTGACATTCTGTGCACGTTTTTCGGTGTTTTATTTATAAAAAATCTCTTCTTGTTAGTCAGTATTTCTTACCTTAAATCTTTCTCACTAGTAGATCAAAGATATTTCCAGAAAAAGAAGAACCTACATGACTGTCTCAGCAACTGAGAAGTAAAATGAAAT
>NC_051405.1:21775207-21775423 GCF_015228065.2 Penaeus monodon
CGGGACCGGAGCCTCGGCCTTGGCACCCGGCGAGGCAGCATGACCGGTAGTTGTTTATTTACACGAGGCAACAGCGCACGCTTCACCTCGCTCGGGACACGGTGGGGGGAGGGGCAGGAGGGGGAGGGGGTTCACACTAGGTCAGCCTGGGTCAAGTGCCGTTTACTCGCCCGAGGGAAGGAAGAGGGGGAGGAGGAAAAACTTGGGATTCTGTAC
>NC_051405.1:21775454-21775649 GCF_015228065.2 Penaeus monodon
GCGATGGGATTTTGTTTTTATGAGGCTGGCGGAGTGTTCAATGCGGGGTAGGAGGAGAGCTGTACTGGCGGTCGGCGGAGAGCGGGAAACTTAGGAATTTCCGCTTCAGGTTTTAGACTTTGGAGATGGGATACATGCGGATAAACAATGACGCGCAGAGAGATAATGACACAGAGGCATAAAATTGCGCGCACG
>NC_051405.1:21775800-21776126 GCF_015228065.2 Penaeus monodon
CAACCATGGATTCATTAATACCCCAATGAATATGAGTGAAAGAGTTTATTAATTTTTGATATATAACATTTTGCCGCCGATTCGACATCACCGCAGCGCTGGTACCGGAAAATGCTCGGTGTTGACCACTTATTTGCATTCATTTGTGGCAGCTTTAGATTTTAATGAATAAATATCGATTTCTCGGTTGATATTTGGCTGATAATTCATTTTAAAAAGCAAATGGAGTAGCTTTATCACGCGCGTCAATCTCTTCAAACAAATATTATGATTTAGTTTAATCAGTAAATTTATTCATTTTATTATGAAAATTCAAGGAATTTGAG
>NC_051405.1:21777009-21777130 GCF_015228065.2 Penaeus monodon
CCTTGTCAGCACCTTCTGTTGCTTCACGCAGAACCTCATTGCATTTCCCCGGAATGAAAATAATCACCTCTAAATTGATAAATAAAACCGTGGACCTCCGCTTGTTCCCAGGCATGCTCGT
>NC_051405.1:21777172-21777418 GCF_015228065.2 Penaeus monodon
TTGGCCTACCCGCTGATTTCCCTCTTCATTAAGGCTACCGAGGAACTTGAGAACGAGTGATGTCGATGTGCAGCGTGTTCTGTCCGCATCTGCAGCACACAAGCGGCGTCCGTGGGAGGGCAGCGGTGTTCCAGCGGTCGGCGTCGCGCGCGGAAATCACTCCCATTACACGCGGGGTAAACATCGTGATTTGCGCTCGCCTCGGCTTTCGTAAGTGAGTGATAACGTGTGTTGGTTGGCAAGGAA
>NC_051405.1:21777449-21778468 GCF_015228065.2 Penaeus monodon
ATGGAAGGATGGTGGATAAATGGGAGGAAGAGGAAGAACAGAAGAACAAATCCCCAGCGTTTCGGGGAGAACACCGCTACGGTCACGGACGTCGGCCGCTGAGCGTTTTTGGAGGGGCGTCGCTCCCCGCTGGCCGTCCGCAGGCTCGGCTTCTCAGCGCCCGCCTTTTAAAGCTGTTTTGATGTTAATGCTGGATGAAAAGGGGAGTAGGAATGACATAAGATAATATCTATGATATAGCCTTTTTATGGTGAAAAATTAGATAATGAGAATAATTATGATGATTGTTCTAATTTCTCACTTTTTTTGTCCGGCAGTTGGCGGTGGCTTGCCCTATTTTGATGTCGGTGTTGAATGAAAAGGTAGTTTAGTTATTTACAAAGAAAAAAGTGCGGCAAATAATTTTGATTATTATTACTATAGGTTGATGAGTTTAGTTTTTGTGTGTGTTATCAGTGATTTATCCTCATCCCCGCTGTTATCGCTAATCTTTATTCGTACATCTACGAGCATTATAATAATTCTCGTTGCAATTATGGTGTTTGTGCGCGGGTTTGATTTTTATATGATATTAGTGATAAAAGAAATGATGAATGTCACTGCCAATAGTATTATTATTCTCTGTTGTCATTTTTTCTAATTGCGAAGTGAATGTGATTATGACTCCGGGTGTTATGATGATAACAGCGCCGCCGTTTCTTGCGGGATGTGAAAATCAATAACGGCTTTGTCATCATTATCTTTATCACCATTTTTTTTAGTTATATACCCTCTGTTATTGTTAATTGTGTTGTCAAAAGAGGATGGTGTTATTTGTATTTCCATTGGTTAATCTTTCGCTGTTTACTTCAATATCCTTCTTGACTTTATGATAGACACGTCAGTATGTTATCATGGTTATAATCACGGATATTTTAGTACGGCTATTAATGCAAAGATCCTGTGGATAATTACCGTTCATATTCTATTATGGCTATTAATGCAAAGATCCTGTTGATAATTGCCGTTCATATTTTCTC
>NC_051405.1:21782601-21782836 GCF_015228065.2 Penaeus monodon
GGAAAGTGTTCATAGAATCCCTAGGTTCGATAGATTATATAAGTCAAAATCAAGGCTGCGTGACTTATCGGTGTCCCTGCGTCTGGAATGGTATCGGCGGATGAATCTGACACACCATTTATGAAGCTCGTGTTTTGTATCCCTGTGAAGTGTACAAAGGCGAGTTGTGAGGTATATAGATCGTGTGAATTATGGGACCATTTTGTCAAGGAATTTCTATTTTTCAAATGCTGTT
>NC_051405.1:21783821-21784127 GCF_015228065.2 Penaeus monodon
CCTTAATGTCAATACAGTACTCTCGATTTTCCACACTATTAATTTAACGCTTATTGCCTAAAGTAATACGCAAAATAGTTATCGTAAACAGCTCAGTTATCTTGTCAACGCTGTATCCGCGCTACAAATGAAGACAATTAACAGACCGCGATTGCATTAGCCAAAGCATCCCTCTGTCGCTTGTGGCTGTCCTCGCCGGCAACTCTATCCGCGCTATGGCAGTTATGGCAGTTATGGTAATCATGGCAATCTTCCGTGTTTTTAATTGCCGTTAAATGATACACCGTTTTAAGCACCCATACTGCG
>NC_051405.1:21784150-21784400 GCF_015228065.2 Penaeus monodon
CGTTTCCCCTTCTTACGTCGATTCCCCTTTATCCCCCGTTCCATGTCTTCGTCTCTCCTCTTTCCCACGTTTTCTTTCCCTTTTCTTCCACATTTTATTTCGCCCTTCTATCCATACCATGCCTTCTCCCCTTTCTTCTTCTCTTTCTCCCCTTATCCTATGTCTTCATCTCCCTCGTCTCCCCCACGTTTTCTTCTCCTCTCTGTTCTCCTTCACACATCTCCCCAGTCTCCTTCCCCCAGAGGATGCA
>NC_051405.1:21784485-21784683 GCF_015228065.2 Penaeus monodon
CAGCGCAGCCTCGTCCTCCGTCAGGCCACCGGATGTTTGCATATCCGGTCCCCCTCGGAATGACGATTTGGCGAAGCCCCGCGGCGCGAGAGGCCGTGGCGCTATCTCAGACGAGGCCGGCAATGATGAGGTTAGCGCCTCCGCCCTTCTTCTCCCCCCCTCTTCTTCCTTCGAGTCTCCCCCTCATTTGTGAGACGA
>NC_051405.1:21785181-21785390 GCF_015228065.2 Penaeus monodon
TCACAATGGCACACACCAGTCCAAAATCCACAGGGTGAGGCCGACGAAGGGGCGGGGTGGGGGGTAGGGGGTTGAGGGACAAAATCATGACTATGGTAAGGGAACAGGAGGACTATGAGCCCCCTTATCCCCTTGTCCCCTTCCCCTTCCCCTTCGAAAAAAAAGATAAAAGAAAGAGATCTTATATAAAGACAGAAAAGGGAACGGAA
>NC_051405.1:21785531-21785711 GCF_015228065.2 Penaeus monodon
ACATCCCCTTATCCCCCTCCTCCCTCTAATTCCTCCTTCCCCTCCTCTCTCTAATTTCTCTCCCCCTCTCCCCCTCCCCCCGGCTAAATGATGCCGCTTTTGTAATTATCGCTGTAGTGTGTTGCGGTCCCTTGTAAGATTTCCTTTTTTCCAAAACGCGGTCTGAGATTTTATCATTAC
>NC_051405.1:21786049-21786517 GCF_015228065.2 Penaeus monodon
ATCAACGTTATATAATATTCGAGTAATAACCTAACCACAACAGCGTTTCAACTCCATGTTAAATCGCGGAAAATTGAATGATGGAAATTATCATCACTGCCATTCTTCATCACCACAATTGCCATCATCAGTACTCTCGCCTCAACGAAGATGTGCGCCATCACAACATTAGTAATAAAAAGCATTTCTTCTTTCTTGATTGGCAACTTTATCATTCATAAAAAAACCGCACACACCACAACTGTATATGTTCATTTAATAAACAAATATTGAAAATAACGATGAAAAAAATAATTCAATAACAAAAAAGATAATGAAAGAAGAACCAGATAAACATAGGAACAATATAAAAACAATACAAAAACACAGTTACAATAAAACTGATAAAACAAACAAACACAAACCAAACAGAAATCAACAAAAAAGATAAACAACATGACCTTAGATGCAACATTTCCTTTAAGTCTT
>NC_051405.1:21786553-21786765 GCF_015228065.2 Penaeus monodon
TTCCTTCGCTCGTTCTCATGCTTCCTCCGAATGAGGTATTTTCTGCCTTGCAACACACTCATCATTCTGACCAGTGTAATGTTAAGTGTAATGTTATTCATTTTTCTCTTTACGTCATGCTAATACTGCAGCATTCCTGGTTCTTCCATCTTCATCTTGTGTTGGAGACATTTTGATTCTTTGTGTCTCTTTTGTTTTCTTTGTCCACCTAC
>NC_051405.1:21787017-21787108 GCF_015228065.2 Penaeus monodon
AGTTTTGTGGTTTTTAAACGTTATGGCAGTGTTGCGTGATTTACACTACTGCATAGTGGAGTTGATGTCACAGGAAGAGGTTCGTATATTA
>NC_051405.1:21787810-21787988 GCF_015228065.2 Penaeus monodon
AAAACGACTCCATTCAAAAGCTAGGTGTAGGTCGGTGTTCTGTTGCAGTGTATTTATAAACCCATTCATTCTTTGCGCTATGGCTGTATAGGGTGCCCCGTTTTCTCTTCCTTGTCCCACTGTGGGTTTAGGGGGCGGCTGTGTTATTCCGACTTTTTCGGTTTTTAGATTGGGTTGG
>NC_051405.1:21791076-21792051 GCF_015228065.2 Penaeus monodon
CGAAATCATACTAACCGGAAACAACTACAACTTTCTTTATTGCAGGGTTCAAATTCTTCTTCGTCCCTGTGCAATATGCAATTTCAGTGAATAAACTCACGTGTAGACAAGGACTTTAGATAATTCTGGGTCTGCTGAGTACCAAGTCGGGGGATGAAAGCCTAATGACCTTTCACCTTTATGTTAATGTCTAACTCCTTTGATCTTCTCGGTATAGACACAGATGTAGATATATTCCTCCGATATAGACGTGGGTATATATAGACATGGATAGTACATATAGCTAATATGAACAGGTGTTGCTTGAGACGTCATTGATGGAGATAGATGTAGATGTCAGCTTGGCTGATGTAGATATATATTGTGATATGAATATAGATAGATATAGCTGATGTAGATCGTTCTAGATACGGAGATAACTGATAGTTACATATAGAGAGAGAAAAGATGATAAAGAAAGAGGTGGATATGAGCACAAATAATACGTATAAACAAAATTGATCCGCAGTTCGTAGACGTAGACATAAAAGACAGACAGATGAGTCCAGCAGATTTAAATACGGATGAGTTGAGGTTAGAGCGTCGATAGGGAGGAATCGGTAGGCGGAGGGAAAAAAAGAAAGAGAAGAGGTAAAAAAAAAGGAATGAAAAAGTGGAAGATTAGCATTAAGCAGGCAAAAGGAAGGGGAAGTGGAAAGATAGAAAGAAAGGAAGAAAAAAGGGAAAAGATGAATAAGGAGTGATAATGAGAATAGAATAGAAATACATGAATGAAAAAAGAAAATGAAAATATAAATGCAGTAAAAAAAGAGGAAGAAAGAGGAAGGTGAAAAATGAGGCGAAGAAAAATGGAAATGAAATAAAAGGAGAAAGAACAGGAGAGAGAGAGAAAAAAAAAGACAAGATGAGAGAAGAAGAACAGAAAACAGAACAAAGAAGAAACAAAATAAGAATACAAGACGCAAGTAACAAACA
>NC_051405.1:21792140-21792240 GCF_015228065.2 Penaeus monodon
AACGAGAGAAACCGGAGGAGAAGTCTCAGAACGCAACCTTCCTCCTCCCGTCTCCCTCTTTCTTCCTGTCTCCCTGTCTTCCTCCTAGTCCTCCTTCTTA
>NC_051405.1:21792294-21792416 GCF_015228065.2 Penaeus monodon
AAAGAAGGGAGAGGCGATAGAAGCGGCGGTATTTACTTAAACAGAGCGGCGAATCTACGAAGGCTGAGGAGCACGATTGTCCATGGAGGTCGATAGGAACGCCGTATATCAGTGTTGGAATG
>NC_051405.1:21792970-21793143 GCF_015228065.2 Penaeus monodon
TAGATACATCGAACATATCTATTCAACTTATCCAATAACACCCGAATCAGTTCTGCCAATCCTGCTGATATGAACTTAGCTCCCGCTCGATTCAGCGGGTCAGTGAAGACAGACTCGGGAGGGAAATGAAAACACCGGAAAGGAAAGACAGTCAAACAAGAACTGGATTTACC
>NC_051405.1:21793623-21793796 GCF_015228065.2 Penaeus monodon
CGTCCGGCCGCGTCCCGAAGCGGTCCGCCTTGCCGCCATATTTCCACGATTTCTCCAGCCGAAAAAGCTCGACCGTGGCATTAACGGCGTTAATATCCCCGCCGTTCCCTTGTGTCCTTCGATTCCACTCTCCAAAAATCGATCAAGAGGCAATTGAGCGGTAGATGTTAACT
>NC_051405.1:21793896-21793988 GCF_015228065.2 Penaeus monodon
AAGGCTGAGGCAGAGCTGTAGTGACGAAAGGGTCACTTGACTTGCTCGTTCTAATGCTCTTTTCTTACCTGTATTTAATGACTGTTGGAGTG
>NC_051405.1:21794325-21794527 GCF_015228065.2 Penaeus monodon
TCAAAGACAGTTTTGCAGAGAAAAAATGTATGATTTTTGAATGAAATGCAATTTTGTGACCATCGTAGAATTATGGTTTTGTTGACATCCACTCATTGCAAATGGCTGGCAGGCGGATGGAAGTTTAATATTCCTTTCAGATTTCTAGGACCATTTTCATTTAGATAATGCATAAATGTTTCTTAAAAGTAACACAGTCGTT
>NC_051405.1:21794588-21794827 GCF_015228065.2 Penaeus monodon
TGATGTGAAATTCTTTCATAAGTGCCGGCGTATCGTAAATAATTTTTCGTAAGTTTGTGATAATAGATAGTGATAATTCGGCTTGTTTTCAATACTTTATTACTAGTAACACGATTAACTGTAATCATTTGGATTGTTTTCAATATCCTATTACTAGCAACAATTTTTGTGCCTACCAAACTTACCCAGATGCAATTTTACACACACTGCAATTTTTTGATTCATTTCAAAATAACAAA
>NC_051405.1:21798446-21798872 GCF_015228065.2 Penaeus monodon
CTTTCTATCTCCTCCATACCATATTTTTAGAGTTGAGAGAAAATGTTGTCAAGGTTATTTTCTATCGTATTCCATATTCTGCATGGATAAATGACGATGCCAGAAGGTATCAATGAAAATTCGGATCTCCGGTGATGCTTCCTCAGTTTTCTCTCGAAGAAGGGAAACGATGGTGAATAGTGTATAGCGTTTTCGTGTCACTGTGTATTATTTATATAATTTTTTGATAGAATTAAGAGGATAACAACAAAGACCGCCCATAATTATCTATCAACCCGTGCCACGCCCTTCATTTGCTCTTTAGTGTTGTTTTTTTCTTACCCTTCTCTCTCTCCCCTTACACTCCCACCTTCTCCTTTGTCAGCTGATGAACTGTCAGCATTTGTGTCCCCGATGACGCAACCCGGCTTCGCCTCGCCTGCTTCG
>NC_051405.1:21799774-21800301 GCF_015228065.2 Penaeus monodon
TTGTGTGAAGAGGGTGTAGAAGATGGTAAAGGGTAAAGGGATATAAAGGGGTAGGGGAAGGAAGGTGGACAGGAGATTAAGTTTAAAAAAGTGAAGAGGTAGGGAGGAGGGAAGGGAATGGGGAATAAAAAGAAAAGGGGGTGAGGGGTTTAAGGGGCAAGGGAGGGAGGGTAGGTAAAAAGGGGGAACAGTGAGAGAGGAGGGCGAAAAAAAGGGAAGGGGAAGAGAGATGGGGAGTTAACAGGGGAGGGGAAGGAAAGGTGGGTAGAGGTGGGGAGTTCAAAACAGTGAAGGAAGAGGGAGAAGAAAAGGGAGAAGGCGAAGAAGAAGAGGAGGGAAATTTAATGGAGGAAGGAAGATAGGGCGGGGAGGAAGGGAAAAGGGAGAACGGAAAAGGAGAAGGAGAAATGAGGATGTGAGGGTGGGAGGCGACAAGCGGGAAACAAGGAAGTGGGAAGGAGTGGGAAGGGGAGGAGTGGAGAATTACGAGAAGAGAAGGAAAAAGGGCAGAAGGAAGGGTGTGGGGA
>NC_051405.1:21800464-21801166 GCF_015228065.2 Penaeus monodon
GGCCAAAGGGGGGGGGGGTGTCATAGTAGGGTGCCGTGGGAGTGGGGGAGGCGGTAGGTGCTCATATGTCATCGCTCAGGGACCAAAAGCGGCCACTGAAATATTAAATCAGCACGACATTTTCCTGAGAGATAGTTAACTAAGTGTTTTAATGGTTATTTGGACCGAGGGAAGAGGGTCGGCGCGCGCTGGCTTTTTACGCGTGATTTTTTTATTTGCTCGTTTCTTTAACTATTTATCTATGTATGGTTTGTTTCTTTGTTTGTCTATTTCTGGTTTATTTATCTTTTTATTTATTTCTGGTTTATCTATCTTTTTATCTATATCTGGTTTATCTATCTTTTTTATCTATTTCTGGTTTATCTATATTTTGATCTATTTCTGGTTTATCTGTTTATTTATCTTTTTTTCTGGCTTAGATCTTAATCCTTTATGCGTTTATCTATCTCTCTATCTGTGCGTTAATTTCACGTATTCAATTATGCAGTTTTCTATTTTTTTCATCCACGATACGCTTATCTTACTTATATATGGGTTTATCTATCTATTTCTACATTTGTCGGTTCGACTATCTATATATTCATTCATGCCTTTATATTTCCACATACCCAGTTATTTCTTGGCTACTTTGCTAGTGAATATATTTATTCCTATAGCTGACCTTTTAACTTATCATTTACATGGTATAGGACACACACACAG
>NC_051405.1:21802365-21802788 GCF_015228065.2 Penaeus monodon
CAGGGACTGACGAGAAATGGCATAAAAACAAATGCTCCGCTCACAGTCTCTTTGCTTTAGTTTCTTCACCAAAAAGTGAATGGTTTCTCGTGAGTAATGGGTTGCCTCATTTGCGTTCGCTGTCCTCCACTTCTAAAAATAACAATTACATCATCTATATAAATTCTCATTGAGGATTTATCTCACATTTTATGTACACAAGGACAAGGTTAGCGATCTCATCTGTCGTTTCCGTGGGCATTCAACTGTTTCGGAAACATTTGAATAAGCCCCGGCTGTATATCGAAGCTTCTGCTATCGAACATCAATATAATGAAATGAGCTGTGGCGAATTATCGACGCCAGAGCCCTTCCTAAGATCAAAAGCCAAGAATTGCTAATAGCGTGATTTGCATACTGGGAAAGATAACTGATATATTCCTC
>NC_051405.1:21803136-21803948 GCF_015228065.2 Penaeus monodon
TCTGAGTATGAGGATATTCTTACTATATTATCAATAATAACTATATTGCTATCACTCCTGTCCATCAGAATCAGACATAAAGGCATAAAAGGATTTACTCAAGATTTAGAACCAACTTTCCATGAATGCACAGGACCAAGAATTATTTAACGATGGCAGAACCAAACTGCAGAACCAAACTACACTCCAAACCAAACTGCACACCAGATACAGAACCAAGGCAGGGCCAAGCTGTAGCCATAATACAGAGTCAAGACAATGGGTATAGAATCAAAGTTTTCTTGAAGACATTGAATCAAGTATCATTTCAGATACAGAACCAAAGGATATTGAAGGTCTATTGACGACACAGCAACAAGATGCTGAAGCCTTTTTTTCCAGAAACAACAAGGTATTTCTCAATAAAGATAATAAGTTATGAGATCCCGATCCAAATCATAATATAGATAGAACGTAGCATTGTTTTAGGAAGAAACAATCTTCAGTCAAGAGACATCTTGAACTTAAACAAGTGAACAACCTTATTGAAGACACTGAACCCAGACTTTATTCAAGAGAAAGAACTAATCAACATTTCAGACTGAACCCAATCAAACTTTATTTGATGCACAGAACAGGGGTGCATTTTGAATAATCTAATTTCATTTGAGCCACTGAACCAGCGTTTTATCTGACACAGAACCAAACTGAATTCAAAACACAGGACAGAATTTATTTTGAGACACGACACAAACTTTTGTTTCAGAGAATGAAACTTCATTTCAGACACGGAGTCACGTGTTATTTCAGACGTAATCAATCAATCTCTTTTT
>NC_051405.1:21803990-21804409 GCF_015228065.2 Penaeus monodon
TTTTCGCTTCACACATGTACTGTCCGTGAGCCCATCCTGTTCTACGAGACAAGGCAAAATGCAGGCATCAATCACCCTTTAACTGCCATGGCCGCCTGAATGCAAGCACAAAGGGCTCATAAAGAAACACAACTACTAAGGTGTGCGGCGAGCGAGCGATGAAGATCTCACTCGCTCACTCTGGCGGTGGAGGAGCTCGAAGCAACGTGTTGTTTGAGCTTCAACCACAAAATTGCCTTGCGACCCTTTGACAAGTGCAAATACTTTGTCACAACTTTATCTCGGGCGAAAGGAGGTGCGGCACCCGGCTCTGTGCTTGACTCGTTACGCCTGTCTGTCTTGGCGGCCTGGCTCTCGAGTACGTCGGTGAGCGCCTGGTGGGCACGGGCGTTGCCCGCCGGTTTGAGTCTGTTTTCTTT
>NC_051405.1:21805842-21806096 GCF_015228065.2 Penaeus monodon
TGGGAATAGGATTTAGATGGATTTTAAACAAGTTTTATTAATTCTTTTAAGATACACAATTTTTTAACTCACTTTTAAGGTTTTCATTGTGCTAAGTTTAAGGAGGCAGTTGGTATATTTTTACTTGCTGGTATACGAATGTAAAGAAAAAAAATCGCTCTTCACCGACAGTACATATCTATTAACATCACTGTTCTTAACACTATAATTATCATTATTAACTGTCATCAAACTCTAAGATAAAATATACCAGG
>NC_051405.1:21807117-21808144 GCF_015228065.2 Penaeus monodon
GAGTTGCAAGTAAAGGCACAATGGCTGTTTCGCAGCGCCTTTGCTCGCCGTCCGGCCACATCGCGGAGGCGGACGAAGACAATGTATATCAAAGCCAGACGAAGGGAGCGGCGTGTTGTTGTTGTCCTGAGAGGCAAGCGGCCTACACACAGGTCAAGACTTAATGCTATTTGCTCTGCGTGTGTGTGGAAATCTGCATAGGTGAGGATGCTGTTCATTGTTGATATGTTTGTGAGCGAAGGGCTTGTGGTAGACTACGAGGAGGTCTGTGTTGTGCTCTTCAGCTGTTCAGCGGGGACTGGGGAAGGGAGAGGAAGGGAAGAGAGTGTTATTCACTGTTATTATTAGATAGAATAAGGGATCTGGAACGGGTGTTGTAATAGACGCAGAGGGTCAGTCCTGTGTTCAACCGTTCAGTCGGGAGGCGTGTGTATGTGTGCGCGGGTAAGAGGGAGAAGATAAAGAGGAAGAGGGAACAAAGGGGAGAAAGGCAGGGGGTGGGGGCAATATTCTTCTGCGTCATTCCAAGAGTAAGGAAGATGGAGTGGAGGTTTACCCTCTCTCCCCGGTGCTCTCTGCCGTGGCGCTTGCTTGCCTCCTTATATCGTAGGGAGATGGCGAACTATCTTCTTAACCACGGTGATACGTCGCCATCACCATCCCTCGCGTGATCACTTTGCTCGAGAATTTTGTCATCGTAAAGAAAGCCACGCCGTTTTAGGAAGGCTTGATGACGTCATCGAGGATAGGAAGAGATCGAATGAGGTTAGTATCCTATGAGGAGGAGGCGGAGGCGCCCCTCGATCGCTCCTCGGGCGTGTCACTAACGGGCCTCGCGGTGGGTCGTTCGTGATAACAAATTCGTAATCGTGTTATCTTCGGGATCATTTAGGACATCAGGTAACACATGCTTGAGCAAGATTTGGGCGGGAAAGACAGTCCTCTTTTTCATAAAGGACACGACGGTTTTCCGCAGTTTGAAGTTGCCAGACCTCTCCTCTCTTCCATCTTAAATTCTGGGATGCGT
>NC_051405.1:21808248-21808443 GCF_015228065.2 Penaeus monodon
TATATAATGCATCAGTAGTAATGAAAGTTCCCGTTGATACAACTGTTACCTATTTTTTTTATTGTAGATCTAATCTCCAAGTTACTGTTTCCTAAAGGAGCATTTCAACAGACCTGATAGCCAAAAGCTGGATGTGTATGTATGCTCCTCAGCCTTCCAGTTCCTAATCTAATCCAAGTTACTAACCGTTCTTAG
>NC_051405.1:21808668-21808935 GCF_015228065.2 Penaeus monodon
CCTAAGCTTAGGAACCGAGAGCGGCCATTCCCTGCGATTGCGCGTAGCCTATATAATTCCCTTCCTTCCCTTGTGCTTCGCCAATAACTCACGTTTTATAACCATCCATCCATTCTGATCTCTGCTTTCCTCCGGCATTCATACCTTGGAATTTAACTATCAATATCCGCGCTAGCATTCCCTCTTCGTCGATATTCTTGTCGAAATTACCCCCATTCTCTTATTATTATGACATTTAAGTAATTTTCTTTTCTTTTTTTCTCTCGG
>NC_051405.1:21809120-21809380 GCF_015228065.2 Penaeus monodon
ATTTTCACCACCACTCGCCTTGACTTTTTCCTCATTAAAATTTCTCTTTTACAGCTGTAATGTTAATGCAGAAATCCGGTATGCTTGTGTCATATCAAACTTTTTCCCCAAGCTTTTGATCCTCATGGAAGTACTGATAGTATATAACATTTAGATAACTTTTTTCTCCACAATTTAATGTCAGTGTCTTGCGTTGTGCTGGAACTAGACATCAGAAAATATTTTCTGATGGCTATTTCTTCTCATACTTATTGCAGCTG
>NC_051405.1:21809648-21810220 GCF_015228065.2 Penaeus monodon
AAAGAAAAATGAGAATTCCTTTACCGGAGCGATGTGGATATCGACTTTTTTTGCCGAAATTCTTATCCTAGGATTTCTATTGTTCCCATACCAAATCTGAAACACGTCTCTGGTATTCCATTTAACTCCATATATCTACCTCATTGTCTCTTTCCTACCAAACTTTTCCTGATTAGTGCGGAAGGCTCGATATCCTTCTCTCTTTCTCAAGCTGCAACAACCTCATTTCGTATTAAGCTTTTAAGAGCTTTGATGCTTGGTTTGCTTTTTTTTCTAAGGATTATATCACAACAACGGCAACAACAACATAGGAGTTTTACAAAAGGTATCTCAATGGATATCCTTGTAACCATCCATGTGGACGGCGTCTTCGCATGCCAGAATGTGTTGTCTAGAAATACGGAAAATCTGAGAATAAATATTTCTAGTTGTAGTATCTGGTATGAACTATTGGTCTCTGAATCTGATTGTCTTTTAGCAGGCATTTGGGTTATCAAAAACTGTGTTGTGCTGCGGCATCTATCATTTTTCTTTTTTCTCATTGGCATGTGGGTAGACTGCAAACATTTCTG
>NC_051405.1:21810324-21810506 GCF_015228065.2 Penaeus monodon
TATATACATATGTATATATTCATCTATTAATACTTCATGCTTTTTATTGATTTTTTTTATTTTTTGCATAAGCAATATTATTCAAAAGGAATTGTTTTAAGCAAAAAATAAACTAATCAATATATATCGAAGGATCTCTGGTGGGGACCAAAATTTTATCATGAAAATCCGTGACACGACTT
>NC_051405.1:21811648-21812156 GCF_015228065.2 Penaeus monodon
GTTTTCTACGCATTTTCGCCTATAATTACCTCCGGAACTATAAATCAAAAACACTACCAACAACTAATCATTTCACTAAATTAATAACCGATTCACGAAAACACAACACGGAAATAAATCCATCGCTACCCACCAGTCATTTCCCTTTCCTCTCTCCCTCACAAACCGAGCCCTGGCAGTGAGCGAATCCGAAGCAGTGTGACGGACGACCCCTCCGCTTGACTGATATGCTCTCTCTCTCTTTCCCTCCGTGTATTATAAAAAGGAAAGTGCTTCTCCCGCCCCTCGCTTGCTTATTCAGCAGGCAGTACAGAGCATCCCCGTCTGTGAAGCGATGATGACCTGTGAATGAGCGAATATATCAGATTTTGGGAACGGAGTAAGAAAGAAAGGTGATCGAGGGTCGAGGTTTGTGGGATCGAGCGGTGGAAGGCGGTCGGTTACACGGCTAAAACGGACGGGATCGCGAGTTAGTTGGGTCGGAATGCCGATGGGTAGAATGTTCTTT
>NC_051405.1:21814481-21815041 GCF_015228065.2 Penaeus monodon
TTGCTTTGATTAGGAATAAGTTCCAACAAGTTCAGCCACCCTCCATGGAGACATAAATGTTTGTCCTTAACCTTTTTAAGTCTGACCTTTGCAAGTACTTTTGTATGCAACTTAAGCAATTCATTGCACGTTGAAACAACCGGGTGAAAAATTTTGAGGTAGGCGTGAGAATAAACGTGGATGATTAATAAAGATTTTTTTTCCTTATTTCGCAGATTTTTTAAATAAATTTATTTGTTTAATTTGATTTGTTGTTCTTTTTATTCAGAAATGTAAATCAACATCGAACAAAAACACACTGAAAGCTAAAGGATTTTAAACTCAATTACCCAACTGTCAGTAAATATTTAAACCTCACAAACTATTGTTAGAATATTTGATTAGAAGGAATATTTAATCGATCTGAAATATATATACTTTTTATGAACGAAGTGTGGATAAGTTTTTGAACTGCTGCGAGCTTATAGCATCCATAAGTATTGGATCTAATAAATTCTCCGAAATTCATCAGTCTTTTATCTGAATCTCGATCAAGTCGGATATAGTTATATATATATATT
>NC_051405.1:21815116-21815719 GCF_015228065.2 Penaeus monodon
AGAAATATCGGTATGCAAGGAAACAGAAATAATGAAGGCTATCGAAACTGTAAAATTGTTAGTCACTTTTCCCCACAAGCTTAAATGTTCAAAAAATATAATCTTAATTTTTATCCTTCAAAGACATTTTCCCCCCCGAGAAATAAAACAATCCTTTTCCTTCAAGAAAACAAGTGGAGGAATATTTTCAACTTACATAATTCAGAATTCTCAAACTAGACTTTCCACGTGTGATAAAAGTCTCTTTATTTTCCAAATATGAGAGAGAAATTCTCAAAAAAAAAAGAAAAGTTTCATTTTATCCTTTTGTTTCAAGCAAAAGACAGAAAGTTTGAGATATTACGACTTATTTCAGCCCATACCCGAAGAGTATCAAGATGCCAAACAGACATATTATAATAAGCTTAAGGTATTATAGAACTAATTTTATATTCATGGTAAGCTGTGCATGACGGCGGTCGTGAGTCAGAGACCGTATGTCGCCTTGATTTTGTTTTGCTGTTGTCTTGATTAAAAGGTTTCGGTCGCCTTGATTTTGTTTTGCTGTTGTCTTGATTAAAAGGTTTCGGTGTATGTGTATTTTTACAAAAATGTTTCTTGATT
>NC_051405.1:21815747-21815814 GCF_015228065.2 Penaeus monodon
CAATGTTTATCTCTTGTTTATCTCTGTCTACCTCCTTCTGTTTGTCAGTCTGTATGTTGTGTGGATG
>NC_051405.1:21815909-21816219 GCF_015228065.2 Penaeus monodon
CTTTTTTTTCTCAATACGCAAATATGGATATTAAACGCTAATATATGCACGATGAAATACCAAATCCCATATACTTTTACCACCCTCATTTAACATATTGTGACAGGCCAAAACTGTCAACTTTGAAAACGTTATAATTATATATTTTTTAATCACTTCCCAATGCGATTAAGAGCTTTCTTCTTCTTTTTTATACTAATTAAACTTTTCTACGATATCAGCCGGTTAAGCTGACGCCAACGAAAGGGACAGAAAAGTCTCTCAAATTCTGACGTTCTTCGTGAACAAATTCACCTCACTCCGTTTTTCT
>NC_051405.1:21817322-21818014 GCF_015228065.2 Penaeus monodon
ATGTTTATGTATACCTGTATATGATGCATGTGTGTATACACGCCTCCGTGTAACAAATATGCTTGTGATTAGTTCATATGCATATATTAAGAGCCTTAATTTGTGCGTACATGTGCGTATACGACGTACCCGAGAGAACATGGATGACAGAAAGACCGTAGTGTGCCATTTTGATCGTGAAACTCGCTTAATATTTGACTGTTTCTCGCATCAGCTGTTCGACGCAGGATTTCGTTAAGTACTGGTATCAGATCTACCATTACTGACCATTGCATGAGCGCGGCGCCATTTCGCTCACAAGTACCCACTTTTACTTTTGTTTTTGCCCTCCGGAGTTGGCTAAGTGTTAGTTCTCGGTTAGAGAGCGACAGAGATCGTGAATTTAGCATAGTGTTCGAAGTGGAACAAACTTTACTCGCTTTGGATATGTACATGGTATTAATGTTATTAGGCGTTTTAGCAATTTGTAAATCGCATTTTGTTTTTCGGTTATGTAGATTTGTATATGTACACATAGAAAAACAGAAAATTTAGTCCAAATGTCCATCTGGACTAAATTTTACTAGACAGACACGTAAGTAGTCTTGCACTGTATCTATCAGATAAATCAATATAGTTCAAGACGTTCGAAAGGGCATTGCATTTTTCAACAAATTATATGACACACGCAAAAAATCACCGACAATGCTAGC
>NC_051405.1:21818147-21818387 GCF_015228065.2 Penaeus monodon
TTGAACATCACCTCTTCGAGGAAACAGACGATAATAAAAGGCAATTACAATTAGACTGAAAATCAAACTGAATCACCTGATGGAAGCGTGTGACTCGACGTAAAGGAGAGGAAAAGGATAACAAGGGGATGAGGATTAATTCATGAACCTTGGGATTTAATTCATGTCATTTCGTAGCACTTGACATGAGACTGCGTTGAGGATTTAAGTTTGTATTTTGTGCACGTTAGAGTAAAAAGG
>NC_051405.1:21818503-21818678 GCF_015228065.2 Penaeus monodon
GGTGCAGAAAAACAGGAAACGGAAAGACAGATAGAGAGATAAAGACAGACAGATAAATTGATAGACAAAGAGGGCGAGAGGAGCGATTGAATTACTGTCTATATCACATTTTTTGTGTTTATGAATTTTGGGTTTGAATTTTTTTTCCAAACATTGTGTCAATGATTCTAGGTAA
>NC_051405.1:21818969-21819249 GCF_015228065.2 Penaeus monodon
CTCTGCAAATGATTTCAACCCAGTTTCCTATTAACAAAAGACAATAGTGTATGATATTCATCAACACATCACAAGAGAGAATAGATAAGAAAGTGGAGTGAACTTTGTTGATGAAAAAAAAGAAAAAAACTTTTAGGCCGTTCACTCGTGTTTGCTGTGCGTGTGTTTCGCGGGAAACCCCAGTTTGGGTTTTTCTTTGATGTTCGGGGCCCTCTGTTACTAAAAAAGGGTTTAAGAAAAAGGGAAAAAGGGAAAAAGGGGGAAAAAAGAGACAGAAAAA
>NC_051405.1:21819744-21819868 GCF_015228065.2 Penaeus monodon
GAAGTAATTGGAGTTTTTAAAAGGGAAAGTGAGAGAGGGGGGGAGAGAAAGGATAGATTAAGGGGAAATTTGAATAAGGTAATAGTTGCAACCCGGGCGGAGGGGGATCGAAAAGATAGTATAC
>NC_051405.1:21819899-21820083 GCF_015228065.2 Penaeus monodon
TTTAACAAATGCATATAAAGAGGGACAGGAATACAGGATACAGATCTAACAGAGAGAGAAAGAGACAAAGCATCAAAGAGAGATAATAAGACACGAGAGAAAGAGAAACACCAAAGAAATACATATATGAAGAAAAATACGAGAATGAGAGACAGAAGCAAGAGAGAACGAGAGAAACACATTG
>NC_051405.1:21820407-21820828 GCF_015228065.2 Penaeus monodon
CAAAAGGGAATAAAAGGCAAAAGGCGAGAGAGAAAGATAGCCAAGAGAGGCCAATGTGCATGCCAGGGAGATGTTTCCCTCATACGACACAGCAAAGTTATTTTCTTGCTTACGGTTTATTAAAAAATATATCTTTGTCCGCATGTGTGTCCGTCTGCATTTAATACAGGGCCCATACACTCAACATAACATAATTTTAGATGCACATAAAACACGGACAAAACATAAATGTTTATTTTGATATAATAAAGCTCTAAAAATCCTCATTTGAAAAAACGATCCTTAAACAAAGTTTTTCCCTTTTCCCCAATAAAAGGACAATGAACGCCTGTTTGTATCTAACAAATGTAATGAACACATACTTGATATATATGAATAATAAGACATCTAAAAGATATGTTCTATTTAGGACAATATTCGT
>NC_051405.1:21820990-21821061 GCF_015228065.2 Penaeus monodon
GCTCAAATAGATTACATTTAAATAAAAGTAATCCCTTTTTTCAAAATATTAACCAAAATTTCTTACGGACT
>NC_051405.1:21821096-21821350 GCF_015228065.2 Penaeus monodon
CAGTAGTTTTTTTAAGTTGTTGTGTGAGAGGAAAAGGGCCTGTACTTTAGGTTTCGTTTTTTTCCCCCTATGGATACCGCCAAGCCCAAAATTTCAATACGTGTCTATTGAGAGAAATATTGATCAAATCATGGTCGTTAGTTATTTGTTCTTTTTATTTTCGTATTTCGTTCTGCATTAATAAGATAAGAGTTAATGCGATTAATTTGGGTTCGTATACTTGTGGGGCAATTGGTAATTACGATATTTTCCCA
>NC_051405.1:21821421-21821797 GCF_015228065.2 Penaeus monodon
GACTGGCAAAAATCTTTATAGAGATGAGGACGTGTGTATGCATACATGTGAATAGATTTAAGTAACGCAGTATTTATATATATTTTTTTCTGATGGTGATCATTGCTGCTGATTAAAACATCTACTAACTGTGATGAGATATGAAAAATAATCTTTTAGAGATAAATAAGAGGAGAAAGTCAAGGTTTTTAAAAATGTATTATGTTATAAAAAAGATAGGCGTAATCTATTCCAAAACCCTCACTAATCCTCCTTTCTTTTTACAGGTAAATTGCTTTCGTTGACAAATTGCATGGCGTAAGCCGAATAGGATCGCATGACACTCACAGCGTATGAAGTACGATTATTGGGTCTGGTAAGTGCGTTATTTAGCTCT
>NC_051405.1:21822031-21822518 GCF_015228065.2 Penaeus monodon
AATAGAAAAAAATCCCGAAAACTCCACTAAGGAGTTAGATATATTTTGTCATAGTTATTTGGTTTTTTTTTCATGTTAGATTTAAAAAATAATGTTGAGGAGTTCAGATGACAAAACTGATTTATTTACAAAAACGAATTATTTGAATTAAAAAAAAAGGGATATAAGGTCTTTATATTTAGTTTTCAAAGACTTGAATTTTTATAAAGGTTATTGGTCCATAATCTGTTGGCAACCCTGTGTTCTGATATTAATTCGGTGTTTTGACTTTTTATCCCGGCCTCTGTCTTTTTTGTAGGAATAGATGAAAATGTCAACGAAATTATATTTACCTAGACTTCCGCTAAATTGATCAGAGCGGCTTTGATTTGATCGTGAAAATGTCAGACAGGAAATAAATTGACGATCTCTGACAAGTGTATTTAGGTGTAGTTAGGGTGTTCAAAAAATGGGATGGAGGAATTTATGTTAGGTAATTTGTTCGTGA
>NC_051405.1:21823290-21823693 GCF_015228065.2 Penaeus monodon
ATTTGTATGCATGTATGAATAAATGCACTGTAATATGTTTATTCGTAAAACTGGTTTCATACTTAGTCAAATACTGCAAGAAGTAACATATAGGGGGGTATCGCAAGACATGTGGAATGCCAGTGACACGCATTGTCTCATAAACTTATTAAACTCTCTATGTCTGTATTATATTTTTCTACAAACATAGATGAAGAAATATATATAATTCATTAATCGTTACAAAATGTCATTGCAACAATTTTATATTTAGAGTTAATTCGCCTTTTGACTGATGCGTTCGATCCGTGTGGGCAATTCTTTTCTACATATATATCAACTACTTTATCTTGATTGAGCCATTATAGCATTGACAGAGACAGCTCGCTGAGAATAATCGAATGGTGTCTGATAGTTTGTTATT
>NC_051405.1:21823753-21823906 GCF_015228065.2 Penaeus monodon
CGTCGAGTCAGAAAGGTAAAAGGGTTGACGTGACAGGTGAGCGTATATCACGTGACTCGCTGTTGTGTTGTGTTGTTGTTGCACAGCTGTTACGTCGGAAACTAGAGTAGATGATAAGACTAAAGCATCGGAAGTGACCGTAGCCGAGAATAA
>NC_051405.1:21825567-21825808 GCF_015228065.2 Penaeus monodon
CTCCCTATCAACCTTTTCCTCAACCCGAGAATAAGCCGCTTGCTCCTTGTTCTAAAACTCCATAGAGTCAGAAATTAAACACATTACGCTGATCCGCCAGTACGTAACACGGGTTTAGGGATCAGGCAGACCGCGTACTCCAGCGTGTATGAAAATGGCCGTAACTTGATTTTCTCATCAAAGTCTTGTGTGTAGCCCATTCGGCCGGTATCGATAATAGAATGCTGTAGCCGCGGGCGTG
>NC_051405.1:21826090-21826458 GCF_015228065.2 Penaeus monodon
AGTTTCTGCGATTTTCATCACAGTAAAATAAAGAGAAAGAGAGACAAACAATTAGGCAGACGGAGAAAAATAAATAGGCAGTGAAAGGCACTATTGGTAATAAGATTTTAAGAAATATAAAGACAGGAAAAATAGATATGAGTAGAAGAGAGGAATTAGTAAAAGGAAAGCGAAAGATAAAAGATAGTAGGACCAAAAGAGAAAACAAACTAGGGAACAAAAGCGAAATAAAAGGAAAGACAGAAGTAAAGGAGAAAGAGAAAAAGGAAATGAGAGAGAAAGAGAAAACGAAAGAAAAGAGATACAGATAACACGGAAGCGGAAGAGAAAAAAAAGTGAAGATGACATAAAGAGATAAAGTGGACGCG
>NC_051405.1:21826522-21827349 GCF_015228065.2 Penaeus monodon
TGACGAATGAGCAGACACGAAAGACAGTCCGATACACAAAAGCGAAAAAAAGGTCCCAAGAGATAAGAAACACCCCGAGGACACTTACCTAACGCTGATAATTTTCGACAAGTCTCCGATAAAAACGGGGAGCGATAACTTGCGTGTTCCTGCCTCCATCTTAGTAACAGATAGGAAGTTACCTTCACGGGACCCGAGGTGTGTCTGATTTGGCCGGGGGGAGGGGGAGGGGGAGAAAGGGATGGGAGGGGGGTAGGGATAAATGGGGGAGGATGGGGTTTGGGGAGAATGGGGGAGGGAGGGGTATGGGAGAATGGGAGAGGGAGGGGTCATGGGAGAATGGGGGGGAAGGATGATAGGGTTAGGAAAAAATGGGGGAAGGTGGTGTCAGGGGAGAATTATGGGGGGATGGAGGGTGGTGTTCAGGGGTGAATGGGTAGAGGGAGGAGGGTAGAGAGGGGAAGAAAGGGGTCAGGGGGAAGATGGGGGGTGGATGGTTCCACTGGAGAATGAAATTAAGATGGGAGGATGGGGAAGGGTGAAAATGAGAGAGGGGAGAGAGGAAGGGAAGGAGGGAAAGAGGGAAGGAAGGGAGTTTTTCGGGGGAGACCGGAAGGGCAAGGGGAAGAGGCTGTGCCGAGGGAGTTTGGGAGGCAAATAGAGGGAGTTAGAGACAGGGGTGCTTCGTGGGCATATTGGCACCCCCAGCTAATGGAAGGGGGGAGGGGGGAGTAGGAGGAAACAGATAGGGGTACAGTCGGGCCAAGGTTAGAGGAAACAGCGCCCTCTGTCTACGGGTTGTAATCATTTTTCAGATATTGGGTAAT
>NC_051405.1:21827423-21827624 GCF_015228065.2 Penaeus monodon
GTACCCAACAGCGTGGAAAGTCACTCCTGGCGCTAGAGAGGGAGGGGGGGGGGGCAAAAGGGGGTAGTTTGGGGGAGTAGGGGAAGAGAGGGATGAGAATTATGAGGCGGTTGAGGAGAGGTTGGAGGTGGGGTATGAGGGGTGGGAGGAGAGGTGAGGAAAGCGAGGGGATAAGAGTTGCAGGAGGAGGAAGAGGAGAAA
>NC_051405.1:21827740-21827983 GCF_015228065.2 Penaeus monodon
GGTGGAGGAGTGGTGGGGCATAGTGGTACGAGGGAAGGGGTTAGGGGGGGATAAGGGTACAGGGGACATCCGACAATCCCCCTCGAGTACCACGTCCGCCGCGTCTCCTGCGAGTACCCGTCAGGAGGCCCTCGGGACGGACGCGCGTGTGGGACCAGCACAACACCCGGGGATTATCCGCGACCGGGTGGCAAGTCGGCGTGAGGCCAGGTGTTGCGCTCGTATTACGGTGCTCGAGGACGT
>NC_051405.1:21828086-21828751 GCF_015228065.2 Penaeus monodon
TGAAAAGAAATTCGGATCGCGGAGTGAAGTATTTGTTGGTTGAGAGAAAGAAAAATGAAATAAAAACGAAAAAAAAGAATCAGGAATCGCGTAATGCAGGTGGTAAGTAGTAAATACAAAGCGAATAAAATTTATTAGATATCGGTTAGGAAACGTCAATTTGTGAGTGTTTATTACTGTCGTTTTGTGAGTTTGTAAGTGTTTATTAGTGAGTTTCATTTTGTGAGTGTTTGTGAATGTCACTTTAGTGGGTGTCTGTTAGTGTCAGTTCCTGAGTGTCATTTGTGAGTGCTCTTTTGAGAGGGTGAGTTCGTGTCTTTTAATGAGTGTAATTTATGAATGGCATTTGTGAATATTCTTTAAGCAAGTGTCTTTCCTTAGAGTTTTTTAGTGCTTGCGTCAAGCGTTGCGAGCGATATCGTGGCTGCAAAATATCACAGGCGAGCATCCGGTGTTACGGCAGCAGCAGGCATGTGTTGTTGTCGGTTAGCTGTATTTGCGTGTTGATAATAATAAAAAAAAAGATAAATACATTAAGCAGAAATCTCAGATCTAGCTGACGATATGTTGAAATCCATACAATAATTTTCATTGACGTTTTCATTATTTTCAGCTTTATCGATATCATTTTTGTCAATGATGATGCTGAAACGTACATATTGAAA
>NC_051405.1:21828879-21829158 GCF_015228065.2 Penaeus monodon
AGGTCAGATTGGCAGAAGCTCAGCATCAAAGAGAAACAAGTGACAAACATAAAAGTGAATGAAATAACGAGGACAGACTAAAAGAATAATTAAAAAAATATGTATATCATTGATGCGTCTACTTCAGATTCACCTTTTGAGAAAGTGGTCTTATCTCTTAAGCAGTTTTGTCGTCATCTCAGCTCTTATCTTTCGAGCGATGTCGTGGATCAGATAAGACCATTCTGGCGATTACGATATGAATCATCTATAAGTGTATGCAGTTACTAGCCTGATGTG
>NC_051405.1:21829377-21829491 GCF_015228065.2 Penaeus monodon
GAGTCTCCATACCGTGCATCTGCCCCTACATATCCAGGGATCAAACGCAAGCAGCATAGAGAAATCAGTTGCAACATAGAGCATAAGGGAACCAGTTACAGCCTGAAGGAAACT
>NC_051405.1:21829658-21829879 GCF_015228065.2 Penaeus monodon
GCCACGCCATGCAACATCCCCCTTCAATGTAGTACAGACCCTGACTCTCAGACCTGTGATGCAAGTCTGCCACTACACTGTGAAAGTAGTCACTGTACCTCAAGATAACTTATCTCACATTAGAATAGTCTGGAGAATGATATGCTCAAGTGCTAATATCTGGCTGATAACTTGGGTCAAACTGCATATCTAAAAGTGATTCTTATTATTCTTAGTCGCCA
>NC_051405.1:21830086-21830186 GCF_015228065.2 Penaeus monodon
CTTATTTTTTAAAGGTATTGTTATTAGAAAAGTCGAGATTCTTATAATGGTTATATACGCAGTCGTTCATATTGGTTTCATAAAATTAAATTCATATGAA
>NC_051405.1:21830377-21830876 GCF_015228065.2 Penaeus monodon
CTCCTACTCTAACCCTCTCTCTTCTCCTACCAATCCTTCTCTCCTCTTTTTCTGTATGTCTCCTTTCTTCCCCTTTCCCCTCCTCCTTCCCCTTCCCACTCCACGCTTCTCCTCCCCCCTTTTTTCCTTTCCTTCTTTCCTTTCTTCTTCCCCTCCTCTTCCTCCTCTTTTCCTCTCTCCCTAACCCTCACCCCTTTCTCTTCCCCCTTCCTCTCTCTCTCCCCCACCTTTCCTCCTTTTTCTTCCCCACTCCTCTCTCTCTCTCAACCTTTCCTATTTCGCTTCCCTCCTCTGCCTCTCACACCTATCCCCTTTTCTTTCACCCCCCCCCTCTCTCTCTCTTCTTTCCTCCTCTCGCCCTCTCTTCTTTCCCCCTCTCCCTTCTCCTCCCCTCCCTTTTGTCCCGTTTGCCGCCAGGGGGCATCCAACACGCACCTCGGCGGGGCGGAAGAAGTTAATCTCTGACCCTTAAGGAGGCGCACGAGTTCCTTCGAGGGAG
>NC_051405.1:21833110-21833439 GCF_015228065.2 Penaeus monodon
CCATCTTTATCGGCGTTTCATTACATCACAGCATCATCTCCATCGCGATGTGAGCAGCCCAACGCCACTCCTGGCTTGATAACAGACTCTCAGTAATTACAGATATAGAAGAAAGATATTTTTACATGTGATTATGTTACGTTTGCGGTGAACATGTACACCATACCTCCTCCCTCTCTCTCCTTTACATCCTATTTCTCTCCTCCCCCCTTTTCCCTATCTTTTATATCCATAGGAAGTAAGGAAGGGGTATAGGAAAGGTAGAGGGAGGGGGCAGGAGGAGGGGTGAAGCAAAATGGATGCTGCCAGTTTTAACCTGCATCGAGGAC
>NC_051405.1:21833752-21833887 GCF_015228065.2 Penaeus monodon
GGAGGGTTGGTGGGGGTGGAGGGGTGGCACTGGAAGGGGTTGAGACTTCAAGAAACTTCAGGAAAGACGTTGGGAAGATACCGGTTATCGGTGACTCGAGATTGGCATCTCCTTCCTAGCCCCAGGTGTTGTCGC
>NC_051405.1:21834218-21834515 GCF_015228065.2 Penaeus monodon
CAATCGCTAATATAAATGATAAAATCCCCCCTCTCCCCCCAAAAAAAAGAGGTACAATAATAACCACAATGATAATACTTAATGAGAACGTGAGAAAATAATATATATACAACATTGCAGAAAGTGCACAGCCATTAGCCTAGGATTACCATCTGGATAAATCTCAGGCTTTGGAATTTTATTGATCACCGGAAGAAGCTGAAATGACGTTGATGTTCGCCGAAACCTTTGCTGCAGTTGAAAATTTAGATTGCTATTTTCATTTGCGAGTGACGTAATGGTTATTCCTGTAACGGC
>NC_051405.1:21835188-21835399 GCF_015228065.2 Penaeus monodon
TTCTTCTCTACCTGAAACGGACGAAAACTCATGGCAGCAATTCGAGAGCATCCTTGGCGATTTATCTCCCGTCCTCTCTCTGATTCCTGAGGCATCGGATGCTGGTTGTATTAGGCGCTGGCGCACTGCAAATGGCGTGGTGTGTGGCGCTGTATTGTGGTTTACAACTCCCGCGGGTCTAATTCTTGCGCGCTGAATGTGCGGGACGTGG
>NC_051405.1:21835472-21835689 GCF_015228065.2 Penaeus monodon
TCTTGAATGCTCGTACGCACATTGAGACAGGAGGTGTACGCAAATTGCCTAAGTATTCGAGGGTTTATGTGTGTTTTTATAGGCGTAGAGTTTTTTTTTCCCCATTGGTGGTGTCTTCCGTTTTTCAGTTGGTAGTTGGATTTTTTCTACATTTCTCCTTCTGACACTCCGTTTTTATCTGTACCTCCGTCCGTCCCTCTCTTCCTTTAAATAGCCT
>NC_051405.1:21835933-21836142 GCF_015228065.2 Penaeus monodon
ATACCCCCCCCCCCCGCCCATCCTCCCTCCGCTCCGTCACATGTATATGAGGAGCGGCAGGTGAATCCCGACTAGTAGGCTAAGGATGTCTAGGATAACAGAAAGAATTCGAGGATACAATATCCCAGGATTAGAAACGCCAAATTTATGATTATAGCTTCCTCCGGGATTGTGTAAAGCTGGCCGTGAGAGCTCCGTCGTCTGGATAG
>NC_051405.1:21836399-21836759 GCF_015228065.2 Penaeus monodon
GACGGATACCCTAATGTAGCTCGACGAAATGCTTATCCTGTCAAATGGGGTATGGCTTGGAGGGGGGGGGGAGGGACTGGGAGAGCAGTTTGGGGGGAGGGGGGCGTGGCTCAAGAGAAGGGGTGGGAAGGGACAGGGAGAGCAGGATGGAGGGGGGGGGGCTGAGACAGAGGTAACATGGGACTGGCTATGTAAGGATAAGGGGGAGGGGTAAGAGGTGGAACTGGAGGGGTAGGGTACAGGAATATAATGTGGATGGGAATGCTAAAGTGATATAGAAGGATGCTATAGGAGTATCGTGCGTTTTTCGGGGTGTGTTTTGACATGTAAAAGCACAATGGGGCTAGGTAATACAAAGTA
>NC_051405.1:21838110-21838480 GCF_015228065.2 Penaeus monodon
CTCTATGTTTTCCACATACTACAGTTGTCTACAGTTGTTATCTGTGGTTATTTTCCTTTGTCTCTAAAGAACATTTGATTATCCTGCCGTGGTTTGAAGAGCAGGATTTCAGAGACGGCTGTAATATAGTTTCTGTGAGTCGTTAATTTCCCAGGAGCTCAGAGATTTCTAGATGTAGAGTTGTATGGTATTGCATTGTTGAAAATAATAGAAGTTGGATTAAAAGTTCGTGTCGAGAGCAGGTTGCAAAATGATGTAATCATCTACTTAACTTTTAGATGGGCTGATCTTTATATGTTTGATATTTTTGTGTATTTATATATTCGTATGTATATTATTGTCTGTAAAGTAAGTCCTCCCTCCCTCCCTC
>NC_051405.1:21838747-21839058 GCF_015228065.2 Penaeus monodon
TCATATAATACGCTGACTTTTATCATTATAAAAACATAATTATTTATCGTGGTATATTAAATTGATTTTATTATTTTTTTCTATTTAAGAACTTATTCAATATTTTACGTAATATGAAATTCTATATAATGTCAAATAATTTTTTTAAAGATCTTTTTAACAACCAGACCAAAAATTGTTAAGGTTAACATCTGTCACACCAAATGAAGGACAGATGAAGAAATAACATTTGGAAAAAAGGAGCTTTCATTTCTTTTTGATGAGATTATATTAATGTTTTTATTTTCTTTTTCATCAAGGAGAAAATAGAC
>NC_051405.1:21839178-21839432 GCF_015228065.2 Penaeus monodon
ATGCGTACACTTGTCTGTGTAAAGAATAACGTCCTTAACTATCTGTCTCTCTATCAGCCGTCTCTCTTTCCCCATACTTTTCATTTCCTCGCACAGCCCGATCTCTCGATATCGACGAAGCGTAATTGGCATAATTAATATAATCCAAATGAAGTCTTAGGGAGACAAATTACTTCTTTCTAATTTTTCTCTCTTAAGCCTTGGCCTTTTTATCTCCGAGGGAGAGCTGTGGATGTTGTCAAATCGAGTAGTTT
>NC_051405.1:21840015-21840422 GCF_015228065.2 Penaeus monodon
TGGGCGTCTCTCTCCCCCCTCCCCCTCTCTCCCCCTATCGATCATGAGACAGGAGGCGTTTGCGAAGTCATCCATCCAAGGGGCCAGGTCGGTGCTCTTAGGTGCCTTCCCTTCTAATTATTTCACGAACCTGCATTGATTATTGGCCATTGCATCGCACGCCGGAATAAATGGCGAATTTTGTGGCCATAGATGCACTAATGACCGGTGGGGGTCGGGGAGGGGTTGGGGGAGGATATCTACCCTTGGGGCTTAAGGGGAAAGGGAAGGGTGGATGGAGATGTAGGAAGAGAAAAAAGGGAGGAAAAGTGGGAGTTGCTATGAGGAGGATCGCTTGTCTTGGGAGAGAGAGGAAGGTCATTTATTCATCTCCTTGGTATTTCATATTCATGCTGAGGTATGTTATT
>NC_051405.1:21840526-21840864 GCF_015228065.2 Penaeus monodon
AATGCTTTCCCAAAAAATCGGTAAGTGCACTTTCTGAGACAGCGCTAACTTGCTCGAAAACTTTGACAGTCTTCAGTGAGTCTCTTGGCTTCGTATAACTTAAACGAAGTCCAATTAGGAGCATTTAAAACCCAGTTCTTTTGAGGCCTCCTTTGCCCTTGCCATTCCGGAGCATTACCAAGCGCGCTCGCTCCCATCGGGCTGAAGCGGCCACCGTATCGGGCGTCAAGGCAAGTAGAGCGCGTTTCCTATTTTGTATATGTGTATACGTTCTAGTTTCTACTGCTGACCAGCCGTAGCGTGTTTGTAGGGGATGATGCTTTTTTAATCGCTGGATG
>NC_051405.1:21841018-21841507 GCF_015228065.2 Penaeus monodon
GTCTATACACTTACACTACGTTATCTAACCTATATTTGATAACGAGACAGTCACCTCTTCGACTTTCTCACGTACACTTTTATCATTGCCTTTCCTTCTTCCGGCATCGTTATGTGTCGTCTATGCCCTTTTCCCCTTCCTCTCCTCCCACCATCGCTCCCCCCTCTCCGCCCGCCCCCCCCTTCCCCCATCCATCCCCTTTCTCTCGCCCTCGACAGTTTACTTCCTCGGCTCAGTAATCGAGCTCTCCCACTCGAAAATTAAGGGGAAAAAAAGAGGAAATAAGTCCGCCTAAACTTGGTCGAGGATTTCACTAACACTAATTAATTTTAATTTTCTTGGACGCGAAATTCATCAGCAAAAAAATAGCTCGTTCGACGCACTTTTAATTACTACCCGCTCCGGCCCACTGTTTCGTTTGCAAAATTCAGCTAATTTTTCTTTAATTGGAGACGGATTTTCCTGATAGGAAGGACGAGGCCGATATCT
>NC_051405.1:21841628-21841735 GCF_015228065.2 Penaeus monodon
TCGCCGTCTCCCCTCTTCTCCCTCATTCCCCCTCTCCCTAGCTCCTCCTCCCCTTCTCCCACGTCGTCCCATATTCTTCGTTTCTTTTCTGCATCTTGTTCATCATT
>NC_051405.1:21841849-21841999 GCF_015228065.2 Penaeus monodon
TGCTCCACCTCACCCTCCTTCCCCCCCATTCTCCTCTTCTCGCTCTTTCTCTCCCCCTTCTCTCCCTACGCTAAACTCCCGTCCTTTATTGCTTATTGATGAATGTAATTAAACCTGTGGGTTGTCTATCCTATCTTTTTAACGGCAAAG
>NC_051405.1:21843469-21843997 GCF_015228065.2 Penaeus monodon
CCTTTTCCAGACTGAATACCCTCGTTAATCATCAGAAGTCTAGCTACATCTTGACCCCAAAGGCGATGTTCTAATCGTGAAATCAGTCTTGAGCCATGATAAATATGCACATGTATGCGCCTGTCTGATAGTGATTGTTTTCCTTTTGTGTTATCTCGGACTGCATAGAAAGAATCATTTATGAGTGTTTAATTGTTATCGGGATTTACCCTGTGATTTTATATTTTCTTTTGACATTTGGAATTACCTGACAATTTTACTTTTCTCTTTTCCTTCTGCTAAAAAATCTTTACATTCAATTAAGTAAGAAGGTCGTTCCAGATAGAATAAATACAGTTGAAAAAAACATATTCCAGACACATACTTATTATGATCACTCATAAATATCATTTTAAATGAATGACATACACTCCACATTACCGCGAAACTGAAAAGTGGCGTGCGGTTTGCGTAGAGTGTTGCCCGAATTTGGTTGGTTGATGACCAAATTTTGCTGTTTCTGTTTCTTTTCTGGAGAGAGGGAAGGGA
>NC_051405.1:21844185-21844489 GCF_015228065.2 Penaeus monodon
TGATCTTTCGTCACAGAATTTCAAGCTCCGTTCTCGAGAATTGAGAATTAAAGGTAAGAAAGTGTAGGTACATTCGATATTAGGGAGATGAGTTTAATTATTCAAAGTGTAAGCAGCAAGATTCGACGCACGAGAAACGGAATCCTTTTCACTGTCTCTTGTAGTATTCATGGGATTTTTTTCTCTCTTTTTGTTTGTTTGTTGGAAGCCTCCCTTCCCCCTCCCACCTCATGGCTATATGTCAATGGATATCAATCTATGTGTGTGTGTGTGAATATATGTTTTCATTGTCTATGGCAGTTTA
>NC_051405.1:21846327-21846415 GCF_015228065.2 Penaeus monodon
CGTTGGTGGACAACGAAAAGCAAGTGAGTAATTTTTAAACTTCTTGTGTCAAACCAATTGTTAAGATTCCCCGGTGGATCTTTATGTT
>NC_051405.1:21848870-21851688 GCF_015228065.2 Penaeus monodon
GAAGGAGGGGGGGGGAGGAGGAGAGGGAGGTAAACGAAGAAGAAGAAGAAGGGAGGGGAGGAGAGGAGAAGGAGCGGAGGCAAAAGGAAGAGAGGAGAGAGGAGAGAAAGAGAGCGAGAGAGAAATCGGGACGAGGGGGATGAGAGAGAGAGGAGAAGAATACGGCGAAGAGAGGGGGGGGAAGAGGTGAGAGAGAGAGAGAGAGAGAGATGAAGAGAGAGAAAAGTAAGAGAAAAAAGAGAGAAGGGAGAGGGGGGAGAGAAGAGAGAGAGAGAGAGAGACGAGAGGAAGACACGACGAGAGAGGACGAGAGATCGACAGAATGGAGAGAGAGAGGAGGAGAGAGAAAGATGAGACGTGTGTGAGCCCGGGGGGGGATGGCGGAAACGAAGAGGAGAGGAGATGGCGGTGGATACGAAGGTGACGCTCGGACGAAAGAGTGTGAGAGGGAGAGAGAGCAAGGGAGGAGAGCAGAGAGGGAGAGACCGTCCACAAGAGAACGGAGAGAGGAGAGAGGAAAGAGAGAGAGGAGGAATTCGAATAAGGGAAAGGAGGTGGGAGAAGAGGGGAGGAGACAGAGATAGGGAGCAAGGGAGAGAAAGATGACGTAGGGACGGCGAACGAGAGGAGGACTGAGCAGGGAGAGAGTTGTGGACTGGAGAGCGAAGAGCGATCGGGAGCGAAGAGGGATGGAAGAAGTGAGTGTGAGGAGGAGAGTGGGGGAGGAGACAGAGAGAGACGCGACGTAGAAGAGAGAGGGAGGGAAGACGAGGCGAAGGGTGAAAGATACGGAAGGATTAGAGGGATAGGTGGGTTATGGGACGGAGGAAGGAAGCGAGAGTGGAGATGGGGAGGGGGGAAAGGGAGAAGAGCGTGGAGAGAGAGAAGAGGGATGGGAATTGCAGGGAGGAGAGGAGGTAGGGCGGGTAGATGCGGCGGATGTGGCTGGTAGCAGCATGGGACGAGGAGGACGGAGTGAATTGTGCAAAATGCGGAAAGGTGAGAGGAGGAGGGACACAGGGGAGAGATGAGAAGCGGGCGAGGGGAGAGAGGATGGAGGATACGACAGGAAGAGATGAGAGTTATGGAGGAGAAAGGGAAAGGGAATGCTAGGAGCGAGAGGGAGAAGCATGAAGGGAGCTACAGGTGAGAGAAGAGGAGGGGTTGGAGGAAGAGAAGGGACAAAGCGAAGACGACGAACCGAGAGGAGAGAGAGGGGGGAAGAGAAAGAGGGAGTTGGGCGGAAAGAGGAGAGGTTCTTGGGAGGAGGGGATAAGGGGCGACTGAACAGCATTGACAAGATGAGAGAGATTGAGAGTGAGAGGATGATCGGAGAGGAGGGAGAGGAGGAATGAAGAAGAGGCACGTGGTGAGGAGAGACGGAGGGCGGGAGAGGTAGAAGGAGTGGGTGACGAGAGGGAGAGATGAGCGGGAGAACAGGAGGAGAGGAAGGAGCGAGTGAGGTGAAGAGGGTGAGACGAGAGTAGACGAAGAGGACTGCGAGAAGTGGGACGAGGGAACGAGAGAGAGAGGGAAGACCGAAAGAAGAGGAAGAGTGCGGCGAAATTAGAGCGTCGAAATGCAGAAAACGAGGAGACTAGGACGACGGAGAAGTGCAGTTGAAGGAGTGATGGAGAACGAGTATGTGAGGGAGACCGCGAAGGGGAAACCATGGATAAGGGGTGAAAGGGAGGGAGAGTTTTGGAGGGAGGTGGGAAGAGACGGTACGGGAGAGAGCGAGACGAGAGGATGAAGGGGAAGAGGCCATAGGGGACGAGGAAGAGGTGACGTGAGAAGTGAGTAGGAACGGAGCGGAGAGGCGGAGAAGGGAGAAGAGGAGGAGGAGAGAGCGAGAGAGAGAGGTGGAAGGCTGTGGAGAGAGAAATGGAGGAGGGAGTATAACAAGGGAGAGAAGATAGGGGAGGGAGAAGAGACCAGGAGGAGTTAAAGAGGAGAATGTGAGAAGGAACATCGACGCCAGGAGGGGGATGGATATGAGACGTGAGAAAGAAGAGAGAAGGTGTGAGAGGTGGGAGAGAGAGGAGAGAGGAGGAGGACCCTGTAAGAATGCGGAGAAAGAGGAGGTGCGGAGAATCGGGAATGGCCGGACGCGGAGGCGATGTTGAAATAGGATATGACTGGAAATGGCGGAGCGAGAGGAGAAGAAAATGAGAAGAGAGAGAGGAGAAGGTAGGGAGAGGGAGGGAGAACGGAGGGAAGAGGAGGAGGAGAGGAGAGCGGGGAGGAGGGAGGGATGAGAGGGGAAATGTGTGAGAGGAGGACTAGAAGGGAGGGAGAGACGTTGGATAATGAAAGAGACAGAGAGGGAGAGTGACCAGGATTGAGAAGCGTGGAGGCAGAGGAGAGAGAGAGAGAATCTGAGGAGAGAGAGGATGAGAGAAAAAGACGGGTGGGGGAGAAGAGAGGAGACAGAGAGATGAGGATGGGGAGGGACAGAGAGAGAGGTCAGAGCCTGAGAGGGGGCGAGCGCGAGAGTGGAGAGGAGAGAAGGCCCGAGAAGGGAGCCGGGACGAGGACAATTCGGAGAGAAGAGAGAAAGAGGCATGAGGGGAAGGGGGCGCGGACGGGAGTGGAACGGGGTGGGGGGCTGGAATGGAGATGAGGAAGAAGTGGCGGCGACCGAGGGAGGGTGGAGGAAGGAGAGAGAGGATGAAATGAGGGGAAGAGAAGAGGGGGGAGAGGGGAGAGCGGGAATTGAGATGGGGAGGTGCTGATGTTAAGAGAGGACGAGAAAGGGTACGGGAGGGCGGGGTGGAGGCGACGACGAGAGAGAGGGAAGCGAGATGACGAGGAACGA
>NC_051405.1:21853799-21854634 GCF_015228065.2 Penaeus monodon
GTAATAATCATTGTCTACAATATCTCATCAATTCGATGAGCTTGCTGTCTTTACAACGACAAAGAGAAAATAAATACCCAATAGATTTTCACACAAAAAAAGATACCAACACCGCGACCCTTTTTCCCCCGAAAACCGATCACAAAATACCACAGAAAAACCAAGCCCGTTCATTTTCATTATTATTCTCATTTTTCGCTTTTAAAACACCCAAAGCTTGCAATTAGAGCATCCACGCACTCAAGACACGTCTCGTTCATTTTTCACGGAACCCCATAACTAATGAAGCTTCGCGAATTAGTGATGATATAGCTTGATATCCCTTAATATAGAAGTTAGGCATCAACCTGTCAATTTATCATGATCAGTCTCGGCGCGGGCAGGGCGCGGAAACTCGTGTCGATTTTTTCCCCTTTTTTCTGTCTTCTCTTTGTCTTATTTGTTATGTTTTTCTCCTCTCTTTATCTTGTTTGTTATATATTATTATTTTTTTATTTTCTTTGTCTTATTTGTTATGTTTTTCTCCTCTCTTTGTCTTGTTTGTTATCTTTTCTTTGTCTTATTTGTTATATATTATTTTTTTATTTTCTTTGTCTTATTTGTTATAAATCTTCATTTTCTTTTCTTTGTCTTATTTGTTATATATATATTTTTTTCTTCTCCTTTCTTTTTTATCTGTTATATATATATATTTTTTTATCTCTTTTCTTCGTCTGATTTGTTAAACGTTTTTCTCCTCTCTTTTCTTTGCACATCTCTTTTCTTCTTCTTTTTTGTTATTTGGTGGATATTAAAAATTTTTTCGTCTAACTTCATTTGTCTTATCTGTATGTGT
>NC_051405.1:21854778-21855175 GCF_015228065.2 Penaeus monodon
TCTTCTCTTTGTCCTTTCTGTTATTTTTTTTCTCTTCTCTCTCTTTGTCTCTTTGTTATGATTTTGATCTGTTTTCTTTTCTTATTTGTTTAATTTCTTTTTTCTCGATTTTTTATGTTTTTTTTTTGCTTTATTTTACCATTTGTTATAGATGTTGATGTTTTTGTTTAACTAGTTCGGAGTTGTGTCTTTATTAGTTATTTTAGATACCAATATGTCGTTTTTGCTTGTATTCCTAATTGTGTTTTATATCTTTATCTTTTTACTAGTCGTGTTAAGGTGTATCTGCTTTAATTACGATCTAAATAATTTCAGAACCGAGATCACCGTCGTTTTTGGCTGTGCTATTCCCGTAGAGTTTGTTTTTATATCTCTTATCCCTTTTACTCACGTTAGG
>NC_051405.1:21855883-21856256 GCF_015228065.2 Penaeus monodon
ACTCAATAAGAAGATTATCAAAACAACTAACTCAGTTAATAGAATGAGTATTATCATTACATGTATGTACGTGTAATATTTTATTTTTTCATTTTTGGTTAATTTTGAAATGAGAAACGTAGTTTGGGCACGTTTGAAATGTCACATTGTGTACATTATCTCTTATAAATGTTGTTTGTTTAATGATCTTAATTTTTTTCTTGTTTCGGGTATTTGTTTTAAGTGTGGTTAATTTTACCTCATCTTGTTTTACTGCGCTTTGGTTCCCCGTGTGAGAATATCCTGCAGTGATTTGTGTTTTTTCTTTTGCTATGAATTATGCATTATTTTATGCAAAGTGCCGATATGTATTGATATATGCATCAACTGTTAC
>NC_051405.1:21856341-21857017 GCF_015228065.2 Penaeus monodon
CAGTTCTGAACAGATCTAGCATTCACTTATCATGAACAAGACTCTATTGCCTTTAGATTTTCTTCACTTTTCTCCCTAAAGAAAAGTCACATTGTTGGCTGGACTTTGGAATCAAATATTCACAAACTCCCTGTCTGGGAAATACATTTTTCATTTGTATTGTGACACCGATCTCTAGCAAATGTGTCAACCTATTCCATATATTGGAAACATATAATGCCAACCAATGTATGTCTCTTAACTTGCTTTATGTATTAACTGCTTACAGACTCTCATGCTTATTCGCATGTTAACGTGCGGAGGGAGGCTATAAACGACCCGCTGTTATCGTTATTATCTTTAAGGGGTGTATTTTTGAGGAAACTGAATTGAGCATTGGCGTGATCTGCTCGGCATGGATGGCAGTTTTTATTTGGGCGGGAATCGATTGATATGTATGCAAATGTGTCGCCATTTATTTATGTATTCAATTACGGGGCACTGGGAGTCGTTTGTGTGTGTGTTTTGATTGTGTAGTCAAGTACGTAAGTACATGCTGTATTAGACTTGCTTTTATGTACAGTAGATGTTGGACAGATTTGGGCTGCGGGAATCACTATTTTATTTATTTCATGGTCTCTTTTTATTAGTCTGCCTGCTTTTACCTTTCTGTTTGTCTGTCTGTTTGATTCTTTGA
>NC_051405.1:21857343-21857626 GCF_015228065.2 Penaeus monodon
TAATAATCAAACGCACACACAATTCTCCATGTACAAACAAACATAGTGATCAGAAGAGTAGAAAGACGACACAGAAATAAATAAAATATAAGGCACCGGATAACAGTTTGAAACAAAGCCGAGATGAAAAGGAATCGGACATTGCTTAGAGATTCGGGACCTGAATAAGCAATGGACGAATCACACATTCTCTTTCGAAATCGCATCCGAATGTCACGATAAACAAAGGTATTACAATTTAATTAGCTATATCTAATGAGGATGCCTTATATAAACTTTTTAG
>NC_051405.1:21857665-21857767 GCF_015228065.2 Penaeus monodon
CGATAAATATAGTTTGTTGCTAAAGGCGATGTTTGAGTTTTATTCCTGTTCTGTGAGTTTCGATTGTATATAGCTTTATAGATATATTAAGTTTTTTTTTAG
>NC_051405.1:21858478-21858915 GCF_015228065.2 Penaeus monodon
GTCGTCTCACCTTTCACTGAATATATTTCGAGTCGAGTGTTATTCTCTTTTTTGAGGCGCTAACAGTAATGAATATATAACATTTAACGATCTTAATTGCAATAGCAACAATATCACCATCATAATAATAAAAAATACGACGATTATAGGTAGATCTTTACACGCACGCTTCCTCGTGTTTACAATCGAACGACGCTCCAGTCTCTGGCGCTTTCCGTCCCTTGAGCACCAACGCGGTAAGGTGTACGCACGAGAAACCATGCTGAAATATTGAATAAATAGTGTGACATTTGTTCGCCTTTGCACACATGAATCCCTGTTGACATGTGATGTGTAAAGGCACACACATTACACCGAAAAAAGAATATGGAGCTAAATCAACTACTGGCTGAGAGAGGTTTGTTAGATTTCACTTTTGCGGTGGTTGTGGCGTCGGC
>NC_051405.1:21859309-21859542 GCF_015228065.2 Penaeus monodon
AATACGTGCTTGCGCTCTCTTGCATTTAGAAGTTTGCCATGCATGAAGAAAAAAAATCTTTAATGTTTGTAGAAGTAAAAATGTACTTTGTAATCAGTTGATTGGATTTGTTTCATTTTCTCTTTGTATTTTCAAAAATATCATTATCGTTTTTTTTCGTTTGCAAATAAAATCGTTAATACCGGAGAAGACATGGGTGAACTTTACAGCTCTCCAGTACTGAATTTATTGAC
>NC_051405.1:21859695-21859910 GCF_015228065.2 Penaeus monodon
CACACCACAGAAACACTTCGGAAGAAGTGTTTCTGTAGTGCAATAATTAACCCTTCCTCCCTTTCCCCCTCCCATGGCCAGAATGCACAGCAAATATCATGCAAGGAAGAATATCATGTTGCAGACGGCTTGTGCTTCACTCCGCCACACACCTGTCAACTAGCTATCATGCATCACTGAATCGGTCTCTCGCTCTCGGGCCGTCTGCAATATTT
>NC_051405.1:21860197-21860339 GCF_015228065.2 Penaeus monodon
AAGGACACACAAACGATGGGTCAGTCGAAAGGAGGAATTTTGTCAAGTTGTTAGGTTTTGAGATTTTTAGATGCTGGACAAGGCTGTTTTAGTTCTTTTGGAGTTATTGTCTTTATTGTTTCTTATTGTTATTATGACTGTT
>NC_051405.1:21860867-21861519 GCF_015228065.2 Penaeus monodon
ATGGCTATATATGCTTGGTACATGACTTTGTAAAAAGATAAATTTCTTTTTGTTGTCTTTCAACGTTTTACGAAGGGGATAATCTACAAGTACAGATAAAGGTGCTAAATAAAGGCGTCCCGATAAATGGAGGGAGAGAAGTAGCGAGATAGCCTCGCAAGAAAAAAAAAAATAGAGGAAAATAGGAGTGATAAAAAATGAAGTGAGCGTGAGAAATCTGTCACGAGGGGGGGAGGGAGAGGCTATGGCGAGTGAGAAGCTTGGCGTGGTAACTAGACTCCCCCATTATCAAGAAGTAGTCATGTGGCGTGCGGATCCCTAGACTTTTGGCACTAAAAACTCGTCCTCTCTTTCTCACACGCTCATAACCCTCCCCCCCTCCCTCTCTTCCCCCTTGCCTCTCTCCCTCTCTCCCTCAACTTCCTACCTCCTACTCCTCCTTCCTCCCTCCCTCCCTTCCTCCTTGCCTCTCTCCCTCTCTCCGTCAACTTCCTATCTCCTCCTCCTCCTTCCTCCCTCCCTCCCTTCCCTTCGTCTTTGGTCCTCTTTCCGACCAACACACCTTCCTTCCCCTCTCTATCATTTGCCCTTGGTTTTCCTCCTTCTCCCTTTCCCCTCCATCTATATGTCCCTTCTTCCTCGCTTTCTTTTA
>NC_051405.1:21861587-21861867 GCF_015228065.2 Penaeus monodon
CCCCCTTCTCCTCCATCTCCTCCTCCACCTTCTCCTCTTTCTCCTTCTCCCTCTCCTCCTCTTCCTCCAGCTCCTCCTCCTCCACCTCTTCCCTCTTCTACACTCCCTCCCTACCTCCCTCTCTAGGTCCCCCGTCGCTTCCCCTCTTCCTCCCTCCTCCCTCTCCTGATTCTTCCCTCTCACACTGATGCCTTTTTTCCCAAATGATTTTAAAACTCTTCTCTCTGTGTTGCGTGGCAGCTGAGGCGTCTGGTATGTATTTATCATCAGGTCGAAGAGT
>NC_051405.1:21861916-21862142 GCF_015228065.2 Penaeus monodon
CGACGGTTGGTTTTCGAGTCGTTTGTGGCCTCGTCCTTTTTTGTTTTGATGATTATGATAAATATTTTATGATATATAGCCAGTGTTTTTGGTATTCTCCAAAATTTCTTTGGGTTGTCGGTCAAGAATTATCATTATATGTATGTGCGAATAATGGTAACAGGAATAAGAAATGGTATAAATGTTTGGGATTATTCTCCCTTTTATTCTTCCTCTATTTTTTTTT
>NC_051405.1:21862389-21862793 GCF_015228065.2 Penaeus monodon
TCTTTCGCCCTCCCTTGGAATCATTTTACGGCGACAGATGCATTTGTGACAATCGAAATGCTCGGTTCATTTTAGAATTTTCTCCGAGGATTTTTTTTTTTGATGTGATTAATTTTGCATTCGGGAATTTAGGCATGGAGAGTGGAACGTTGCGTTATATAATAAGTTTATCGAATAGAATAAGGATTTTGGAATCGAATTATGTATTTTTTTTTTCTCGCTTTCTCTTTTGTGAGAAATAAGGAAGGGAAGTTGTGTGAAATGTCTGAAGGCCTTCTTTTTTCCATATTCTCAAGTAGTGGGTGAAGATGTTTTAAGTTCTGGTAGTTTGGAAGTGCGATAGTTTTAGATTGTGTTTTATTTCCATTGTGTTTTTTGGGCATTGGTTTTATCATCGTTGGGAT
>NC_051405.1:21863819-21865210 GCF_015228065.2 Penaeus monodon
GCTTTCGGCCCGCGTTCTTGTAAGCTGTGACGTCATGCACAGCCTACAAAAACGGAACACCGTCCAGCGCTTGAAGACATTCTCTCTCTTACATTGATCGAAGTAGTCTGTGGATTAGTAAGTATTAAAGGATAATTATAGAACAATTCTACGACGAATCTCGGGTGTGTTCGTTCCGAATTCGATCTCGACGCCGAAAAGTCGTTACTTAAATCTTCAAGTTTTTGTTTTTTTCTCTCCCTCCTCTTGCCATCGGGGAACAAAAATGAACTCGCTACGCTATTTGTTGTAAACGTTATAACACGTAGCCTTGTTTTTTTTTCCTAAAGGGAAATTGCAGGGTGACTTGCAGCCGCTAGAATTTGGTTAATAGATGCCTTCTCTTGCTGGGGAAAAGAAGTTTTGAAATAAAGACTCAGGTGTGGATTAGACATGGCGGCGATGCGACGTAGACTGCGACGTTCGAGAGCAAGATTATAATATAATTTCTTTTATTAAAGCTTTGTTGTTCGTCTCACATTTATAGTAATGAAAGGAGAATAAGGAATAGAATAAA
The DNA here is from genome assembly GCF_015228065.2 of Penaeus monodon. NCBI lineage: Eukaryota > Metazoa > Arthropoda > Malacostraca > Decapoda > Penaeidae > Penaeus > Penaeus monodon. The sequence goes on from NC_051405.1 coordinate 21,864,376, forward strand.
GTGATTATTTTGGTGTTGTGATGTGTGATAATAATGTAATGAAGTCGAGCAGGATCACCGATTTCAGCACAGGTATATCCTTCGTTGTTCATATTCTCTTCTAATATTATCAGTCTTCAGTTGAATCAGGTTGTTTTTTAATGTTTTTTTCTGGAAGACAAGACATTTCCGTTTTCTTTTATATAAGACTAGTTTATATTTTTTTGAGAATAAGGTATCTGCGGAATATTAGTGCATAAATGAATGGGTTCGTCGGCTTTGTTTCTCGGAGGGTGTCGCATTTTCGTCTGCTCCCTTTTTGGGGAATTTATTTTTTGTCTTTAGAGTATCCTTTAGTGTGTATTTGCCAAAGGATGCCGTCGGTGTTTATCCGTATTTATAGACAGCGAGTGCTATGTAATTACTGTCACTTCGATATCAGACATTTAATTTGGAACATACGGTGGGAGGCTCTGCTCTTCGCCATTATCTCGAAAAAGGAGACTTGATCACCATAATAACGAAGACCCGAAAACAAAGAAAGGGTTAAAAGCGTGAAATATGACAACGCACGCTTAAACAACCCTTCAGACGAGGGGCCATAGAGGTCAGTCTTATCCGGTACCACGAGGGAATCCCGGTCCTTTCCGATTTAACACGTGTTTGTATAATACGTGTCTAAGGGCTTTTCAGTGTCCTTCGAATCATAGGTGTCGGGCCCTCCCCAGGCGACGAGGTACGCCTTCTTGTTCACAGATAGAGGGAGGGAGGTTGAGCATTTTCTGAACGCTCTTCCTTGCGTGTAACTGGTGTTTGTTTACTTTGTGTGCTGTGTTTTTGTAGGGATATTCGTGTG
>NC_051405.1:21865262-21865598 GCF_015228065.2 Penaeus monodon
AAATTAATACTTTTTTTTTTTTGTTTGTTTTTTTTTTTGTTTTTTGTTTTTTATATTATTTGTATTATTATATTTTTTTTATATATTTTATATAAAATTATAATTAATATTAATATTTTTTTTTTTTATATATATATATTTATATATATTAATATTTTATTTTTAAAATTTTATTAAATATTATATTATATATAAAATTAAATATTTTTAAATTATTTATATTTAATATTGTGTGTGGTGGGTGTGTGTGTATATTATTATTTTATTTTTTTTTTATTTTATTTTCCCTTATTTTTTTTTTCCCCAAAACCAAATTCTTCTTTTACTATCCCCTCG
>NC_051405.1:21866165-21866294 GCF_015228065.2 Penaeus monodon
GGTCCCCTACATATTCTTTGGGCGATTAGTTCCAATTCTTTGATTTTAAATGTTCTCTTTTTCGAGCGCGATATTGAAAAGAAATTTCTTGTTTCTTCCTTTTTTTTTAACTGAAAAGGATCCTTTAGT
>NC_051405.1:21866322-21866525 GCF_015228065.2 Penaeus monodon
GGAAATCCCTTTTACTCAAGTTAATTTGGCGATTACTGATGTCATGTTTATTTGGTAATGGAGACATATTTGGGGGTTCATCTGGTGGTTATTTGAGAGGGAAGTAAATGCTGATGATTAGGGTGTTCAATGTGAAAATTATGTTATCATACGTCTTTTGCAGTTCGTTGTTGATATGAATGACACACACGGGCATGCACGTA
>NC_051405.1:21866677-21866756 GCF_015228065.2 Penaeus monodon
CCCAACCACAAAAATAAATAATACGCTTAAAATATTAAGCCACGTTTCAAAAACTTACACGCACAGCAATAAAGTTATG
>NC_051405.1:21866933-21866997 GCF_015228065.2 Penaeus monodon
ATGTGGTTGTGGGTTTTCTTTTTCCCTGATGTTGGTTGATAGGTTCTGTATATACGCTGGGCAT
>NC_051405.1:21867054-21867398 GCF_015228065.2 Penaeus monodon
ACATTTGCCTTTTATTTTGTTTTGTCTGTTCCCTTTGGTCCGTAAACTCTCTTTGTTTTAACTATTCTAATTGTCAAGTCCTAAAAGTAAACAGATCTTGATTGAAAAAAAATCTCCATTTGAAAGAAAGGAGAGGAGAGAGAGAAAAAAGTGAACATTTAGTCTAACAACAGAAAGTAGTACTAAAAAAATATACATGGTAATGACACTGAAACTTAAAGTAAAAGAATATGTGATTAGATCAAAGGAAACAAACAGACGGAGAACAGGGACCAAAGAGACGCATTTCATAAGGATCAGGAAATCCGATTAGTATCTCAAGCTAGATATCTCTTGAGTTTAAT
>NC_051405.1:21867770-21867906 GCF_015228065.2 Penaeus monodon
AGTCAGAATCAAAATCTACGAGAACTCGGGATTTGGGGACGATTTAAAAAGAATCGTGATTGGAATGTATCATGCAACGTAAAGGGTTTTTGTGGTTCTTGGGACTGCTTTGAGTCGTCGTTTTTCTGTATGGGGT
>NC_051405.1:21868191-21868269 GCF_015228065.2 Penaeus monodon
AAAGAAAAATTTAAAGAAACCCCGAAAGGGGAAGAAGGGAAAGAAAGAAGGTAGAATTTAAAAAGGAAGGGGGAGGGG
>NC_051405.1:21868880-21868951 GCF_015228065.2 Penaeus monodon
ATTCTCCTGACATTTTTCCCCTCACGCCCAGCATGGCCAGGTGACACACTGAACGTTCTGAACACGGACAG
>NC_051405.1:21868997-21869127 GCF_015228065.2 Penaeus monodon
GAGCCGAAGTGACATTAATAATATATCAGGTTATGTCGCATTTCATTGGGCGAGAGAGGGAGAGAGGTTAAGGTACGGCGCGAGGAGATGGGTGGCGGGAAGGGAAATAATGACAGCGGAGAGAAGGGGC
>NC_051405.1:21870166-21870375 GCF_015228065.2 Penaeus monodon
TCCTAGAGGAGAAGGCAGGAAAGGAATAAATAAAACTGAAAGTAAAGCGAAATGCAAAACAATATTTTAATAAAGGAAAAATGTATAAGATATAGAAGGGCAGAGGAGAGAAAGAAACATAAAAATGCTTTCCATATATTTTGCTTGTAACGAAGGAAGGAGGAAAGCATATGGGACAATGATAAATGAGAATCACAAAGAAGGGAAGT
>NC_051405.1:21871143-21871239 GCF_015228065.2 Penaeus monodon
AATCCGAACCAATTATGAATAGAGTCAAGCGATAGAGAGAGAGAGAAAAAAAGAACCATTAAATGGAACGAGTGAATATAAGTAGTCACGCTGACG
>NC_051405.1:21871295-21871465 GCF_015228065.2 Penaeus monodon
ACGCGTCCCATTCCGTGGCACAAATGCTTTAAGTTTTTACCTTCTCACTTTATGGTATTCCAGAGAAAGAAAAACTGTCGAGGTTAACTGTTTTGGAGTTTGGGTATTGTGGGCGTCAGCATCCTTACCACTTTTTTCTATGACCACTTTGAGTTACGGGGCCAAGTGGG
>NC_051405.1:21871504-21871624 GCF_015228065.2 Penaeus monodon
ACAGTGATTATTATAAGGTGTTCGGATGAGGTTGCGGGTGACAGTGGAGGCATGGCGGTGGTTGAGGCAGTTGAGGGGGGGCGGAGGGGGGAGTCTGAATTTATGAATCATCTTCAGCAT
>NC_051405.1:21872398-21872680 GCF_015228065.2 Penaeus monodon
CACAAACACTAATATCACCATTTCCTACACATATCTCGTCAGCACGTCAGCGCGCGGCCACATTTTACCATATATCGTCACATAACATCATGCCATATACCACATCATAGTCGCGCAACTCGTGAAAGCGTTGGTACCAGGTATTTGCAATTGCTAGGCAAGACGGTGGGACCAAATTCAACGATATATTTTGAATTGTGACTCTTATGCAACGGAGAAATAAAGTTGAGACGGAGTGAGGTTGGTTTATTTACTATCTTTTTCTGTTTTTTTCTCACTCAT
>NC_051405.1:21872867-21873190 GCF_015228065.2 Penaeus monodon
GCCTGCTACCCCACTCTCTTTCTCTCTCTCTTCCATGTATAATCTCCATCTCCTCTTCTCGTTTATTTTTGTTATCTATATTATTTTGTTGTTGTTAAGGCATTGTCTGGAAGCTATCGTGCTTGAAAACGTCGCGGTAAATTCTCACAAGAAGGCAGGGGGGGGGGGTGAGGAGTATGGGGGTGGAGAAGGGAGGAGTAGGAGAGGATCAGAAAGGCCAAGAACAATGGGAAAGGGAGGAGAGAGGAAGATGAAGGCGAAGAGAAGGAGAGGAAGAGGTGAAGGTGAGGGGGAAGGGAATAAACCCAGGAGTGGAGGGAACG
>NC_051405.1:21873416-21874831 GCF_015228065.2 Penaeus monodon
ATTTATTAAAAAAAAAAAGTTGTAAAGAGGAGAATAAGCAGAATGGGGGAGAACCCGCATGATCGTGACGCATTAAAGAGAAAAGTAAATAACACGAAAGAAAAAAATCAAGAGTGTAATCAAATTTAAAAGAGAAGAAAGGGAGATGGGAAAATAACAAACATAAAATATATATATATAAAAGCATTCAATTGCGTATGTAGATATCTGAATGTTTTTTTTTTTCATTCCAATTCATCTGTTTCTGTATTTATCGCAAATTTTCTATCCATGATATTTTTTAGTTATTTGTTTCACCGCATTGCACGAGCGCTTGATCTGACTACAGAGTAGATAGTCCCCTCCTTCTCCATTTATCCTCTCTTCTCGCCCATCTACACCTTCACTTCCTCCCCATCTAACTTCCTCCCTCCCTTCCCGCAATGAACCCCATCTCCCTCTCTCCCTCCCCCCAAAATCAATCCCCTACTCCCTCTCTCCCACAATCAGCTCCCTACTCCTTCCGTCTAATCTATCTCCTCCTCTCCTTCCCTCTCCTTCAACACTGTCTTTTCTTTTCCATTTTCTCCTTTCCCTCTTCCACTTTTCCCCCTTCAACACCCTTTCCTTCTCCTCTACGCACGCCCGTTACCGTTTTGCCTCTACGCATGCCCCATTCCCCCTCTTTAACACCCTTCCCCTCTACTCTCTTTCCGTTTCTTTCCTCCCTATTTCTCCCACTTCACAGCCATCCATCTGTCCAGCACATCCCCCCCCTCCTTTTATCTTTCTCCCCTCCCCACTTCACACCCCCAGCCTCCAACCCACTCATCCCCGTCTCCGCCCCCTTCCCTTTCCCTCCCCCTCTCCTTCCCGTCTCCCTTCGCCCTCTCCCATTTCATCTTACCCACTTACCCTCCACATTTCCTTACCCACTTCCCACCGCCTCCTTCCACTTCCTGCCTTCCCTCCTTTCCCTCCCCACACACTTTTCGCCCTCTTGCCTTCTCCACCCCCTCCCCATCCTTATTCCCCTCCCTTCCCCCCTCCCTCTCCCCCTCCCCCACTCCTCCTCCTCCCCCACTTCCCCCTCGCCTCCGCCCGTATCTAGCAGGAAGCCATTTGCGCCGTCCGGCTCGCAGGACGCCCATGGGAAGGACTTCACAAGTTAGCGCCGTAATCAGATGATCAAACATGTTTAATTCGTCAACAATCAGCCCCGTCATTGTCTTCACTTAACTTCAATCAGGATGGCGGCCGGGGGAAGGGGGCGTATGGAGGCGGGAATAAACAAGCGGCAAATAACCCTTATGGCTGAGGGGCGGAGGGGTGTAGGGGGCCGGTGCGGCGGCGGTGGGCGGCGGTAGAAATAAACTGGGACCTAATGGGAATTAATCTATTGCCCTAAAAAACGGAGAGTTACGAATATTGGTTGT
>NC_051405.1:21874945-21876608 GCF_015228065.2 Penaeus monodon
GAGTAGGGCTGAGAAAATAAGGGAGAGGAAGAGTCGGGGAGGGGAGATTAGGGGTTAAAGGGGGGGGGGATTAGGGGTAAAAGGGTTAAAGAGATAAAGGGCGTCCGAGTGTCTCTTTGAGTCTCGTGTCCGCCCCGGGTCACGTATGCAGCGCCGACCTCTGCACGGCAATTTGCTCTCGTTCGCGTTATTCAGGGACCGCATTCACTAACGCACTTGCGATGCTAATATACGGTAAATACAATTACGACCGTAAACAGACAGCGGTGGTATTCACTAACTTACCATCGGAGTTACCATGGTAAATTTTACTGGTACGTGTACTGGTAACTTATGGGAAGACAATGTCGTCACGTTTTATCTCGTCCAAAAATCAACATTTAAGTAAAGCTATTGGTTTGTTTTTATAACTAATAGGATTAGTACGAAGACAAACACATGTCACAATACGGGCATGAAATGAAACTAGCAAGAATAAAATTCATACAAATTCTCGTAAAATTATAGGTAGATATAAGTCTATGTTAGACTGTAGAGTGCATGGAATCGATAGATCAATGAACTCTTAAAGAATTCTTCATTACATAATCATTACAAATTCTATAGAAAAAAATACCTTGCTGGTACCTCAACTGGCAATACCAACATAAAACGAGTGCAGCAACTTCTATGTCTGTCGGCACTTTGGCAAAGGACAACAAACTCCAAACCGCAGTTGCAAGAGTGACTTGAAATATTTCCTTATTTGGCGAGGGATCGCGATGAATTAAAATTGTTTTTGGATCGGTTCATTATTTGGCAATTAATAATTGTTTTGACTGTTTCTTGGTTTGGGGTAAACAATATATTAATAAAACAACAATGTTTGCATTAGTTCCCATTTATACAATGAATAGCCAGGGAAGTCTATGAACATCCCACATGATGGATATAATTAAACAAATATTTATTTCAAAATCTTAATTTACTTGTAACCATAAGTTTAAAGGTCTCGCTGAATCGAGTTTTGTTTACGTGATTGGTCAAATTAACCTAAAATATTATGTATGGCGCTCGCTGATTGGCGGAATTTCTTTATTAGAACCCTCTGTTGGTTACCTTTAGAATGAGTCGATTTATGATTGTAACTCTGTCGAGGCGAGTTACCAACTTTTCGTGAATCTCACTTTACCATCGCTGGTAAATGCGTTACGATCGTGTATGTTAGTGTGTAAATTTCTTGCATTGTCATTTTCAAATGATTATTGACTAATTTTGTCTCTTTCTGCGGTTTCTTCCTTATTCCTCTTCTACCCCGCCCTCTTTCTCCCTCCTCCTTCCCCACTGCTTCCCACTCTCCTCCCCCTCCTACCCCCCTTCCCCCTTCATCCCCCACCGTCGCTCTTTTCCTCCTCTCCCCGACCACTTCTCGCCCTCCCCTCCTTCGCCTCCTCGCCCCCTGCCTTTATTGCACTGGGCTTTTGCTTAACAGTAACTTGCAACACGTCCTGGCACTGTGCAGAGATCAGTGCCACGGAGCCCCTTCTCGACGGTGCAAGAGGGAAAGGATTTTGTCTGTTTTGGCAACAGAGGCACTGTCATTAACAGCAGTCGTTAGATACTAGAGGTATGTGTGGAGCATCTCTGCACAGAACGTTCGCGTTTCGTTGATTACAGAGGTTTC
>NC_051405.1:21877276-21877616 GCF_015228065.2 Penaeus monodon
ATAACCTCGAACTTTGTGTTATCTTACCTCATCTATATTTTCCTTTCGTCGAAAATCATAAAACCGCTTCCACCTTATCTCCAGTGATAGATATATGGAACAACCAAACCTGCCCCTCCCCCCCTTCCCTCCACTCCCCCCCTACTATCCTTACCCCTGTCCATCCTCCAGTTCCTCCTTCGCCCCCCCCCCCCACCACCTCTTTCGGTTTCCATCTCGCCCGGTCACGCTACCTGGATTGACGCTGGCTAATTACCTGCTCCTCTGCTGGTCACCTGACCGTCGCTGTTCTCACGGGTCACGGCTGCTTGACACGGCTGACTGGCTTTGAAGTTTTGCA
>NC_051405.1:21878049-21878543 GCF_015228065.2 Penaeus monodon
GCAACGTGTATCAATATAATTAAATACAAAATCTACACTTATTCCCTGAGGCACTGCCAGACACGAAAGGCGTCATACTGCCCGTGGAGGGGAAGAAGGAAGGGGGGGGGAGGATACTGCAACAATGCGCCGACTTCCTTTCCTCTCTTTCTTCAACATATGATTAAGGTGGAAACAATGTTTACTGAAGTGCTTGTTTGAGGATGGGTATGGATTATGATTGACGTGGACTAACATCTTTTTTTTCGTCTCTTTCTTCCCCTTTTTTTATGCTTGTGGGGGGAGGGGGGGGTAGAGGGTCGGATTCCTTTTTGAGTAAATCATGAGTTACAAATTTCCATTAATAGTCGTGGAACTGTTCCGGAAATTTCTTTTAGGAGTATGTTTTTTTTTTTGAGAATTAATACATTTTTATATGGAGTGGATATTTTTTTTTAAAGGATACACACTGATAATGGAACGATGCGTTTTTTCTTATGCTGAAATACACAAAA
>NC_051405.1:21878622-21878766 GCF_015228065.2 Penaeus monodon
ATATTTATTTATTCCCTCTCAAATAAAGAAACGTGAGAAAATAAAATTACATTTGATCTTACAGAAGACGCCGATAGAAAGAATAAACGAGAAATAATAAATATCTGAGAAGCAGATGAGCGAAGGAAAAGGAAACGATAATAA
>NC_051405.1:21879135-21879359 GCF_015228065.2 Penaeus monodon
TCGATAGCAGAACGATTTTTGTAGGCAATGTATTGGATAGAAATGGAGGAGTGATGCGATACATGCGTATTGCTTTATGCAACAGGTATTCCACTTCGTTTGCAGTGTCGAGGTTGCCATGTTGCGTTTCTCTTACCTTTATTTTCAGAAGGTATGGTAATCGGTGGTTATTTCTATCTTTCCTTTTTGATGTCACAGAGGCAAAGGGAGAGAAAGAGGAGATG
>NC_051405.1:21880090-21880434 GCF_015228065.2 Penaeus monodon
TAAAGAGAATGATCCTAACCTAAAGCTCAGTATGCGCACCGTCTCACCTCAAGAACACTAGACGCCCCAGAAACGCATCTCGACTCCTCCACGAGGTGCCAAGTTGAAGGATCCGCCTCTCCTCGTTGCCCAAGACGGTGCCAGACGTCGTGAGAACAAGATGGAGCCACCAGTACACGACTTGCCTCGGGGTTGGGTAATAAATTGTTACATTGCGAGTTTGCCACCGCGGTCAGTGCGGCGGCCGCCCGTATGTGAGGGCTGAGGGCGGGAATTTCGATTTGGTTGGGTAGGTAGGGGGGTGGGGGGGAGGGGGGAAGGAGGCGTGTTGCTCGCGCTTTCTG
>NC_051405.1:21880460-21880576 GCF_015228065.2 Penaeus monodon
GTTTGTTTGGTGTGTTTTCATGTCTCTTTGTCTGTTTTGATTATTCACTATCTGTTTGTGACTGTCTGCTTGTTTCTCTCTCTTTCCTTCCCCTTATTTCTCTCTCTGCGTTTGTA
>NC_051405.1:21880683-21880812 GCF_015228065.2 Penaeus monodon
TCATTACTCTCCTTTCCTCTCCCTACTTTCTACCTTCTTTACCATTTTCCTTATCTCTCTCTTTCTAATCAAAAGAGATCACTTAAGGCCATACACCACAATTTATTTAGATTTTACTCATATCAGCAC
>NC_051405.1:21880977-21881108 GCF_015228065.2 Penaeus monodon
AGCTCTTGGCTTGCAACTCGAGATCTTTCTAACCTTGCAACATAATCTATGGAATAATGGCTATGCAACATCTCCGTTGTCTGTCTCGCCTCCAAGCAATTCTTTTTTTTGTCGCTGTATTTGTTTGTTTG
>NC_051405.1:21881138-21881459 GCF_015228065.2 Penaeus monodon
GGCGAGTCTTCCTTTGTTTCATTGTTATTCGTCTTGTATTTTTTGTGTTTCTAGTTTACACGTTTTTTATTTATTTATTTATTTATTTTCATTATTAGGTTTCGTTTGTCATGTGTATATTCTGTGTGCTACTGTCTTACTTGTTCATGTATTTTTTAAATTTTGAATGTATATTATTTGATCATTTTACTTCTCAGTGTGTTTACTGTTAATGTTTTTATTACCTATGTCAAAGGAAGATTTTTTTTTGTGGGAATTTTTGAAATCTGTATTCAGTTGATGGTGCGCCATTTATTATTATTATAATGGTGATGATGACGA
>NC_051405.1:21881954-21882191 GCF_015228065.2 Penaeus monodon
GCCGCTCCGGCGTACATCACGCAAAGTTGTCGCATCGTTGTATTATTATTGTGAGTTATGGACACGTTCAAACAGGTTGCGAATTAATAAACATGTTTGAATGACACGGCCAGGTGTCTCGTGGGGGGAGGGGGGGAGGGGTGCCTCAAAATAATCACTAAGGAGAGAGAACAGATCTCAGGTAAGAATAAACAGCAGCTGTCTCATGCAGCACACGCACAAGGACACGCACGCGCG
>NC_051405.1:21882236-21882751 GCF_015228065.2 Penaeus monodon
GCATCTCCCCCCCCACACACACACAAATTCAAGAAGAAAGATGTACATAGATAGTTAGGAAAACGTAAGGGTGCAAACAGCGAAGGGAATAAATCTCATTTTTCGGCGATGCTTATTTTCCATGATGCGTACACATGTGCATGAATTAACACTTGCTGATGTACGTGCGTTTATGCATGTACACCATATATATTCCCGCTTTGAAGATGTGATTTGTCCTATGCTATATCTAGCAGGCATAATGCCCTATTTTTGCGTATATCGTAAATATTCTTACCTGTATATCCACCTTTATTAGTGGTGATTTACAGTGATTTACCTTCCCCGGTCTTGATTTGCATAAACTATACAAAACATCATAAATGTTGTTTTCAAAAGCATTCCGGAAAAGCAAAAAACAAAATATATGTCGAAAAGATATTACAATAAAATGTATTAATAAACATCAAGATTTAAACTAGGGATCTCGACAAATTTAGTTTACCGTTTATGCCCGAAAAAGATTTATTTCCCTT
>NC_051405.1:21882800-21882937 GCF_015228065.2 Penaeus monodon
AGGGTTATGACGTTTATTATCTTATTTGCGTACCGGCGAATTCTTGTGGAATGTGGAAAAGTAATGAAGGAAAAGTAATATATTATGTGCAGAGCTATATGCCTGTCTACTACCTATTTAGCAATTCATGCATAGGA
>NC_051405.1:21883421-21883778 GCF_015228065.2 Penaeus monodon
TCCTATGCATGAATTGCTAAATAGGTAGTAGACGGGCATATAGCTCTGCACATAATATATTACTTTTCCTTCATTACTTTTCCACATTCCACAAGAATTCGCCGGTACGCAAATAAGATAATAAACGTCATAACCCTACATAAACATACAAATAAATAAACGAGATCAACAATACATAAACATGAAAAGGGAAATAAATCTTTTTCGGGCATAAACGGTAAACTAAATTTGTCGAGATCCCTAGTTTAAATCTTAAAGTTTATTAATACATTTTATTGTAATATCTTTTCGACATATATTTTGTTTTTTACTATTCCGGAATGCTTTTGTAAATAACATTTATGATGTGTGTGTGTG
>NC_051405.1:21883883-21884436 GCF_015228065.2 Penaeus monodon
TTGTGTGATAAATTTATAAGACTGGATGGACATATGTGAATAATGATCTAGATATACATAACCATGTGTGTATGAACGCGCGTGTATATTTGAGTATGTCTGAGTGCGTTGGATAACCAGAATTACAACCAGTCATTTTTACCATCGTTGCAAGGATCATCCTGTTTATCAACGATATCACGATAGTCGATAATGACTTGCAAAATACGGTGCAGCGAAACACATCTCCGAGAAAGTGATTCATCCCCGCCAGCCATACATCCTCTTGCGCCACGCCCCCTTTCGAAGAGGCCCCGCCCCTTCCGTCACAATACACATGCAAATGAGCATAAACATGCGTGCCTGCCAGCGCACAGATGCACACGCTGTCGTTTTGTTTGCATTCATGCATTTATTGCGTCCTGCCTCTCTCCTCTTTTTCTCCCCTTTTGCATATCTTATCTATCGTCTTGGGCGCTGTGTGTTTTCGAGTTGTTGACTTTTTTCATCTTTTATATTTTGGAAATTGTGAAGAAGCACTTCATGTCTAACAGGAGTAGAGTGGTATGAATAT
>NC_051405.1:21884520-21884689 GCF_015228065.2 Penaeus monodon
GTGGTTTGTCCTATCTCTCTCGCCTCCCATTTTTCCTTCTTTTCCGTTTTCTTCATCTCCTCTTCCGTTTTCGGTTATTTCAGATATTAGAAAAAATATCCTACCCTTGTATTTCGCATCAAATTTTAAAGATAATCTTTTCATCACTTTATATCCACAATTTTCATAT
>NC_051405.1:21884753-21884822 GCF_015228065.2 Penaeus monodon
ACTTTCTATCTCCTGTTCTTTTATTCTATTTTGTTCCTGTTTCCTTCTTTCGCTTTCACACTTGCCTGT
>NC_051405.1:21884896-21884964 GCF_015228065.2 Penaeus monodon
GAGGGCACCGAGACGCAACTCACACCCGCAGAAGACAATAAGACAAAAAAGGATAAAAATGGAAATAG
>NC_051405.1:21885278-21886012 GCF_015228065.2 Penaeus monodon
TACCCTCCCCCCTCACCCCTTTTTCTCCCTTCCTATGCACCTTCTTTCTCTCTTACCTCTAAGATAGACAGTTCCTTCCCTTAGATAACCCAGTGACAACCTCCCCCCCCCCCCCCAAATCACACCACGACAGCTCCCCCCTGTAGATAACCCAGTGATAACCCCCCAAAAATAACCCCACGACAACCCCCCTCTCCCGTAGATAACCCAATGGCAGACTCCCCCATGTAGATAACCCAACGCCCCCCCCCCCCCCAGTGGCAACCCCGCCCCAAGACAGCTTCTTACACCTCCCCCCCCTCCTGTAGATACCCTAGTAGCAAGCCCCCTAAGACAGCTCCAAGACAGCCGCTTACCCCCCCCCCCTCCCCCGTAGATAACCCAATGGCACCTCCCCCCCCCTCCGAGGACAGCCCGAGGGCACGGCGCCCCTCATTGTCTTCTTCTGATTGCGTGTTTTTACAGCGGGGATATACTGTGGCCGCTCGGAAATTGACTATTGTTATCATTTTCTGAAAGGATTTTTCATTTTGGGGGGAGACTTTTTTTTTTTTTTTTGATGGGGGGTGGGGGTGGAAAGGTTAGAGGGGAGTTAGGAGGTGCTGGAGGGAAGTTAGGAGGAGGGTTGGGTTAAGGTGGGTTGATGGAGGGGGGAGGGGAATAGAAAGGGGATAAGGAGGGAGGGGATAAGGCATAAGAGGAACTGTAAAGATTTTCTAGAAACCGGTTTTAAG
>NC_051405.1:21886098-21886207 GCF_015228065.2 Penaeus monodon
AATCGCTGCGTTGTGCATCGGGCAAGTTCATTATTTCGACTATTTTATCTGCCGTGTGCCAAGAGGGCGGAGATGTAAGGTGGCTGTTCTACGGGTCTTTTGTGAACGT
>NC_051405.1:21886250-21886344 GCF_015228065.2 Penaeus monodon
ATTCAAGCTGTCAATGAATCGCGTCGTCTGTGCGAGGGAAGCGCTGATCGGCCATGAGCGGGGTGGGTGTCGCTCTGCAGGGAAACATGCAGGC
>NC_051405.1:21887025-21887169 GCF_015228065.2 Penaeus monodon
GGCAAAGACAGAGAACAAGAGAGCGAAAGAGAAAAGGCGAAAGCGAGGAGGAGACATCCCAGGCCGCGCTCACCTCAGCTGGGTCTCGTATTAATGCCTCGCTGATGGTACCTCTGAATAAGAGATGAAGCCCACGCAATATCA
>NC_051405.1:21887224-21887570 GCF_015228065.2 Penaeus monodon
AACGGAATATCGTCATATCATCCCCCAACTCCCCTTCCCTCCCACCCACTCCTCCTCCTCCTACCCCACCCTCTCCTCCCTTCCAACCTCCTCCACCCACTCCCCCTTTCACCCACTCCTTCCCTCTCCTCCCTCTCCTTCTCCCCTTCCCTTCCCCTTCCCACCCCTCCCCTCACCCCTCCTTCACCATGCATACCACATGACCTGTGAATGTCATAACGCTATCGTGATATGCTCATTAATAAACATCAATCACTGATGGGCAACCCATCCCCCGTCTGTCGCTACAGAAATTAACTTTTTTTGTTTAAGATTCGTCTTTTTCTTTCAAATTTAAGTTGTACGC
>NC_051405.1:21887636-21888044 GCF_015228065.2 Penaeus monodon
GTGAAAATCATATTTTTCCACCAATGCTTGTTTAAAAAATTGCGATTTTTATGCTAATTATTATTTTGTTGAATTACTTTCAATTTCTCATTCTTTCTCTTTTATTGTTTTTTTGTTTTCTTTCATTACCGACATTATCATGTTTCCCCTTCCCTTCTGTTTCGGAATAAATATTGGACAATAGTTCATTCGAATACGTGCATGATTAATTTAAGGATAGTGTTGTCAGATCGTTGTTAATATAATGATTTAATTTAAGTTGATTTCATAATGATTCATTGTGATTTATTTATCAATTAGCGATTTTTTTTTTTCAAATTCAAGTTTATCAATATAGTTACATTTGCTAAATAAAAATCTTAGTTCAGTAATTTCCACATTATTTTATCTATCGGTCTACTTATCTAG
>NC_051405.1:21888276-21888523 GCF_015228065.2 Penaeus monodon
AATCAGCATGGAAACACCTCTCCGTGCTTTATTAAATGTATACAAATATTTACATTGAAAAGTTCTCTTACGATTCGATTTCCGGTGTATGGAAAGTTAAGAAAAAAAGGAATAAAAAAGGACGTAGTGATAATTAAAAGCCATATTTCCATGTTAGGTTAGTACAGCAGGTTCAGAGTACAAAATTGGACAGCAGTCAAATGGAGTTATGATAGTGTCAACTAAGACGCCGCAAGCAACCAAGCAT
>NC_051405.1:21889310-21889380 GCF_015228065.2 Penaeus monodon
GTTTGGCTTATGGTTGAACGATCTAGTAAGAAAATTATATTAATAGTAAAAATCATGTTTACCAAAATTA
>NC_051405.1:21889477-21889687 GCF_015228065.2 Penaeus monodon
GGGGGGTGAGCGCCAGGTAGCCAATCAGAGCGTAGTTCTAAGAGGCGATTTAGTCAGTCAATAATGTAGTTCTCAGTCCATCTCCCTCTAACCCCCCTTCTCCCACCCCCTCTCTCTCCCCCTTATCCCCTTCCCCCCTTCCAACCCCTTTCGAGAGCGCCCGACAGAGCGTGCATTTTTAAAGTACGGAAAGAAGCAGAAAGAATAGAT
>NC_051405.1:21889921-21890112 GCF_015228065.2 Penaeus monodon
GGGAAAAAATCCACCGAATTATTCTTCATCGCTAAGGGACAGATAGTTAATATTAATCTTAAACTTTGCGCCAGCCACGGCCCGGACGCCGAATACTAAGTAAATAAAATGCGTAAAATAATTGAAGGAATGGACGGTTTATTGTGGAGGGTGAAACTTTGGAGGGAACTGATTATAATATTGTCTTTCTC
>NC_051405.1:21890509-21891111 GCF_015228065.2 Penaeus monodon
AAAGGAAGAGGAGAAAGGAGAAGAAATAAGAAATAAGATGCTACCACAAATCAAGACGTATATCTTATCATTATTTACATCACCTCGCTTATCAGAGAAGGAAAACACTCAGTGTCTCTCTGTTCACTCGAATAAATGTTTTAATTTCAACAGGATTAGATGGGTGTTTAGCTGTACATGACAGGAGATTGCTAAGTGCGTGGTCGAGTGTTTACTTAGTTCGTGATTGCATTGATTATGGTGTTTAATGTATGTACGCGGTGTATATGATTATAAGGCATAATATATAGGTGTTATAATTCTAGACATTTTTTGTAGTGGATACTGTACTATCCAGTTTAAAAGTTTGTATATTTATATTTTCTTCTCATCGCCATTTTAAAACACACGCGAGCGTTTGACTACTAATCGCCTCAGAAATCACCTGTTTTTACGTATGACTGGACTTCGAGGCCGACAAAGTTGAAACAAGATAGTCACTCGTGCCTTAGTGAGTTGGGGGGAGGGAGATGTCCGCGGCGAAGCTGTGTCGGGAAATCTTAATGCGACGCCCTCGGAATTCGTGTGACTCTGGTCGCCGTTTTTATGATGTTTCTGAGGCT
>NC_051405.1:21892103-21892409 GCF_015228065.2 Penaeus monodon
TGTATATACTTGTGTGTGTTTACGCTTATGTGTGCATATACTATATAAATATAGATGTGCCTTTATTAATTACTCGCGGTGAGCATCGAAAGCCCACCTAACAAGCCCCGTTTCCTTCCAGGCTGGCTGTGACGTACGCCGCGACATCTGAGTTTCCAGGAGGCAAGTAAATTTATAAAACCTTGATGTTCTGTAGAGATAGGGGTTTAGCCACAGTATATATTAGAAAACTTGATTATGTAGAATTTTCATCTTCTCATGTTATTTTTTTTTGCTTATTATCTATGATATATATCTACTTGTGTT
>NC_051405.1:21892497-21892633 GCF_015228065.2 Penaeus monodon
TGAGTGGGGGCAGGTCTGTCGGTTTTATAGTACGAGATCGAAGCTGGATTGATCTCTGTCTTTAATTCATATTTAATGGTTTTCGGCAAGTTTCGTTGATTTATATGTTAATGGGTGTTGTTGAAGATTCTTGGCG
>NC_051405.1:21892657-21892886 GCF_015228065.2 Penaeus monodon
GCTTATATAGATCCTACCCATAAAAAATCACTTTGTCGGTTTGCATAATTTGATAAAACAAAAAGACCAAAGGAGAAGTAATCAACATACTCTTAATCATTCACTAAATTTCGATAGAGATAAGGAAAAGAAAAAAAAATATATATATAACTAAGAATTATATTGATAGATCTCAACCACAGAATTTCCGAACAGCCTTTGTTGCACAGTAATATGTATTTATGTAATG
>NC_051405.1:21892919-21893195 GCF_015228065.2 Penaeus monodon
TGAATGCACGGCACTTTACCATAATTTGCGATTAAAATTTCTCAAAGTGATTGCTAAGTGGAAAATTTGTTTAGAGAGGATCCAGAGGCAAAGGCCAACTCGTCAGGTTTTGATTGATTTGTCTATCTATTGTCTATTCATTTTCTGCGTGTTTGTTAACTTTATTTGTACATTATAATTTCTGATAGATATGGATTTGTGCTGAACACTTGCTAAAGATTTGTTTTTGTTTTTTTGTATTCGAGGGATGTTTTTTTTTTTTGGCTTTTGGTGTGT
>NC_051405.1:21893408-21894575 GCF_015228065.2 Penaeus monodon
GGTCCATTAATGTAAAGATTCTCCTCTCCGCCGTCACACAAAAGACAGAATTTATCTAAGTGACATTAGTGAAAGACTTTCAAATTAAAAAGTCTGACTCACTAATTACCTGTTTATTCTGAAAAGTAATTTGCTGATGAACTTGTTACGACTGTATAATGAGACTGGAGACACTATTAGAAAATTAAAAAATGTAATTGTTATTTAATGACGTTCTATATATTATGTTCCAGCTTGCTTTGCTATTCTATATCACCCCATAACCTCCAAGGAGTAATGGGCCTTATTGCACCTGTTCCCAAGGGTGGCTGATATTGTTTCATTTTAATTGATACACAAAGGCAGAAGAGAGGAAAAAAGGATAAGTTATAGGAATTAAGCTTATCTTTCTTGCAGATTTTGTTAAGATAAGGTTAGGTAAATATATGTTTATTTGTTTATTTTTCGTTTGATGGGATATAACACCAAATCATTGGTTATTGGGATGAATAGGATCGTTATTACTTTGAGTTTTTGATGTGGCTTCCTTATAAGGACTTCTAGCTGACAGGTGGAGTAGGAGATGTCGGTGACATAGTGCCAGGAGGCGAGGGAAACTGGAGGATAGGAGACAAAGGGGGTGAAGAATGGGAAGCGGGAGATGACGCAGAGAGGACGAAATAGGTAACGGAATAAAGAAATAATGCGAGACAAGAAAAAAAAATGCGTAAAGAAGAAATGCTAGTGATAGGAGACGAAGAGAGGTCAAAGGCGAGGAAAAGGTAGGAGACGAAGGAAGGACAGAGATTGAAGGAAGATGGGAGACGAAGGAAAAATAGAGACGAATAAAGATCAGGAGGAATGGATAAATTTAGGAGACGGAGTAAGAAACGAGGGAGAGCCAGGAGACGGAGACAAGACAAGGAGACGAAGGAGAGGTAGAGAACACAGAGAGCCCAGGAGCACGAAAAGGGAACTACTTGGCGAAGAAAGGCCAGCGGGGAGGAGGCGGAGGACGCGAAGAGGCGTTCTGCGGTCGCGAGGATCCAGTTGTCTTTCATTACGAGGAAGCATTAGTAAAGGTGTGTTGTTTTACGCCGCGTTTAATGATGGCTGCCACTCACACTAATAACACTGGGGCCTTGGTCGTCACGGGCGGCGTCTCCGAGAGGCTGTGTTTTGCTTAAG
>NC_051405.1:21894651-21895285 GCF_015228065.2 Penaeus monodon
GGTTGAAGAGTGATGAAGGGACGGGGGAAAGGAGGGGGAAGGGGGGGATGGATGGGGAAAACGGAGGGAAGGAGGAGGTCGTGTGGGGAAAGAAGGGGAGGAAAGAAGTCATAGTTGTGGGCTAGATGGTATATTTTTCTTGTTATCTTTAACTTAGCCTATTTTTGATATTAGGTATCATGCAACTTTATCCTTTTTTGCCATTAAAGAGATAATTTCGCTTCTTAAATCTACTTCGCACATTGAGTGAGCTAAATTGCTAATTTCTATAAAAATGCTAGATTCTAACACCTTTTACTCCCTACCTGCATCTACCTAGCCTAATGCAGGAGAGTCTGCTAAAGGTGATGGCTACAGCTGTTGAGACAAAAAAGGAATAAAGAACATTTGAGACGCTAGATTTTATAGGGACGTGGTATCCTTTGGCCATTGTTGTTGTAGTACTAACTGCGATGATTATTGGGTTGATGTATTGTCTTTTATGCCATAATATTATCTGTCATTGACAATATTCTCATTACTATTCTTTAAAATTATATAAGAAACAAGTAATGACAACGATGAAATGGGGACAATAGTGATACTGATGATAATGATGGTAACTGAGGGTTGTAGAATATAATCCAAGTACTGT
>NC_051405.1:21895518-21896145 GCF_015228065.2 Penaeus monodon
GCAGATTTATTTATTCCTTCCCCTGTCAAACATTTAGTCGTATTTATAGAAAACCAGCTGTCTTTCTCACATTGAATCACTTCGCAATGCATAGCCGTTTTGTCAACAGTTCGATAATTTCATCCAAGAACTTTAACCTCTGCAAATAAAAACATTAAGTACACGTTCTTAGAAATAGATCTTTACTTGTTGAAAGACTCCGTGATTATCTGGCGCCCTTCCTCTTTTCCATACCTCTTTTTATCCCTTACTTCGTCTTTCCTCACTTTCTCACTTTTTTCCTTTTCCTCCCCTGTTTCCTCACCTTCTCTTTCTCTTTCTCCTCTTCTCTTTTCGTCTCAACTCCTCTTCCCTTCCTCCTTTTCTTCCTTATCTTCTCCCATTCCTCACTTTTTCCCTTTCTTATCCCTTATTCTCCTCTTCCCACACCATTTCCCTCATCTCCTCACTTCTTATTCCTTTCTCCCTTTTTCCCTCTTCCCTTTACCTCAATTTTCCTGCTTCCCTTTCCCTTTCTTTCCTTTCCTTTCCATTACCTCTTCATCTATTCACTTTCTCTCTTTTTCCCTTATTTTCTCTTTACCTCCCTTCCCATGCCTCCCCCTCTTTGCCTCTCCTCTTCACCTC
>NC_051405.1:21896284-21896385 GCF_015228065.2 Penaeus monodon
CTTCATCATAACCCCAATTTCTCTCTTCTCCCTCAATCTGAGTGTGACCTCAAAGCAAGGAGTACTTAACACTTCAAGTACAAGTTGGACAGCTTTCCTTT
>NC_051405.1:21896693-21896932 GCF_015228065.2 Penaeus monodon
GAAGGTTGCCGGTCAACGTTTTATTTAATCACCGTGTGAATTTATGGCTGATAGTAGATCGGTTCGGTTTCGAATGCGGGGGGGTGGGGGATGGGGGTGGTGTTAGGGGGGAAGGGGGTGGAACTGACCCGGGCTTTTTGCTCGTGAATAAAGGGTGGAGAAAGGGAGGGGGGGGGGGTAGAGGTAGCTGTTTATAAATTTTAGCTTTGTTGTGTTAAGTTGCGACAGGTTCCATTAAA
>NC_051405.1:21897068-21897306 GCF_015228065.2 Penaeus monodon
GCGTTTATATATTCTACCTATTTTATCATTTTGTCGAAGTACTACAAATTTGGAAACGATAAATACAAGGGCACAGTTGCATTGTTGACGATGATCTTGCAATTTATACACAATCAATCTTCGAAGGCCTGATGAATCGCGGCATAAGTCACGTTTTGATTTAGACCCCCCCCCCGCCCGATCAAAAAAGAATTTGAGTCTAGTCATTGGTTTTCTCCATGCTCCATCCTTATTTTGG
>NC_051405.1:21899139-21899283 GCF_015228065.2 Penaeus monodon
TGGAACCAATCTGGAAAACTGTCAGGTGTGAGAATATTTGCACTGTTTAGGGAAATGATGAACAAATAAAGTCGGAAACTTTGGCTTGAATCATAAGAAAATGAGAAGTAAATATAATCACGGCTTGGGAGTCCGCTCGAAGAC
>NC_051405.1:21899995-21900129 GCF_015228065.2 Penaeus monodon
GCGCCCTGCCATCGTCCGCTCACCCGGCCGGTTCCGCTGGCGTCAAATTCCCGGTATCCGTCCGTCCCGAGATTGAGGTGTATATATGCAGTCCTTTTAAGCTGATAAAGATGGCTGCGTTGTGTACGTATTTA
>NC_051405.1:21900599-21900710 GCF_015228065.2 Penaeus monodon
TCGGTCATTGAACTCTAAGGACGGTCGCTGATTTGCAGAGGAGGTTTTATTCGGGAATCGAATATGGAGTACGATGTGGTCCATGGAACTAAGACGATGATTTTTAAAAGT
>NC_051405.1:21900963-21902037 GCF_015228065.2 Penaeus monodon
CTCAATGCATGAGCTACAAATAAAAAACAGGAAACTGATAATGAAGCTATTAAAAGAGCCAAAACTGAAGGCGAAACGACGGCGAGATGAGGAAAAGGAGACAGGAGGAGAACCAGAATTAAAGAAGGCCCGAATCACCCACGCCGGGGGGATATAAGATCAAACTCCTTAATTATATAAACGATTTAATGCTCCAACTCCAAGGTCCAGATGACCAATCTATCACCTGTCCTTGTCAGCTGTTCATAAGTGATGGCAGGTGAGCGTGCATATTTATTAACACGTCGACGTCATTTAGTATGAAACACGTTATTAAGACCCTCTGGCAGTTAGACAAGAGTTGCGCCAATAATGAATGAAGCCATAAATGAAGCTTCGGGACATTATTGGTCGTGTCGAAAATGGCTTCGGTTTCGTGCTCGTGCTCCCTTCGGCCATCGCTGGGATATGTGTGTTTTACGAAAGAAGAGCTCCATTAAATTATACTGTAATGCGAGTTTGATTTGGTACCAGGAGCCTCTTGAAAGGATTTTGCTTTCGGATGAAATAAACAATAAGTTTTGTTTCTTTTTGTTCGGGATGATTATTATTTTTTTGTTGTTTCTTGTTTCCGAGTTAGTTCTGTGACCGAACAGTTGTGTGAACTACTTTACCAGTGTAACTTGGCAATTAAATACCCATTTAATGTACTAATATACCAGTGTAAATAGGCATTTGAGTACCATCTTCATATACTAATACCCATGTTACTGAGTGTCAATTTACTTTGCCTATGTACTAAACTATTTGGGCAATCGAGTACTTGTTTGATCTGCATATGGTGTGATTGCTACTCTGAAAAATATAAGCCCTGACTTTTTTCATTTGTTGATAAATCTGGGTTTGGAGACGTTAAGTTATCTATTGGTATTTTCTGTCCTTTTCTCCTCTTTTGTTTATATTTTTATTTGTCTTCGCTGATGGATTCATTATTATTCCGTTATCGTGATTATAGTCGAGTGTCCACTTATGTGCTGAACAGTTCTTTATTGCAGTTAATAATCATCGCCACTTTGTTCATGACTATTCCCATTT
>NC_051405.1:21902072-21902229 GCF_015228065.2 Penaeus monodon
CAGGCAGGGTATATCGCTAAGATTAACGTAAATGAATTTAATTATATGATTTCTGGTACCATTGCATTTTAAATTTTCTTCCGTGGATATTAAAGGAAAATGCATCTGAAGATGGATTACCGTTGATGGTTAGTAACAGCAGATGAAAAAATAGAAA
>NC_051405.1:21902645-21903447 GCF_015228065.2 Penaeus monodon
TTCAAAAAGTCTTGAAAATATTTGTATTGACTTACGTAGTGAATATTTATTATTTTGACATTTCTTTTTATAGGTTTATCTTGTCCTCATAAAACTTTTTTTTTTTCGTTATTATCCCTGATAAAATTTGTAACACAGTCGACCTGGTATTAGCCAAAAATATTTGAATCGTTGATATGGTCTTATATGTATCGTACAAATGCATGTTTTTTTTCGTTCATTTATTTCTTTGCGTATTTTACCCTATCCTTATGTATTATATATGTATTATTATATATAATTTATATCATTATCACATCTATGGTCTTGCTTTGTTTAACTAAATAAATCCTCATGTTGATTTCTTTCTTCCATTAAAGAATTACAAGTGCATTTCTTTTTGATAAGATAAACTTCCACTATTTTGCAGGAAAAGAATTGTTTGATTCTAAGCTATTGCTGTTAAGCGATGTTGTTAATGCGAATGAGAGGTGTGAAGATTATTGTTAAAATTAAATGGGGTTGGCGGTAAATGATGATGAATTTGTCCTGAATTGGTTGTTGATAAATGATGAAAATTATAAATAATATATCTAGTAATAATCTATAGACTATCGGTATTAATCATCTTGATGTTGATATCAGAAATAGATTTTAATGTACGTGTTGTGAATATGAGTAAAATTTTCGTAATAAAGAATTCTAAACTATAAATGGCAAAAAGGATATTTTGGAAGTCAAGGCTGATCAATTGCTAATAAACGACATATGTTGACATTATATACTAAACAGTGAAATATTCTTCGAAGTTATTGTCTCCTAG
>NC_051405.1:21903487-21904170 GCF_015228065.2 Penaeus monodon
CATAATAAAAACGAAAAACTCTTCATTGAAGTCGGCCTCACGTCCATCTTTCGGATTCAGGATCTCCCTCAAACAGCGAATTTGCAACAAGCCTATTGCATTCTTCCCCATTCCGTCTCCCCTCCATCTACATCTCCTCCCCTGCCTTCATCGTCTCCTTTCCCCTTTCCCCTT
Organism: Penaeus monodon; assembly: GCF_015228065.2. NCBI lineage: Eukaryota > Metazoa > Arthropoda > Malacostraca > Decapoda > Penaeidae > Penaeus > Penaeus monodon. The sequence continues at coordinate 21,903,662 of NC_051405.1, forward strand.
CACTATTACCCTCCTCCTACCCCCCATCTCTGTCCTCTCTCATCTTCCCTATTCCCTTTGCTATCTCTCTCCCCCTATTCTCCTTCCCAGTCCTTTCTCCTCCTTTTCTCTCCCCTTCACTACCCTCCTCCTCCTACCCTCTTCTCCCTCCCCTCCCCCATCCTCCATCTCTGTCCTTCCTCATTCACTCCTTTCCCCTTCATTGTCCCGCTCCCCCAACCCTCCCTTCCCTGTCCTCCCTCCTCTCCCTTTCCTTCCCCCTTTCACTATCCCCCTCTCTCTTTCCCCCCACCCGCCCCCCTCTCGCCCTCTCACGGGAGCTGGGGAAGTAGGGGTGGGTGGGGGAGAATCGTGTATCAGTAAGTCAGTCTCCGCCGCTCGGGCAATCGGCTTGATAAAACCCTGAAGAATGGAGGGCCGATTACATGCAAATCTGAGTTTTACAACGCCGCCTCGTCCGTGATGCTACGGGTGTCGAGAGGGACTAACTCGCTTGGGGGAAAAAGTGG
>NC_051405.1:21904395-21904626 GCF_015228065.2 Penaeus monodon
TTGGGGATACGTGAAAAAGGAAGGGGGAAGAGTGAGGGGAGTCTCATCAGAGGCTTCAGGAGGATGCGGAGGCGGTAGGGTGGAGGGAAGGGCGGATGGCCTAAGTATTCACTAGTATTTCACTATAGTTGTCTTCTGCTCTCTGTTGGCTTTTCACCCTTCTTTTCTTCCTCCTAACTCTCCTCATTCCCTCTACTTTTGCGAAAGTCGAATTAGATACAATCTCAGAAT
>NC_051405.1:21904661-21904847 GCF_015228065.2 Penaeus monodon
TCGTTCGTCTTCCATGCTCTTTCAACTTTCAACCTCCATGTACCGTTTACAATGTCTTGTCTACCTCGACCTGTACATTCGTCTACCCGCATGACACGTCGTAACGTCTCCTGAAGGGGCGTGAGAACTAGTTGTTTTATTGCAGAAGTTGTGTGTGTGTTTGGATGGCGGGGGTATAGGGGTGTA
>NC_051405.1:21904962-21905544 GCF_015228065.2 Penaeus monodon
ATGTTTGGTATTGGATGGAGTGTGTTTAGTGGGAGGGGTGTGTGTATTAACAGCTGCGAATGAATGTATTGTGTGTGTACAAGTGCATACCTATAGGACTGTCTATATATTTACCCCGGTTTTTCTACGCATATATAACTATATGTCTATAAGTGCGTTCGTGCGTTCGCCATTGGCCTCCGCGTCCGCGCATGCGCCGAACGGAAAGCGCCCGAGACCAGCCTGGTATAAAATAGGAGCGAAAGGGATCCGGCGGAATGCTAAAATCAACATTTCTTCTGGGCTTTTCAAATGTAAATATGAATAATTTACAAATGCTTGAAAAGTATCTTAATTAGGTATAAAAAAGCCCGCTAATTAATTCTGTTGTCTGCGGCGTGGAGGTATTGCATGCGTTTGTTATGACTGCAAAATATATGTCTTCCTCCGTTTCGTTTGCTTAATAGAATGATAACAGGATTGCGGGAAGGGCGGCCGTGTTGTCTCAAGCGCGTGTCTTAATCCCACAAATGTTTGTAGTTAATTAGAGAAAGTAAGAGTGTGGGACTTTTTTTATATTGCCTCTTTTTATATTAGTCTCAG
>NC_051405.1:21905636-21905710 GCF_015228065.2 Penaeus monodon
CTTTTCTCGGCTTATTTCCCTCTCGCTCTCTCTCTGTCAGGTTTTCTATTTGTGCCTGTCTGCCAGTGTGTCTG
>NC_051405.1:21905762-21906008 GCF_015228065.2 Penaeus monodon
TCGGGAAAAAGGAATATTTGGCGATGAATTTGGATTAGCATAACGCGTCCGCGAAGCAAATCCTCGGTATCTTCGGCGCGGCGAGTCAAAGAGTAAGAATAAAAAATGAGATTGAGAATGAGCCCAAGAAGGAAGGTGAAAGGGAGAGTGGGAATATGAATGTGAATGATGACGGGAATGAGAATGGGAATAAGAGTACAAACTGAAAATGACATAGTGGTAAGATTATGAATGAGAACTGGAATA
>NC_051405.1:21906141-21906477 GCF_015228065.2 Penaeus monodon
TATGTCACATGACTTACTCCTATACTTTTTGTCTTCATTAATAAGATGAAACTTATTTTCATCAAGACAAACACGAAATATTATTCTTAATCACGTGATAAACGTAAGATTAATTTGATCACGTGAAATAGGATTAAAATGATCGCGTGGCGACACTGCAGAGAGAAAAAAAGAAAACGGATTTTTTTTTTAATATCACTGAAAAGAAAGGAAAAAAATATAGAGGATTTCATTCGGTATTCTGTTATATACATGATGATAAAAAAAGAAAGAAATGGAATAGGAATATGTAATGTGATAACTCATTTAGAGAAATTCCCGAATCGCCATTCCGTT
>NC_051405.1:21906511-21907091 GCF_015228065.2 Penaeus monodon
CATTGTTTTTATTTTTAGAAAATAGTTCAACCTTGTTGGATATCTAAATACCATAGATCGCTTTATTAATAATTTCAATAGGCGTGACTTAAACCTGAAAATGTCAAGCAGATAAAATCCGTAAGTTTAAATCAAATAGGTTTGATTGAGGGCTTTTGTGGGTGAGATGTATCATGAAATAAATTGCCAACGAATGTGTTTAGCAGTGCAGACTTCTTGCACAGAAATAACAGGGCCGTATAACTTACGACCAATGATATTCTTTAAAGTATTGCCAAACACCTCTAAATGATAATGATATGGTATACGCTTACTGCTGCGTGATACTATTACCAGGAGCTAGAGAAATAATTCTTCAGACCTTCGATATTACAGCACATATAGAGAGAGCTTTGATTACTCGAGGAAATGAACAGTAGTTTTGTGGGCATGAAGTAGTGAAACAATAACACAAATTAAGTATAAGAAATGACCTAAATTGGAAAGCATCAGACACTTTCCGTGAACGCTTGGCTTGGCGCTCCGACTAAGGCCAACAACTTCTGGCAAGATAGAGACATAGAACTTGCGCTGTTTTTTC
>NC_051405.1:21907166-21907443 GCF_015228065.2 Penaeus monodon
GACAGTAGATCTCTAGGGGGAGACAGCCAGCTCGCTATTAAAAGTCTGATTGCGTCCGTACATTTCACAGGAGCAGATTATTTCAAGCACCAGCGAGTGTCATTTCAGTACCCTATGAGGCAACACTGTTCATTTTATTGTATCCTCAGCCGGTCCTGTTCTGACCACTTAATTATCAAGGTAGCCTCGTTCTCATAACAACGGTGATTAGGTGGTCTGTTATCGGCGACGGTTGCAGGTCTCAAGTGCCAGTGTGACCATGGCTTAGCGAGAAGTC
>NC_051405.1:21907730-21908064 GCF_015228065.2 Penaeus monodon
AGTCAGTTCAAGATCAGATTCGATTTAAGAAACAGTAGAAAATAATAAAGAGTAGGGATGTGAGAGGGAGAAGTTGGGGTGAAAGGGAAGGGGGGGGGGGTTAAAGGAGAAAAATAAGGGAAGTTGGGAGAATGGAGAATTAGAAGATTGAGAGGAGGGGGAGATAGGGAGGTAAGGGGGGGGAGAGAAAGGGGAGTTGGGCTATGGAAGAGAAAGGGAGAGGGAGGGGGGGGGGGGGAATTGGCTGAGTGCGTGGTAAGGAAAGTGTCAGAAGTTCAGCTGAGAGGAAGATTAACAGCCTCCGTTGCCTGTGCTTTGGGGTAAAAACAATGAG
>NC_051405.1:21908314-21908506 GCF_015228065.2 Penaeus monodon
CAAAGAGTAATCCTCTCGATTGCCGATTGAGGCAATTATCTGCGAATTATCCAGTTATCCGACTTCTCTTTTATTTCTTCTTCTATTTACCTACTTGTTTAGTTTTTCTTAAGACTTAAAATACATATATCCTATATGTAAACATCTCTCGGTAAAATATATTAGGAAAACTTCACAGGAGAAGGATCTCTC
>NC_051405.1:21909225-21909643 GCF_015228065.2 Penaeus monodon
GGAGATTCCACCGCAGAGCTAAACATCTTGAAAACGTACAGTCAAGTTTCATGTTTTATCAGCCGGACTTGCAAGTTTTATTTGATCGAGTTTTTGATGATTTCTGGATCAGTTGGATGTCGAAGCCGGGGGTTGGATGAACCTAGAGTGTTTAGTTACCTTTGGGGATTGTGCATTGCGTTTAGTTACCTTTGGGGATTGTGCATTGCGTTTAGTTACCTTTGGGGATTGTGCATTGCGTTTAGTTACCTTTGGGGATTGTGCATTGCGTTTAGTTACCTTTGGGGATTGTGCATTGCGTTTAGTTACCTTTGGGGATTGTGCATTGCGTGACTTTGCTGTGTAATGGAGGGGTGCGTGGCACTTCATTGTTTTGTTGTAATGTATTCTTGTTAATAGATATTATTTTTTAATATTT
>NC_051405.1:21909878-21910409 GCF_015228065.2 Penaeus monodon
AAACGATACTTTCGAGAGGCGGGTCGCATTGTCATCACCTCCGGGATATGTGGTTCCAAAGGGCTTAATGGGGAAAAAGGAAGTGCCATTGCCAGTGCCAGGGGTCTGAGGGCGTGTTGATGTTGCAGAATCCATTGCCAACATTCCGGCTGGAGTTCTAGGATGCAGAGCCAACATTCTCTCCTAGCGCCTCCAACATCACATCACTTTTCAACTTCGTCAGGCTTCGAGCTTTTACCCTCATATGGCGATCCTTCAGCATCATGTGGCCGTCCTCCAACATCATCGTCTCCAACATCACATGACAACCTCCCAACCTCATCGTCCTCCAACATGACATGACAACCCTTCAACATCATCGTCTCCAACATCACATGACAACCCTCCAACCTCACCACCTTCCAACATCACAAAACCCTCTTCCTACATCTCCTTCGAGACTCGAGAGTGCCACTGTGTCATGAGGTATGTGGTGCCACCATGCGGCGCTGCGATGGAGGATATGGCACCATGAGGGTGCCCACCCCCCCG
>NC_051405.1:21910450-21910630 GCF_015228065.2 Penaeus monodon
GTTCTGCACTAAACTAATATAAAAGAATAAGTGAAGGTCAGTTTCCCATTGAGACAAATTGCTGCCAAGTGGACACCCAACACAGGCACTCACGGCTCGGGGATGTTGTCCACTCAGTCAATCCTGGTTGATTGAGGTTGCAACAACCCGTCGCGCTGCCCAACAAGCGGCGCACACACA
>NC_051405.1:21910951-21911317 GCF_015228065.2 Penaeus monodon
AAAGGAAAAAAACATAAAACTCAGTCCTCCACAAATAGCACTAAAACAAAACAAGAGCCCAGCCTACACACAAACAACATATGCTTGTTTGGCGTAATCATTAGTATCATTTCTTTTTTCATTCATGGTTTTATTTTTCGTAAAACTTTTTCTCGTAATTAAGGCGCTGCTTGAGATTTCACTCGTGACGGACGAGTGTCTTTTTCATTGTTGTAGAAGCTGTCACAGTGATCACTCTACGTGTGTTGCCGGCGCTCGCTACCGTCAGCGCCAATTTGCCCGCTAATAGAGATGTTACTGAGCTTGCTGACAGTGGGAACTTTTTCTGCCTACTTACAGCACACTTGTACATGCGCGGTATGTGAT
>NC_051405.1:21911667-21911996 GCF_015228065.2 Penaeus monodon
AAAATATCGCCATTTGTTAATGTATTTAAGCTGCTACTTATTTCTTTCTCTCAATTTCTTTTTTCTTGAACTGCTGGAAATCTTAATCCGGAGAATTCTCATTGTTAAGCCCGATGCAGTTACCTTCCACACTTCAAGAAAATCGTAAATCAAGTCCAAAACATTGCGAAAAAACACTGCTGTAGTTCGCATGACGTCACACACGGTGATTCTGTGCCCCTGTTCAACGCTAATCTACGTCAGTTAGGTTAGCTGTGACTTGCTGTTTGTCTAAATGATTTAAGTTCTCTTCAACTTGTGCTTTGAGATGATGTATCTGGACATTTTTC
>NC_051405.1:21912664-21912964 GCF_015228065.2 Penaeus monodon
CCCCCCTCCACCCAGCACCCTCCTCCTGCTCCTACTCGCTTACCCCCCACACCCCCCACCCACCCCAGTGCCAGCACCTCTCCACCACTCTCCCCAAAACAACCACACAAACAACAGAAGTGACCGCTGTACATTGGTGTTGTCAACGCAAGGGTGACCCGGGCGCGTGCCAGTGAGATCTGCAATTGACGAGCAGTTGCAACGAGCTCACAGGACAACAAGCTTTCGTTACCCTCAATCATGTTGCACATTGCAGATTGCGAACGCGCCGGGCCGTCAAGGGAACATATTTGGCTTTGA
>NC_051405.1:21915520-21916057 GCF_015228065.2 Penaeus monodon
TAAAAAGAGATTAATCAAATAAAAATGCAATTATTCCTATGCATTGGCGTTTATAGATATAAAATCCTGAATTCTCGCGGTTCAAATCTTTACTGTGTACATTTAATAGAAATGTAAATGCAGTCCAAAACCTCATTATAAATTACGATTGTTTCACCTTTAACCTTGGAACAATGTGAGATTCAGTATGATCTCATATACGTTAATTAACAGTAGCAATTAACAGTTTACAAATTCTCTCTAAAAAATGGGTAGTTCTAACTTTGTTTATTATCATTTAATTGTATCCTTGTATCATTTTTTTTTTTGTCTGGTAAAGCTGAGACCACAATCATACGAAGATACGATTGAAAATGTGTAAGCGACGTTGCCAGATTTCTAATTAATGAACTGTAGTATCGAACGTATCGGGACATTGTGGTATCACTGGGAAATAATAGTAAATATTACGGAATTGCCGTACGCTCTCTGATCTCTATATATCGTTGTTACTATTTTCGAAGCAGTATTAAATACACAATTCGCACACTATTTGCT
>NC_051405.1:21916377-21916463 GCF_015228065.2 Penaeus monodon
GGATATGTAATTTATGGATCAGCAAGTTTACCGCAAAAATAATTGGCTCGTTCCTGTCCAGCGCTCCCTCATGTCCACGTTTTGAG
>NC_051405.1:21916818-21917064 GCF_015228065.2 Penaeus monodon
CGATGAATGACATATTTTCTTCTCGGGTATTGCAGATGAAGGAAAAGAGTCAATTACTTCCTGAATATCAGTTTCTGGTATTTCATTGATTTTTAAATTAAATCTTAATGGTCGATTCTTCTTCTAAATCATGATTGTGCCAGCATCCGACAGCGTTGCAAAGTCGAGCATTTTTCACCGCAGAATCTTTGTGGCGGTGTTACCCATTATCAATGTTTCTTTGTAATTTTCTCCTTTGCCCGTCAT
>NC_051405.1:21917314-21917530 GCF_015228065.2 Penaeus monodon
TCCTCTTCCCTTTTCCCTAAAATATTCTCTTCAGCCCTTCCTACTTCCCCTTCGTCTCTCCTCCTCCCTTCCCCTTGTTATTTATCTTCCCCCCATTCCCTCACCCCCTCCCCTCCTTCCTTCGTCAGTCTCTCCTCCCTTCCCCTCCCCTCTTTCCCGACCTCACGTTCTCTGATCATACCTCCAAAACTGACCGATTTTATTCTTTAGTCACGT
>NC_051405.1:21917569-21917707 GCF_015228065.2 Penaeus monodon
TCATACATTGTCATGATATTCGCTAACTGAGACATACCACAAAGCTAGCGGAATCTGCCGGGATATGCTGCCCCGCTAAAGTTAGCGGTGACAGCACGACCGCTACGGAGTTCTGAGACACGTGGAGCTGCGATCCGG
>NC_051405.1:21917811-21918009 GCF_015228065.2 Penaeus monodon
GCAATTATTTTTTCCCAGTACAAGTACATTTGTTCATGAATAACAGGGACTTCCGGCGAACAATGGCACAAAGCCAAACACGGGCAACGACACCGAATCTGATCTCTGGTAATAAAGTGAATTAGAAATTGCCCGTTTCTCGCATTCCGCGGTCTTTGCAACATGAGTGGAATTCGAATGAACAGAGAGAATTAAGAA
>NC_051405.1:21918039-21918170 GCF_015228065.2 Penaeus monodon
AACGACTCAAGGCCATAGTGGTTATTTTAATTGTAATTGGCTGCTACATTTAATGGAAATTCTGTACTTTTATCAAAAGTCTCTGATTATCTTAGATATGCCTGGATATCTAAATATGCATAAATTTACTT
>NC_051405.1:21918272-21918518 GCF_015228065.2 Penaeus monodon
CGGGTGTACAAACAAACGTGCATAAACATAAATCGATCGATATTTTTTCTTCGAAAATTTGAATTTGTTGATAGAAACTTCCCCCCTGTTGATTTTTTTTTATTATTATTGGCGATGAACAATAACGGAGTAAGTTATTATTTTATGATAATGAGATTCAAACAAGTCAAACCCAAGGACCAAACTGCTTACTTTAAACAAGTAAACTAAGCTTGTGCCGCTCTTCAGGGCCACTGTAAGTTCAAA
>NC_051405.1:21918559-21918751 GCF_015228065.2 Penaeus monodon
GTTATTTTAACGATTATCCGTCATCCTAAGTTATCTGTATATATTATGATGGATTTGTGATTATTTCGTGATCTTGGACCATCTTTGAACCTTGAACGCAAATTTACACCTATTAATACACAATAGTATACAAAGTAGCGCCGACACATATAACCTCCCATGTTTTTTCACACAACCCCCTCCCCCTCAACT
>NC_051405.1:21918952-21919210 GCF_015228065.2 Penaeus monodon
AATACCAACACACATATAAACGTCAGACCAGAAATAAGCGTGAAAATGAACACTTGAACGTACAGTAGTCTCTTTGGCATTTCATTCCACACGCGATGATTACACTTAAGTGTTCAATGTCGGTAGTCTTTTGTTACATTAGTTTTCATTTTTTATGAACTTATATGTAGTATCCTCTTTTTTTTCCCCTATGTTTCTGTTTTCATTATTTTACTATATATTAAAAGTGAAATAAATGACGCCACATAGGTCAGCACC
>NC_051405.1:21919234-21919426 GCF_015228065.2 Penaeus monodon
CACTAGCGCAAACGAACAAAGACAAAACATGGGGTAAATGAATGATACATGGCTATGCAATTATTCATGACTATAAAAAAGGGAACAAGTGTTACAAACACACTTACGGTCCCAACAGCAATTATACAGAATGTTTTCGAGAAGGTATAAACAAAGATGCAAGTGTGATACTAATATAAAAAGGGAACAAAC
>NC_051405.1:21919455-21919764 GCF_015228065.2 Penaeus monodon
TAATAAACGATTTAGAGACAAATTTGGATAAAATTTGTTCTCGCACACGAAGATTGAAAATGAAGTTGACTTCCTGTGCCGTTTAACCTTGCGAGCGGATGGCACCAACTCGGCAACAGTTTTAACCACGAATAAACATTTTTTTTTTTTTTAATACGTGACTAAAGCACTAAAGAGTAGCTGAGCAGGGGGTGGGGTGGGGAATGGGGGTTCAGTGGGCGTGGCTGGGTAGGGAATGGGGCGAGTGGGTATTTGGGGAAAGAGGGGAGAGGAGGGGTGGGTGGGGAATAGGTGTGATTAGAGGAATTG
>NC_051405.1:21923160-21923297 GCF_015228065.2 Penaeus monodon
TGGTTGCGGGAAGGGACTATGAATGACATTGAATAAATCACAAATAAAAAAACGTAATTGAAACATTCCGATGTGATTTCTGCGTCAGAATTAAATGTCATGTTTAGTTATTCGTTTTCAGTCATTCATTTCCGCAT
>NC_051405.1:21923968-21924155 GCF_015228065.2 Penaeus monodon
ATGTGCTTTAACAAATCTATAAAAAAAAATCTAAACAAATGATTCGCAGTATGCGACACCTAGCATCGCAAAAATGATGAGTCTGCACCGACTCCTCAGTATTGCTGGTGCGTTGAAGTCCCCTCATGTCTCCGGCTTTCTGCAATGTGCTTGCTGGTGTGTTCTGGCTGAGGGGAAACGGGGCAAG
>NC_051405.1:21925330-21925512 GCF_015228065.2 Penaeus monodon
CACACACGCCGCCAGAAAGTATGATTACAAAGATTAACTTCAATGATCTACAGATTAAGGGCATGAATTACGGACAGTGGTGGAAATCACAGATGGAGAGGAGATAACGAAGAAGAAAGGAAGGAGAAAAAAAGAAAGGATAAAAAGAGGTTAGGAGAGGGACACGAAGGTGGTGGTGGGGG
>NC_051405.1:21925586-21926017 GCF_015228065.2 Penaeus monodon
AGAGAGGGAAGTGGAAAGAGATATAGGAAAGGAGGGAAAGAGGAGGGACGTGGGAGAGGGGGAAACAGAGAAGGAGCAGAGGAGGATAAGAAAGAGGAGGGGGAGGGAAAAGGGGGAGGGGACGCCAGGGAGGACAGAGAAATGGAAAGGTGAGAAAAAAGAAGGAAAGAAAAAAAATATAAGAGAGACAAAGAGGTGAAAAAAAGAAGAGGAAAGAAAAGCAGAGAGCGACGTGGAAAAGAGGGAGAGAGTGAGAGAGTGGAGGGGAGTGAAAAGGAAAGGGGAAAAGAGGGGGAAAGAGGGAGGAGCGAAGGGGAGGAGTTAGTGAGGGGAGGTTGCTGTGCAGTTATTCACGACAAGTAGAAAAGTGTGTGATGGTGACGGGGCTGGGGGGGGGGGGTAAGAGGGGGATAGAAAGCGGAATATGACAA
>NC_051405.1:21926050-21926337 GCF_015228065.2 Penaeus monodon
AAGTTGCGTTGATTTAATGCAAGGTTTATGATTGGCCGCGCGGGTCGTAATGCACGTGTTAAACCCCTGCACGACTAGCTATAATAACCGCATTCATTGTTTATGTCTCTGGAAATACACACATCTAATTGACGGGTAAACATCGTCCTGGCTTAATCACATCGGCTTCGGAACAGTAAAACCGCTGTTCGCACTGATGTATCCGTTGTAATGATATATCAACGAAGCCTTAAGCACACCTTGAGACACGCCTGTTGCCGGTCCGGTCTCGGGGTCTCCCTTGAGTG
>NC_051405.1:21926967-21927602 GCF_015228065.2 Penaeus monodon
CTTATCCTGTTCCCTTTCCCACCTTATTCGTCTCCTCTCCTTCTTGAAATAGTATCCTTCCTCCCCTAGTCCTTCTACCCCATTTTCCTCCCTATTTCACCCATTTCCCTTGGTTCATGATATGCTTTCCTTCCCCCCCCCCTTGTCCTTCTCTCCTCTTTCCCTTCCTATTCCCCATTCCCCTTGGTTCATGTGGGCGTCGATGTGGGCGTCATTCTGTGTTCATCCCGCCACCCTAGTAGAGGGAAGTATTTATACAACAACGCCCACTCGATGACAACACTAAACGTATCTATCCCCTGTTTTTGTTGTTATTATTATAATTTAAAAAAGAAATGTGAATCACCATTAAGGGCTAATTTTATATCTACCTCTTGAAATGGACAAGACACCTAAACAGCTGCAGTTCTGATATCGATTCCGAGTGGATATGAGACATTTATTCGATCGAAATAACCTGTTATATAGTTACGTGAGGGTCCCCCTACACACCTGCTTGTGTTTAGAGTCACGCTTCTCGTTTTTTGTTGAGTGTGTTTTTTTGAGGGGTGTCTATTTTTTGCCGTTTTGACCATGAAATAATTTATATTCAGGATCTAAATTCGTATGTGTGTTGGAGGGGGAGGAAGGAGAGG
>NC_051405.1:21927823-21928101 GCF_015228065.2 Penaeus monodon
ATTGACACCTTACATTTCGGCATTTTAGGAGCATAGTGTGCAGTGCAGTGTTATACTTATACGTAATTATTAGTCCTTCATCAAACGAAAGTTTGTATCATGTGTCAGTCGAACATTGATTTGGTTTAAAATTTGAGTGTGAAGTGGGTTACAGCAATTCACAACTCCGATTAAGAAGGGTTGAAAATTAGCATCTTCTTTGTTCAGGAAAATGTTTTACATCATTGCAGTTTATGTAACTATAACACAATCAAATTTTCCGTCCTCATTAAAATCGC
>NC_051405.1:21928174-21928837 GCF_015228065.2 Penaeus monodon
ACATTCCCCTCTTCCGCCCTCCCCAGCACCCCCATTCATCCACGCCGAGCCTCATCCAAAACCCCACCTTCTCTCCCCCTCCACGCTGTCTTCTTCTCCCTCCACGCACCTCTCCCTCCACATAAGTTCCTCTTCCCCTCTCCCTCCTTGCCACATCCCTACCCCCCTTCCCTCCCACCCTCCCGCCGCCTTAACTTCCCCTTCCCCCCTACATTCTTCCCCCACCTCAACCTTCGTCCCTCCTACCCCTACCCTCTTCTCCCAACCCGTACTTCCCCGCCCCTACCTCATCCCCCAACACCTATCCAATCCCCCTCTTACTCCCCAACGACATCCTTTCCCCCTCCTTTACCTCCCCCACCACCCTACCCCCATCCCCATTCCCTACCCCCACCTCCAGCCCCACCCTCCACCCTCCACCCACCACCCCACCTTTTACCCAAAAGGCTTTACTCCCAATCACGAAACTTTATATTCTCAATGTATCCTTGCCCGCGCTGGCCGTGGTTCGTCCAGGTAATATTTCCCGCTGTTCTGCATCAGCGGGTAAACGCAATTGAACTCATAAACTCCGCGACGTGATTCGACCCTTGGGGAGTGGGGTGAGTGGGGGAGGGAGTGGAGGGGAAAAGGGGAAGGGAGGGGTTGAGTGGGGTGGGTGGG
>NC_051405.1:21929209-21929419 GCF_015228065.2 Penaeus monodon
CTTCTTAATTATCAACTCCGCTTCACCCGGCTGTTTATTCACCCTCGTCTGACCTTCCATCTTATCGTTACTTGGACCGCGTTCTGCCCCGCCGGCCGACCGGAATTGCGAGCCGTAAACTATCGTCTCATTCTGGTGCTTTCGCTCGCTACGTATGCAGCGAGAGAGGAGGGTTCGTCTCGTTTGTCGTTATTTTTCACCAATGATTAT
>NC_051405.1:21929465-21929551 GCF_015228065.2 Penaeus monodon
GGGAATATAGGTATGTTTAGAAAGGATTTATTTTTATTTTTTATGGTGATGGAATATTTGGTGCATCCATTCGTTCATGTTATAGG
>NC_051405.1:21930029-21930384 GCF_015228065.2 Penaeus monodon
TGGTATAAAGAGCCAGTTACAAGCGCAAGCACCGGCCCCGCATACCTGGCTGTTGTTCGTTGTATGAGCAGAGGAACTTGTCATACATCTAGGAGTTACTGTCATGGCGTCTCGGAGAAACAACTACAAGACGCTGGTTAAGGCCCGTGATCGTTTATAAGACATGGTTCAGTTTCTTAACGATGATAGCGATGATGGAGCGATTTCTCGGAGTCGTAAGAGCATGTTCCGCGTGAAATGTTCGTTTTAATTCGATTATGAGAGTGTACTGTATCGTGTGTGTAAGTAGTATCTACAGTGATTGCCAAAACTAGATGGAGGGATCTCAGTGATGATATACAATCTTTAGACACTA
>NC_051405.1:21930433-21931171 GCF_015228065.2 Penaeus monodon
TCTAATTTCCACACAGAAGTATGATCAGTAGTCTGAGATCATGATTTCCCAACACACACACGTCTCAAGAAAGTTTCAAAGAGGTAAGACGGTGAACGAGCTTGATCACGGTAGGGTCTTCCAGCTCGTTATTGACACCTGCGTCTTAAAGAGAGCGAGAGGCGGCAGCTTTGAACTGGCGGGGTAATAAGACGCTGCGATACACTCACAAGATTTTATTTTTTATTTCATTCCTTTTTTTTTATTCCTTTTTTTTTCTTACGTGGAAACGGTTGGTGTCTTGTCGCTGGTTATGTAATGGGAACATAGCGGTGGGATACGGGAGTAAATGAAGACGATGAGAGCGTTAAAAAGTGTGTCTCATTATCTTTTTTTTTCATTGTGGGAGGGGGGGGGGGATGATAACCTTCGGGCAAGAAAAATACAAAGAAGGTAAATCATTAGAAGAGTTGAAATAACCGAAAAAAAACATGAAAAAAAGAAGAAATGGCATGACCGGTAGAAAAAAAAAGTAAATAGATAAAGAATGACAATGAAAATATTCTCACGGACAAAAAAGATAAACTTATATGCATGCGGGTCTAATGACAACTGAAAATGTAAGCAATGATAAGAACTCCTATCAGTCCGTGCAGATTTTCATCGAAAATCACACCTATGTATAATGGTTGATTTTTTATATACATATATGGTAATATTTGTCTTAACGCGATTATTATTTCCTTTTTCTTCGTTAAG
>NC_051405.1:21931451-21931598 GCF_015228065.2 Penaeus monodon
TGGAATAAGCAATCCCCCGCATATATTTCGGCGCCGAAATTGTCAAGCAGTGTCATGATAGCGTGACATTCTTCTGTCCTTTACACCGAACTCTTTCATGTTCCGCGAGCAATCTTTCTTTCCTCTTTGCGCCCTCTCGTTTTTTGT
>NC_051405.1:21931931-21932235 GCF_015228065.2 Penaeus monodon
ACGCTTGACCTCCTTCAAGCTGCGAATCAGGTTCAACGGCATCGAAGTCTCGGCAGGTCTCGTAAATCGCGGTGTTCTGGCGAGACGGCGTGCGTGTGACGTGCTCTGGTACGGCGCTGCACGTTGCCTCGTAAACCTCAGGCTTCGACCCCCTCCCCCCCCCCCTTCTTCCATGCCCTGCCCTCATGTGCTCCTCCCCCCCCTCCTCCTTCCCCAGTTCGCCCACCCTCTCACCACTCTTTCTCTGTCTTTCATTTTCTTCCTTTCTTTGTCTCGTCTTCTTTCTCTCTCTTTCTCTCATCAC
>NC_051405.1:21932618-21932785 GCF_015228065.2 Penaeus monodon
TGTCATGCGTCCGCTTGGGGTCATTTCACGGCCTCTCTGCGGCGTCCTCCCACGCTTGGCGAAGGGCTCGTGTGGGGGGGGGGGTTATTTGTCTTTTTATTATTGATATATTTCCTGTTTCTTGTTGGGTTTTAACTTTCATTGCTGTCGTTTTTTGCCTCTTGGTC
>NC_051405.1:21932817-21932936 GCF_015228065.2 Penaeus monodon
GCCTTACTCTTTCTCTTCTTTCAACTTCCTTGCTCATTCTGCCTTTTCTTCCTTATCTCGAAGTTTCTTCTCTCCCATTCTCTCATCATTCCTACTTTATTTTCTTCTATTCTGTTTAC
>NC_051405.1:21933144-21933227 GCF_015228065.2 Penaeus monodon
AGTTCCGTGAGACGCGGCGACCCTTCTTAAAAGGCCTCGTTTCAGGGACTTTGTGTCGCTCTTTGTGTTGTTGACGTCGTTGG
>NC_051405.1:21933538-21934909 GCF_015228065.2 Penaeus monodon
AAAGAAATGTGAGGGGATCCAAAGAGGGCAGGGGAGAGGAGAGGGAAATTTGAGAGGAAAATATGAGAAGGATAAGGAGAGGAAAAAATAGGGAAGACGGGTAATTGACAAGAAAAGTGATATTAGGCAAAAAAGAGCGAGAAAGGTAACGAGAGGGGAAGAGGCTAAAGTAAGCAGGAGTGAATATAAGGTAGACAGGAGCGGTTTTCGGAGGGAAAAAAGTGTAAATAAAAAGTGGAAGTGTGCAAGAGAGAGAAGAAATGGGGTAGGCAGAAGAGGGGAAGAGGGGGTGGATAGGGGTGGAGGCCGTAGGTGTGGGTGGGGTATCTGAGAGATTATATGGTTTGGCTCATGCCTTTAAAGGGCTCTGTGATGGGTTTAATTGTTACAGAGTACTGTGTTTGCGAAATGTTTAAAGACCTTCGGAACGCATGGATTTCATGGTTTAAGTCGAATCGCGTATATAAATTCTGGTACGAGTTACGACACAAAGAATTTAACTTACAAAATAGTATTACACTTTTTTTCATTGCCTTTTTCACTTATTTTTTACGTAGCTGATAATAGCACAAGATATTTTTGACCACATATTTTATTTCTGACGACTGTACTGGCTAACTTATTTTGAAATTAAAATAATACCTGCAAAATTTAATTGATGGTAATAGTTCTTGCGAACATACTAAGTATGGAAGATAATAGATACGTTTTGTCAAGGGCAGGTAATTGTTGACTGGTTCCGAGTGATTACCGAATGCCGTGAATATTTCTCTGTCAATTAAATCTACACTAATTCCCGCAGGACAGGTCCCCAGGAAGATTCACGGATAGACAATATCTGCGCTATTTGCAGTTCGTGTCATAAACTTCAAAATTTGGGGGTAAAAAAAATAGGGAGAAGGAAGGGGGGTGATGGGGGAGAACAGAGGAGAGGCGAGGGGAAGGGGGGATGAGAAAGGTGGAGGGGGCAAAAAGGGAGAGTAAGGGGAGGAGGGTGAAGAGTGGGATGAATAGAAGTTTTGGGAAGGGAATAAGGAGGGACGGGAGGAAAAGGGGGGCAGGGTGATGGAAAGGGAGAGATAGAGGTAAGGAGGGGTTGAAAAAGAGAAAGGAAAGGAAAGGTGAAGAAAAGAGGGGAGAGGGACGGAGGAGGAGGGAGGGTTGGAAGGATTGGGATGGGAGGGAGGAGGGAGTATAAGAAAAAGTTTAGGGGAAGGAGAGAAGGGGGGGAGGGGGAGAAGAAAGAGGGGAAGGGGTGGGGGGGGAATGTTCTTACGAGGAACACGCTGACTTGCACGGCGGCGGCGTCAGGATCTCTGCATTGGCGGGGGAGTTACTGAAGGCGGCTCCCGGTAATGGCCAAGTCGACCT
>NC_051405.1:21935230-21935765 GCF_015228065.2 Penaeus monodon
ATCCAGCACCGTGATATCACAACAGCTCGATTAACTTGCATTTTATTACGCGCATCGCTATCTCGCGTCGGGCGTACAGGTGAACCTCGAAACACGGTACGAATTAAGAAACTAATTATGCAATAACATGGTGGCCGCAGAGGGGGGGAGGCCAGCTTACAAAGATGCCGCGGTTCTGCACCCCGCTGAGGGAGGGAGGGGAGGGGAGGGGGATACGGGGAGGGGGATGGAAGAGGGGTTTGGAGGAGGGGGTGGCGATAAGATGAGGAGGGTTGGTGATGGGGATAAGGGGAAGGGGTGGGAGAGGGGGAGGTGATACGGGGAGGAGGGTTGTTGGTGGGGATAAGGGGAAGAGGTGGGAGAGGGGGAGAGGGATTAGGGGAATGTGTTAGGGGGAGGGAGATTAGGGGGAGGGATAGGGGAGGGGAAGAGTGATAACGAAGAAGGAACAGGGGGTGGGTGAGTATGGGAGAGGGAATAGGGGAATGGGTTAAGGAGGGAGGGGAACGGAGGATGGGGAATGGGTTGTATGACA
>NC_051405.1:21936271-21936429 GCF_015228065.2 Penaeus monodon
TTATCAGTCTATCAGAAACAACTGGACAATGAAGCTAAAAATAAATACGAAAGAGTTATCTAACAAAAACAATAAATTATGAATATTAATAATTTAGATAGATAACTGAAATATAAAAGTGAAAGATACAAATGAAGCTTAACAATAGATTGGTGACA
>NC_051405.1:21936648-21936991 GCF_015228065.2 Penaeus monodon
TACCAGCCATAAAAAAGCGAAAAAGGCTGACGAGAATCAGCAACAAAGGCAAGCCCGCAAAACAAGACGAAAACGCTTGACATCACCTAGACGCCGGCGACCGAGAGAAGCCGAGGCGATGTCAACAGGTGATATGCGTCGCTGGTGCCCCGGTATGAAGGTATGTCGACCCTCCCCCCCCTCTCCCTCTCCTCCCTCCCTTCTCCCTCTCTCTCCTTTCTCCCCTTCCTCCCCTCCTCCCTCTCTGTCCCTTCTCCCTCTCCCTCCCCTCTCCCTCTCCCTCCCTTCTCCCTCTCCCTCCCCTCTCCCTCCCTTCTCCCTCTCTCTTATCCCCTATATGAGT
>NC_051405.1:21937210-21937327 GCF_015228065.2 Penaeus monodon
AGCTGGAGGCCGTCCACGAAAGACGCAGAAGAGCGTAGCACAGCGAGGAATATCGGCTCGGAATATAATCAGCGGTGGCGACGGCGGCGACGGACACGCAGCGACAGACAGACAGCT
>NC_051405.1:21937373-21937459 GCF_015228065.2 Penaeus monodon
CTGGCCCAAGCACCCGCGGCCAGCTCGGGGCCAAGTCATGCTTGCTTATTATGCTTTAGATCGGCGACTGGGCCATTACCACAAGC
>NC_051405.1:21937679-21938596 GCF_015228065.2 Penaeus monodon
TCTCTTCCTTCTTTTATTCCTCCTCTTCCCCTCCTTCAAATTTTACGTCTCTTCCCACGCCTGTAAGAAGTTGTAACAAGAGATGGGGATTGTGGGGGAGATGGGATGGTGGTAATTAAAAAGAACGAAGAGAAGAAAGAGATGCAGAGGAGAAGGAGGACAAGGAGGAGAAGGGAAGAAGTGTTTAAAGCCCGAAGCGGTGGATGGAGGAAAGCGGAGGAGAGGGAGAACTCGAAGAGAGTGGAGAGGGAAAAGGAAAGAAGGAAGGGGAGGGGGGGAAGAGGAAGGAGAAGGGAAGGGGAAAGATAAGAATGATTAAAGAGAAAGGAAGGGAAAGAGGGAAGAGAAAAATGGGGAAATGTAAGAATTAAGGATTAAAGGAAAAGGAAAGAGGAGAAAGGAGGGAGGATTAAGAATGAAGGAAGGGGGAGAGAGGGAGGATGAAAATTAAGGATGGGAGGGCATGAAAATAAGGCGGAAGAGGAGGAAGAAAGAAGCGGAATAGTAAGGAAGGAAGAACTAGAGAGAAAGTCAGACGTAAGGATCGGAGATAAATTGGGAAACAAGAGGAAAGGGGAAGAAAAGAAGGAGAAAAGGGAGAAGAGAGTAGAACGAAGAAGAA
The DNA here is from genome assembly GCF_015228065.2 of Penaeus monodon. NCBI lineage: Eukaryota > Metazoa > Arthropoda > Malacostraca > Decapoda > Penaeidae > Penaeus > Penaeus monodon. Next base: position 21,938,302 of record NC_051405.1, read on the forward strand.
GGAGAGAGAGAAAGGAAGAAGGAAGGAGGGAGATGAAGGGAGAATGAGAGGGTAAGAGGTAGGAGAGAGGAGAGGGGAGAAGAAGAAGAGAGGCGGGAAGGAGAATGGGGGTTGGGGGGGGGGGGATTGTGTCACCGCGTGCATGCGTTTTTTTCTGTGTTTGTTCTTTTTTTCTCATATGTTTGTGAATATTAACTTGCTTTTAACTTAGTTATTGTTAGATTTTTTATATGTTTATGTATTAACTTTTAAAAAAATATATCGCTATGATTTTTGGCGTTTGTTTGTGTATATC
>NC_051405.1:21938768-21938885 GCF_015228065.2 Penaeus monodon
GATTTTTTTTTCGTATGTTTGCGTATAATTGACTTTTGTGCCTTTGTTTTCCTTTGTTGCTTGTGCTCAAGTTAGATTCCTCAAGACGCATTTGAAACGTCATTTGCAGACCGTCTG
>NC_051405.1:21939000-21939069 GCF_015228065.2 Penaeus monodon
TGGCAACTTTTAGATTTCCATTTTTTCCCAGGGATATAATTGTCGTTATCGCTATTATTGTGACTGTTG
>NC_051405.1:21939365-21939780 GCF_015228065.2 Penaeus monodon
CTGTTACTATTATCATCATCGGCATGATCATTTTTACCACGATTTTAATCTATTTTTTCTAGTCATCATCTGTAAATATGTACCCGTGTGTTTTCTGCATATTTACCTTGTTTACAGATGTCACACAAGAGTAAACAAGGCTCAAGGCAAGACAGGTCGGAGTGTATGTACAGTCCTTTGCTGGAATGTGGGGATCGTGTAGTCTCATGTTTTACCAAGTCGTTTTTTTTTTTTTATGAGACACAAAGCAATAGTGATAATGGAAAAAGAAAGAAACAAGATGTCATGTTCTTGTCAGTGAAGTTTGATGGAATGTATATACAGATACTCATGCTTGACATGCACGCGTAAACACGCACAGGCACACACGTGCAAGCACAAAAGCATGCAAGCACGTATGCTTTGAATCTCTTTT
>NC_051405.1:21939922-21940246 GCF_015228065.2 Penaeus monodon
GCATGCACGCACGCAACCCAACTCACACAATCACGAATGCCCCTTTCTGCGGCCGTATAAGGGCGGGCCATATCCTCCAGGTCATGAACAAAAGCATGCGTTGTTTCTATACTAAAGTCCGCACCACTGTTAAACATTGCCTGGGTAGGAGGGTCGCTGTGACATTTATAATCCCAGATTTCTATTATCGTGCCCGTGTGATTGTCTATTCATTTGAGGGACGGGATTCTCTGGCATGCCTGGGAATGGCGGATCCTTGGCTTGGCTGCCCCGGCGATCCGTCGTGTTGAAAAAGAAAAAAGAAATATAAATTAAATGTGTATT
>NC_051405.1:21940346-21940697 GCF_015228065.2 Penaeus monodon
TTTCATTTACACGCATATATCGACGAATAATGAAGGTACATACATTTATTTGACCTCCAGTGATAGCGCCTCAGCATTAACATTTCATTCACATCATCCCGAGGATTTCGAAGCGTAGCAAGGTACCAGCGAAGATTCCTTTGATAAAAAAAAAAAACTCGCGTGAAGAAGCAGCCAACGTCAACGAGAAATTATCTATCGAAGCCATCAATCAGGGGAGAGTTTCGTTATTAGCCCCGAGGGCCTTTGATAAGCTACTCAAATCTTCGTTACGATACCAGGTCGATCCTCCCCTCCCTCTTCCTCGTCTGCTGTCCTCGTTTTCTTTTTTGTCTCCCCTTTTTTTCCCAT
>NC_051405.1:21940856-21940921 GCF_015228065.2 Penaeus monodon
CCCTTTCATCACCCTTACATTTCCAACTCTTCATTTATCACCCCACCCATTTTTATCACATTTTC
>NC_051405.1:21941008-21941135 GCF_015228065.2 Penaeus monodon
AACCTAGCACACCTGATGACGTCACAGCCGGACCCGGTCGCTGGGACATGTGGCCACAACGTCTGTTTGTTTACATGTGTGTGGTCTGCGGAATACAGAGATCCGCATTCACCGCCATGAGACAGAC
>NC_051405.1:21941490-21941578 GCF_015228065.2 Penaeus monodon
CTGAATAAAGTAGTTACATAGATACAGATAAATTGAAATAAGGTGTGGGGGGGAGGAAGGAAAAAAAGAGTGAAAATCCGGTTTTTGG
>NC_051405.1:21942188-21942321 GCF_015228065.2 Penaeus monodon
TGTGCTGCATTTCCGGTTTCTCTGTTCATTTTTTTTTTTTCACTTTTTCTGTGTCACTATATTGTTGTTGTTGTTGTTATTGTTATCTCTTTTTATCTCTGTTCCGCAATCATTTATTAATTTTCTGCCATTT
>NC_051405.1:21942542-21943039 GCF_015228065.2 Penaeus monodon
TGTACGCCTGTAATATTCCAGGTGTGCGTAAGCTAATAAAAATGCCATGAAACTGTGTTGAGATAATTCTATATTCATGTAGAATCATTATAAGCACGTTTGCAAGCACACACTCCACCCGGCAGATTTCAGCGCATAAGCACACACGTGCATGCATATATTTTCGAATAAACACTTACAAACGCAGAGAGAACACGGGATCCGCACATGCAATTGTTATAAATACAGTACAACAATACGGCGATACAACAGCAACTCCCTCTTACGCTTGTCTTGTATCATTTGTGCAAAACTTATAGATTCACTCATCGCCAAACATCTCACGAAATGTTTGCGTGTTTACGGAGAGGAATGAAATATGCACTTTGATCGCGAAACGTGTGGGAATATTCAGAGAAATATTGTTGATTCAGAGGAACAAAAGTCGGGGTTGGCGAGGGGAAGGGGGAGGGATGGGGAAGAGAGGGGGGAGAGGAGAGGCGATGGAGGTTAATGAA
>NC_051405.1:21943105-21943405 GCF_015228065.2 Penaeus monodon
GAGCGATGTCTTAATTTGCTCCATTAATCAGTCCATCTCGATCCGGGTACCAAGGGTGGTGATTTGTGCATATTTAAAAGGCACCGAATATTACCTTCGCGGGTCGGCTAGTTTCTAACCCAGAGTAAACATGGCGCTATGCATAAAATTAAATTGCGCGCTCACTCAGATGGGTGATTAGGTGCAACAGGACGCAACCAACCGCGAACTTCCCTGGAATTCTTGAACGTAAAACTCCCTCTCGAAATCGTTAAATAAAACAGACAGAAAGAAGTAAATACTCGTGTCACACCTCAATGC
>NC_051405.1:21943469-21944637 GCF_015228065.2 Penaeus monodon
GCCCCGAAAATGACCTGACGAAATAATTCCTCATGGTAATTATCAACAGATCTCATTTGCAGCCCTACAATGCCCAGTTTAACCCCCTCTTGGCTGGATCTCGATGCTCTTTTGTTTGTGGGAGTCATGCCGCCATTGTTCCCGCGCGCCGGCTCCGAAGGCGGCGAAAGCGGAGGGAATTTCTGCGTCAGAAAGGCCGCCCGCCGTTCGGCTTCCCCCTCTCCTCGTAACAAAACCTCGGGTGTGGGAAGCCGTTCTTTAATATCCTGTCCTATTTATGCTATGCTTCCGTGATCACCCCCGCCCGCCGCTGCTGTAATTTGTTTGTGTTTACTCTTCGCTCCAAGAATATTACGAAAGTTTTCCCGCCATTGGACATGGGAGGGGGAGGAGGGATGGGAGAGGGAGGGGACGGGAGTGAGGGGACGAGGAAGGGGGAATGGATGAGCGAGGAGTTGGGGGAAGATGGGGGGGGGGAGAAGGAGGGGAATGTTACTTTTAGAGGGGGGGGGGAGTGAGGGGTGGAATAATCTCTCTTGAACCTGCCTTAATGTTTTAAATATTTCGTGTCCTCGCAATTTATATATCGATCTTCTTGTTTCGCCCTCCTGTCGTTTGGATATGATTTTCATGGTTCGAAATATCGTTAATTCTATCCAGCCATGGAGTCGTTGTCGTTATCTGAGCACCATTTTTTTCCACAAAATATAACGACATCAAATTCTTGCTTCCATTTTCGTTGATATTTTCCAAAATCCTTCTTTCCCCTCCTCCACCCCCCTTTTTATTCATTCTCTATTCTCCAGTCCTCTCTCCCAGTCCCACGTTTCTGAACCAACCACTCCCCCTTTTCTCTCCTTCCCAGTTTCTCTGCTCCCCCTCTTCCTCTGTCACCTCCCCCTCTTTCTCTGTCCATTCCCCCTCTTTCTCTGTTCTCCCCCATTTCTAAGACCTCCCGTTCCCTCCCCCCTCCCCCTCCCTCACTCCCTCCCTCGTTTTCTCTGCTCTCCCCCTCCCCCCCTCACTGTTTCTTCCTTCCCGATTTTCTGCTTCACCCTCACACTGTTTCTCTATAATTCTTCCCGGTTCTCTTCTCTTCTTCCCCTTCCTCTCCAACCTTTCAGCGATCTTGGATCTTGAGACCGTAAATAAACAGAGGTGCGGACCA
>NC_051405.1:21945522-21945648 GCF_015228065.2 Penaeus monodon
TGCGACCGGCAGGAAACCTCCTCGTGCGCATGGGTCTCCGTCCGTCCGTTCGTTGTGTTACCGAACCACTTTTTTCTTCGAGTGGTCTTCGGCGCGGAGGAGAAAGATTGCCTTCTGGAACTGCTG
>NC_051405.1:21947869-21947992 GCF_015228065.2 Penaeus monodon
TGGATTGCTTTGTCATCTCGCGCGTAATTCCTCCATAATTGTTGGTTTTGTTTATTGCCTTTCTCCTCATTCGCGATGTACCCTCTTGGCTTATTTCTTCCTCTCTCGTTTTTCTGTCTTACA
>NC_051405.1:21949325-21949591 GCF_015228065.2 Penaeus monodon
TCCCCGTTCCCCGCCCAGCAGGTGTCCTGACAGTGAATCCCACAGAATTAAGATCGCTTTATCATTCCGTTTTATATCGAGCACTGCACACTCACGATGCCAGCGATAACAAAAGAATATAATGCATGGTATTTATCGAGAGAGAGAGGAAACGACAGAGGAAGAAAAAAATAGATAAGGAATTGCGAGAAAATGTACAGAAGTGAATATTATTCATAGAAGAATGAAGGATAAAAGTAAGCAGATCATTTATTTATCTGTTCATT
>NC_051405.1:21949722-21949987 GCF_015228065.2 Penaeus monodon
CGAGCTAAGAAAAGGAAGTCATATCGATATACAATGCTCATGCACAATGTACACTATACTATATACAATACGCAATGTACGATATTAACCACCGCATACAGAACACACAGGATACTACTACACGATATACTGTATAGTCATGCAAGATATTGCCCCAATCATCCTATCACGAATGAAAATTAAACCAATTCAAACTTTTTTTTTTACATCATTATATTTTGCCGTTATAACTAGCACAAGATTTATATTTAATCGTGCATAGCTG
>NC_051405.1:21950459-21950791 GCF_015228065.2 Penaeus monodon
TTTGATTTAGAAAGTCATTAAATATAAGAAAATATTTCCAATGAATTATCAAATCAGGTAACCCAGACACGGAATACATAATATGATATTTGGCCAATGCAATTACATAACAATAGATTTTACTTCAACACGCAACGCAAAGTAAAACCAATAACATTCACATCACAAGAAGCAAATTCTGTGCACTGCGTCACATGAATTATACAAGCAAAAGTTTCGTAAGGACAAAATAAGCAACGGTGATCCTTTCTACACTGAGGCTATACTCTGCAACATTCTGGCAACACTGAGTACTCATTACCCTAATACAACAAAGCACATACACATACGAG
>NC_051405.1:21950895-21951240 GCF_015228065.2 Penaeus monodon
GATATACAGACGCACGGGCACGAACGTTTCTCCCAACAGTTCATGAATGAACAAAAAGTTTCATTGTCACGGCCCATGATTGCGCATACCGATGCTCCCTTTCCTTAAGTATTTACTGTGTTGCTTACTAATTTGCACTTAAATAAATAACAGCCCAGGGGAGGCCACTTGCTGTTTTGCTTATAGGCTCATTAACCTGTGCGGAGGCTTTTAATGAAGGAATTTAAACGCTTTTTGCCGAAAACATATTTACTTTTCTTACCAAGAGGAGGTGGGGAGCGAACCCGAATTTAAAACATGGACACATACAATCGCGCGGGAATGGGTGCTGCCTGCTTGCTCCAC
>NC_051405.1:21953615-21953718 GCF_015228065.2 Penaeus monodon
GATAGTATAGACAATAAGGGTGGATGGTTGGAGCGTCGGATAGATGTACGGGATTGATTGGGTTCGAGTGAGCGTTGTTCTGTGGCGGTTACCTTGTGTACTA
>NC_051405.1:21953772-21953848 GCF_015228065.2 Penaeus monodon
AAGGTGGGGCCCTCGTATCCTGGTAATGTAATGTATCATGTGTGGGCGGTAAAACATAATACGTAAAAAAAAAATG
>NC_051405.1:21953961-21954027 GCF_015228065.2 Penaeus monodon
GTTTGGGTAGCTACTATTAATAGATATACTCTGATTATTGTGTGTGTGTGTGTAATATATATACAT
>NC_051405.1:21955358-21955550 GCF_015228065.2 Penaeus monodon
GCTGCCCGATCGAGATGCCTCTTCCATCACGCGAGCGAACACGAGAGAGCAGCATGAAACCGGAGTCACTATCTTGTCATAACAACCGTTCAAAACAAAAGATAATATCGGATGAAAGCTTTTATTAGTTAAAAAAGGGGAGGAAATCTGTATATATTTTGCTGGTCATTGGAGGACGTTTTGTTATATAAA
>NC_051405.1:21955594-21955978 GCF_015228065.2 Penaeus monodon
CTGTTGATGGCTTTATTTTAGATTTTATTCGATGTTATTAGGTGATTTAGTGAAGTTGCGTGCAGTTGCACGATTACCATTCTTTACTCATATCTTGTTTGGATTATTTTCATCATTATATTGTTTTGTAAACAGTGAATTTGATATCAGCTTGTAAGGTAAACAATTATTTTTTATCGTGTCTCTAAATCTTCATATTGTTTTGCTGAAGAGTTTGTTGCAAATTAAAGAGATCAGGTCATCTGATACAACATTCGTTCAGCGTCAAACGAAAAACAACTGTGTTATTGCTTAAATATATTTATTCATTTTGTGAGGACGCAAAAGAGCAAAGAAAACGGGAGAACGAAATAGGAAACGAGATACGTAATGACTTTGTTATAG
>NC_051405.1:21956208-21956454 GCF_015228065.2 Penaeus monodon
ATCAACCCTAAAATGAAGCACAACCCCCTTCCCCCTTCCCCCAGAAAAAAATTGAAATAAAAAAAGGGGGAAAACACTCCAAAAACCAAAGCACAAAGCACTCCTTCTTGTATCTGATACATGATCCGTATCAAAGTCCTTTTCATAATGTTCTCGCAGCCATGAATTATAGCGTCGATTCCGGGCGTTCGTCGGCACGGATATGCTGTTAACATACTCACAGGACGATGTCTAAATCCTGGTCTG
>NC_051405.1:21956483-21956837 GCF_015228065.2 Penaeus monodon
CTCCCTCTTTCCAATCTCCCTCTTCTTCTCTTTTCTTCTTTTTATATTTATTTTTCGATGTATAAGTCATGGCGGATGTTTTTATCTTTTCTTTTCTCTTTCCCCTTGTCTTTTGTTTCTCTTGTTTTCTCTTATTCTCTTCTTTTTCTTTCTTTCTTTCTTGCGATGCCTAAATCCTGTTATGTATTTCGTGTTTTTTTTTCTAATGTTCTGTTCTTTTCTTGTTTCTTATTTTTCAACGTCTAAACCTTTTTTTTTTTTTTTTACTTCCTTTCCGATTTACTTTTTCGTTTTGTTTATCTTCTTCCTTCACCTGTCTTTTTTCCCCGCTATCAGTGTCCCTCCAGTCTGTTC
>NC_051405.1:21957366-21957628 GCF_015228065.2 Penaeus monodon
TATCTTGCAATCCCTCGGACACGATACACCGGCCCTAATCCGTGATCTTTCTGTTGACCAAAACAATGACGGCTTATTGCTTGGCCTTAATTACAATATCGTGAGCTTTGGGACTCGTTTCCCGCCGCGCGATCGGGTTCGCTGCGAGGCGCCTCTTTCATCATGCTAGCCAGCGAGCCTCGAGTCAGAGAGGCAGATGCACATGGAGGAAGATGTACATAGAGGAGGATGTTTTTAGATGCACATGGGTGAAGGTTGGTAG
>NC_051405.1:21957815-21957931 GCF_015228065.2 Penaeus monodon
ACCAGTTTTCAGCTGTCTCGCTTGAACAATATCTCGACAACAACAAATACCAATTTCATGCAAAGAAAAGATGATGACATTGAAGAAGATTTATTTACACGCAATACGAGGCAGGA
>NC_051405.1:21958058-21958249 GCF_015228065.2 Penaeus monodon
GCTGGAGTTTATATTTGATATTTAAGTTATTAGCGCCGTATGTTGTCGCTTCCCACATGTGACGAGTTTTTGGACAATTAAAATAGCATTTTGAATTTTTTACGTTTCCTCCATCCATTTTTTATACATCAGAACTTCTCATTTGACATTTATCTCCATTCAGAAGACAAGTGAAATATAAACACACCATC
>NC_051405.1:21958300-21958493 GCF_015228065.2 Penaeus monodon
TGTGGACGGTAATCATTTAATACTAAAGGCACGGAATTAATTAGTTGGTATGCGAACAGATTATTTTAAAATTTGTGAAAAGAAAATTTCTCTGGTGATGCTTTCCTAATGCTATATTAAATACTCTGGGTTTTGGGGGATGGTGAAGAGAATGATAATTATGATAATGGGCAGTAGCGAACGGGGACAGACT
>NC_051405.1:21958797-21959591 GCF_015228065.2 Penaeus monodon
CAAGTATATAAAGGTAATAGACGAACAGACGAACAGCATCGTTAAAGAAATATATATTTTTCGATGCTTTCAATGATTTATCATTTTTTATGAACAGATATGATATTGATAAATACAAAAAAGATAAAACAAAGAAACAAGTAGAACGTATATTTTAAAACTCCCTTTTCCCTGGACATTCTAAAACGCAAACAGCACCATGCGTTGCCGAAACCTCACATGGAAAGAATGACAAAAAACATATTTACAGCCCCATAAATAATACTCCCCATTTTTTCTAAATACGCAAAAAGTTAGTGGAGACACCGGAATAATTCTTACTAACGGTAGTTGAACAACAGTTATTCAATAAACGGTGAAACACATCTGACCCGTTCGCAATATAGAGTATCCGAAACTTTCCAAATATTCCAGTCCTTTTTACACACCGCACTAACACTACCATTACGATGCTACATCGCTCAAACCCCTTTGGGTAATCCATTCCTAACCTCTCCCTAGTTCCAACTTCATTTTTCCCTCCCTTCCTCTTTTATGTATCATATCGAGCCTTCACTCCTCGTCGAAAAAAAAATGGAAGAAGACTTAAAAAAAGGAGAGTGTATGAGAGATTGAAAAAAAAGTTACAATACGAGAGACCGCCAGAGATTTCCTTTTGGCGCCGTGTTATAATACACTTGTCATGTTTCTCAATGTCTGAACTTTGCTGTGACGTATGGGTGCTTTTCCGTGGTCGTCGGTCCCGTGGCTGGAAGTGACGGAGAGAAGACGGGGTTGGAGGAAGGGGAAAGTGT
>NC_051405.1:21959747-21960228 GCF_015228065.2 Penaeus monodon
AACGGAAGGAGAAATGGGGAAACGGGCAAAAAAGAAACAGAAATGTAGAAAGAGGTTAGAAACAGACTAACGGACGGACAAACAGAGACAGCTGAATGTGGCAGTTTGATTTTTCACAGATTTCCCAAGTAAGTTCAAGCAACATCCGGAATCCACGCGTAGCAGAGAAAGAGCAGGTCATAAAAACACGAGCTTTCTGTTATCATATTTCGTATTTTTCCCCCTCTTTTCTTTATGTATTTTCCCCTCTTTTTTCTAGCGAATAACAGATGGGGGATGATAAAAAAGGGGGCCCACAGAACTGCATGTGCTTGCAGTATTGACGATCGTAATTCTGTTGGAGATACTTTATTTTACGCATTTTTTATTAGGATTTTAGGATGTGGTTCTGCTACTGTGTTAATGTATATTTTTGTGAGGAAATGTGTGCGCGTGGAGATTCCAGTGCAGAGGAAGGGTAGGAGGGGGAGGAAAGGGAGGG
>NC_051405.1:21960813-21961199 GCF_015228065.2 Penaeus monodon
CATAGGTAAGACAACAGCCATATATATAAAAAATGGAAACAAAGAGAACGGGGAGGGGGGCTATAATCTAAGAACCAACATACATTAAATCCATAGTGCGAATCGTAGTCCTATCATTTTAGATTATCAATACTGATTATCTAAAATGAATAATCTATTCTTAACTAATCTAAATAACCTCATACAACGTGGGAAAAGTAGCTAAGTGTTCTCTCTTGCAACATTGGTCGAGGCTGATGTGAGAAAGCATCCAGTGACAGGCTAAACTCCTCGCCCTGCAATTGCAAAGTCGACTCAATGATTTGCAGTGCTGTAAACTGAAGGATTTGTATTGTGCCACGTAAACGAGTCCCTGTAGTAATGCCATGGCTTTTAGTGACGGCGAC
>NC_051405.1:21961971-21962088 GCF_015228065.2 Penaeus monodon
ACCACGAGGGCTCCGCACTCCAGCTACATACACCCCATCAGAGCAAAACAAACACAAAAAAGACCACCGCACATGCATCACAGATGTCACAAGTGAGATTACCAGAAAACTATGAAC
>NC_051405.1:21962932-21964312 GCF_015228065.2 Penaeus monodon
CTCACGCACACACTGACAGATCGTTAAGAGAGATAGATAAGCAGGGGCCTGGCTTTGTGCTCGCGAGAGTGAATACAGACACCGGCTTGATGGCTTGATACAGTTCAGTGGTCACCCAAAACGTGTCTGCCTCTGCTCGGCGCTGCTAATACGGCCTGGGGGGGAGGGGGGGAGATGGGATCATGGTTAGGGGGGGGTTGGAGATGGGTAGGGAGGGTGGGAGGGGCAGGGGTTAAGGGAGGGTGCGAGGGAAGTGGTTAGGGGATGGGAGGGAAAGGTAAGGGGAAGGAGGGATAAGGGTTTAAGGGAGGGGGAGAGGGATAGGGGTAAGGGAGGGGTGTGGGAGGGAAGGAGTAGGAAAGGTAGGAGGTAAGAGGTAAGGGGCAGGGAGGGTAGGGGTCAAAGAGGGGAGGGCGGGGCGGGGGTAAAGCAGCGTCCGGGTCAGTGAATAGTCCAGGAAAGGTTTTGGGAGCGGGATAACTCCTGATGGAATAGAGAGGAATTTCGGGCACAAAGGTCAGAGTCGGAGCGGAGGTGGGTGGTGGGCACGTGAGTGGGTGGGGGTGGGGGTGGGGGTGGAGGGGTGGAGGGGCGGTGGCTAGAGGGAATATTCGGAAAGGGAAGTCTTAGGAGGGTTGGGGGTTGGATGAGGGGAGTAGGGGCGTGGAGGTGGGGAGGAGGGGGTGGGTGAAGGGGGGAAGGGGGTATCCAGACAGACCTACGCCAAACGATCCGGACAGAGTAAACCGCACTGTTGCTATGAAATATATCCATTTTACCGTAAATAGCAGTGCGACCATCGATGAGCCGATCAGAAAAAATTCATTATATGTGAAATCGATGTATTTTACTTTACTTTGCTTGAAATCTATCTATTCGCATACTAATTTCCACAGTTTTTGGTAAAGAAATCCAAAGTCGTTTGCCTTTCAAATAGCAGAACATATAACTACGTATAAGATATAATGAACTCACAAGAAAGTAAATAAAAGCCGATACTCTAAAACATTTCATACCTAAAGCTTTGATAAGTTAAAAAACATTACCAGAATCGTTTTAAAAAGTGTATCTCAGTATACCCTGTTCTGTAGGTTTAAGTTTCAGCATCCTTGAATAAAATGAATTAAAATAATGAAACATCTTGTTATCTTAATAATTTAAGATTATTTTCACATCTAGTTACATTATATTTTTCGTAATAATCTACAGAAAAGATAAAGAAAATCATATTCTAATATAGCACAATTACTTACGTGGAATTCTGAATAGACCTCATACTGAATTTAGCAAAGACTTCTTGATTAGTCATGAAAAAGGGCCTATATCTATTCGTTGATATATACAGTTGCCATCTAACTTTTTTTTGTCACACGCACGCGC
>NC_051405.1:21964569-21964979 GCF_015228065.2 Penaeus monodon
ATCCCCGCATGATCGCCCGTCGCCACTCACACGTAAACCTTTTATCACAAACAACCAACCTTTCACATAATAAAGCGGGCCAAATTATCCTTAACATTTCGAAACCTAATCACCATTCCAGACCGGCCCCAATTATGGTTAATAAGGCCGTTTAATGATTTCCTAAAGAGCCGATGACAAAAATAAGAAGACAGTGATTGATGAGGGAAATGTGATTGATCCCAGTGGCCGCCGTTGATCTTGAGATGCTGAAGAAAAAGAAGGAAAAAGAAATTAATGTTTTAGGAAAACATAACAGAGGGATTAAAGTATTCGAGGTTAATCGTTGTGGATGTTGTTGTGGAAATGAGATGCGGGTAGATGGTAAATGTTTTCCGTTGGATTTCTTGGATTAAGATTGGAACGTTATT
>NC_051405.1:21965139-21965398 GCF_015228065.2 Penaeus monodon
TGACGCATTTAAGACTAATCCACAAATAATTGGCCCCTTTGAATAATAAAAAGATTGTTTTCCTCTGGAATAATAACATAGAACGTGGAGCCTTCCGTGTGGGTGGAAACGCTCAGTAATGGGCGATTTGCGATTTTAAGTGGGCGGTTAACTTGCTTTGAAGAAATATGATGGACTTAATAGGAAAATTTGAATTACCATTAAATAAAAAGTGAATACATGAACTGGTTTCCTATTTAAGAATATACCTTTCTATCCA
>NC_051405.1:21965498-21965717 GCF_015228065.2 Penaeus monodon
AATACTTTCAAGTTCTACGTGAGATGAGTGGGGGAAATGTCTAATCTCTTGGAGATGTCAAAGTGGGCGGTGAGCAAAAACGGGTTGACTACCCGTGAAATAGAATTAGAAGCAAACTGAAATACGCGTTCAAACATCCGTAGAGTTTTGTAAGTAGTTTTTGGTATACTCTCGGCCAGGGAGGTCCACCTTCGACACACTTGTATCAGACTTCAAGGA
>NC_051405.1:21968756-21968845 GCF_015228065.2 Penaeus monodon
CGAGACGGCAAGCGGCAAAATAGGACTGGAAACCACTGTCCTTCAACACCCAAGTTAACCCAGCGATTAGATTCCCCAACGCTGCCATT
>NC_051405.1:21968954-21969028 GCF_015228065.2 Penaeus monodon
CACGCACAGAACTGATATCGAAGAAAAAAAGATGAATCGTGAGGTAATAGACAAAGCGAGATTTCAGCGCAGAC
>NC_051405.1:21969377-21969828 GCF_015228065.2 Penaeus monodon
CTTAAGATCCAGATTCGCTTTGTGTATTATCTCACGACTGCCCACTTCTTCCTGGACACGCGTCCGGTGTACGCCCTCGTCTCCACGCGATTGCCAGCGTAATCATATTGCAGATTGTTTAATTAGTTCGAATACTTTATGTGCCGAGTTTTTCTCCCCACATGCACGTCCTCTTCTGAATAATGAAAGAAAGAATCCTGAATATTGATTGGAACCTGAATTCTTCACTTGATTATTTCATCATTATTCATCAAGCCAGAATGTTAACTGATCTTTGATTAAATTTACAAAATCGGATTTGTGTTCATGTTAACTTAGGTATTAAAGCGTATTAGGCATTAGAATTTGCTGATGAACTTTTGATGGCTTCATTTCATGTCCGACATGCCGCCCGCTCTCCGATGACTGATCGAATTCATCTATATTCATTATCAATAAGTCTCCGGGAATT
>NC_051405.1:21969865-21970134 GCF_015228065.2 Penaeus monodon
CGGAATAGGATATGATTCAAAGCATCGAATTTGTGATGGTTTTTATTTTTTGTATTAAAAAAAAATTAGTGGTTTAGCATTCGAAAATTAAGGAAAAGGATGAAGAAATAGCTAAGTATGAAAAGAGTAATATTGAAATATCTGAAATTCGAGCGGGAAACCGTCCATCCCTTATGAAGATGTAATTCATGCGACAATGTAGACAGATCTGGAACGCTAAGAATGTTCAGGAGCCTTCGGGAATTTGACACTTTAATTGGGGGTTAGCT
>NC_051405.1:21970195-21971248 GCF_015228065.2 Penaeus monodon
AATAATGAGAAAGTGGAAAGGAGTTGAGAGGAGCGGGTGGGGAGGGAAGTGGAGTGAAGGGGATGGGGGAGTAGGGGAGAGGGGACATGGACGGGAGGAGATGAGAGAAGTAACGAGGAAGGGGTGAAGGGGGGGGGGCGTAAAGAGATGGAGAAGGAGGAGGTGGAGGGAGATGAGGTAAGGAGGAGAGGAGGAGGTCGTAGTAATGAGTGGAAGGGGTAGCGGGGCAGTAGGGAATAAGGAGGGGTAGGCTATTGCATAGCTGCCACACAGTGCTGGGTTTCGGCAAACATCAAAGCACCTCAGCTGACGTGGTGTACCTGCAGGTTAAAGAAAACTGACAAGGGGTTTCTTGACACCCTGAAATACACTAGAGAAACATCTGTAGTAAATGAAGTATGTGGAGCATGAGATACGTTACCCAGTTCATTAGGATTTTTCTGTATTACTGAGGACGGTGTGGCTAATGAATGTCAGGGCGGTCACAAATCCACTCGGACGAAAAAAAGGCTAAAACAATGATGTAGAACATATGATGTAGAAATAGTCGTACTATACATAACAGACATCTGCATAAACCTATCCAGTGTCTCATACAGACAGTAACAAAAACAAAGCCAACCTACATTAACTACTGTACACTCGGCTAGAATCTCTTTCCTAGCTGGAGAGAAATAGTATGTACGAGTATTGCCGTTGATTTTATAGTGTGTTTTACAACTATCGCAAAGCCCAAGTAGTTGACAGCTTAGGTTCACAAGGTCTTGTAGTGTTAAGCTGTTGAGTTGTGCGACCACTCGGCTTTTGTTTTGGGGTTAGAAGAATGTAGGATTAGATGCCGTGATCTGGAACTTGTATTTGAAGAAAGGGTATTCTATGCTATGTCTTGGTTGATTATTCCCGCTTTCCATATACATAATGATGCTTAATTTCCTGGGAGATATATTGCTCATAGACGCTATAGATGTTTTGTGCATGTCTGTGTATTTTTAAAGAGGTGGAAACTATTTTGCCCCTTCCGTAATAGCTGCCGATTCCAGAAAAAAGGCACGG
>NC_051405.1:21971334-21971608 GCF_015228065.2 Penaeus monodon
GCGAGACGGCAAGCGGCAAAATAGGACTGGAAACCACTGTCCTTCAACACCCAAGTTAACCCAGCGATTAGATTCCCCAACGCTGCCATTTGCACGAGAAGACGACCTGATTGTTGTGCATATAACACAGCGTGGTTCCTCGTGGGCTGGAAAATGCGCACGGTTTCCTTTTGTCTTTTCTGAGTTATAGATGTCACGGTGTTCGTGCAGTTTGGGTTGGGTTAGATTGTGTGTGTGAGCACTGTGTTTATGCGCTGAGTAGAGGTGTATTCTT
>NC_051405.1:21971744-21972289 GCF_015228065.2 Penaeus monodon
CGCGCGCGTATGTGTGTGTACACACACGCGCGCGCTCGCGCGTTTATTTATCTATCTGTATCAGTCAATTTACTAACACCGTTAGGTCTTCTAAAATTACTTTCGGCAACGTAATAACCCCCCCCCCCCCGCCATCTTACACCCCTTCTCCTCATTCTTCCAGTATTTGAAACTTATTTCTTCTCTTTTCTCCTTTCAGGTCATCGAGTGTTCATCTGCGAACACCCCAGGCTGCGATAGGCCTACACAACGGTAAGCAAGCCGAACGATAGGCCTATAAATTCACAAAATCCCGTGAAATGACTTAGTCTTTCGCCACATTCTCAATCCTTCACTCGTTTCACCGGTATTTATAATGCATATTTCGAGACGCTCGGCTTTTGTTTACTTTTCATTCCTTCGCTCAAGTTGTGTATGAATTTCCTTTGTCTCCGCTCCCGCTTACCCAACGCCTTGTTTTTGTTTTATCGTTGTTTCTGTACTGTAGTTAAGAAGCTCATTAACCTTCGGAACATCAAAGGGATATTCTTGAACACTTTTTTTTT
>NC_051405.1:21972318-21972421 GCF_015228065.2 Penaeus monodon
GCGCTAAAGAAAATGTCTATGAGTCACATTCTCGTTAGGAGGAAACCCTTCGTTTTGTATGTATAGAATATGTTGATTATCTGCTCCTGGGAGATACAAAGAA
>NC_051405.1:21972804-21973107 GCF_015228065.2 Penaeus monodon
TTTGCAAACATTGACAGACAGACAACTATACGTCCAAACAACCAAACGAAGAGAAACAACTAGAAAAAGGGGCGCTGATAGGATCACACAGGCGCGCCCCCAAGGGGGGGGGGGATGCAGCGGCTGGTGTGAGCGCAGAATTGAGCGCCTCCTTGCTAATCATCTGCCATTCTCTCCCCGGGATGGCATCTCGCGGTGACAAAGAAGCTGTTTGTCTGTGACTAACAATGTATGTGGGGCGCAACGAAGGAAGGAGGTGAATGCCCAGTGCGCTGGGGTCGGGATTTATGTGGATTTATGTGT
>NC_051405.1:21973179-21973664 GCF_015228065.2 Penaeus monodon
GGGGGGGAGAATGGGTATTGATTTGTGTTAAATCGTTCATTTATTTATCCGTCTATTTTCTTGTACTTGTCTTATATATATATTTTTTGGTTATCATTATTTTCTTTCCATACCTTTTTTTCCTTGTTGATTGTCTCTATTCCTAAAAAAGAAAATCAGTCTTCTCATTCCATTCCATTTTGAACCATATATACTTTTTTTTATTTTTTTTTATTCCGAAGCTTGATTGTGTTTCTCCTTTATATTTCGAAGTGATCGGCAGTCGTATGTAGTTGAATATAACACGAGCGTTTAATATTAAAATCATTATTGCGCCTTGTTGCAAGTCCTTAATGGTAAGAAAAAAAGAGAGAGAAAAAAGTTATTACATTTTCCTACATCTTTTCACGCCATTAATGGGTAGGCGTTAGTGAAGAGGGTAGTGGGGGGATTGGGGGGGGAGAGGCGAGTATTATCGGGGAGGGGGGGAAGGGGATGTCATGGAG
>NC_051405.1:21973920-21974030 GCF_015228065.2 Penaeus monodon
TGCCAAGAGAAATAAGTGGCGACCGTCTTATCGAAAGTTTGCTGGGACTTTACATGGGAAACTGTTATTATTTCTGTAAACAGTGAATTATGTGCGGCTTGAAAATCGTC
>NC_051405.1:21975438-21976016 GCF_015228065.2 Penaeus monodon
ACGTAACCAAGACTTTAATACCGTGATGTTATTAATGAAAGTTGCAACTTTACCAACCTCATAACCGATTATTAACGAGTATGATAACGTAGTTTGATGAGTAATTACCAGCATGAACACTTACGCATCCTGCTCGGAGAGTTTGGGAATTATCGGCGCTCATGCAAAGGCTAACGGGCGTGTCTCTACGTCTCGGGGGTGATTAATCAACACGCTGATTTAGAACTTTGCTTGCTTTGATTTTGATAGATTTGGTGTATCTCGTTGGGTGCGGGGAGGGGGGAGGGGGGGGAGTCGAAGATTTTGGTTAAGGTTATTGGGTGAAGATGGGAAGAGGGGGAACAATATTAGAAAAAAAGGGGGAAATTCTTAATTTAGTAGTTTTTTTTATGAAGCAATCTTGATCTAGTAGCCTTTTTCATGGGAGAAGAATCATAGTCTAGTTGCACTGATATGAAATAATCCAAGTGAGGTAGTAGCTTGCCCGAAAGAATTCTCAAAAGACGGTAAATAAAGGAATAGATTTCCCTTAATTTTTCTTACCAACCCTACAATTAACCAAAGAAAGTACCCCCCCC
>NC_051405.1:21976312-21976525 GCF_015228065.2 Penaeus monodon
GTCCTTTAGTAATTCTCAAAAGATGGCAAATTACCTGCAAGAAGTAGCATGGTTGCACCGCCCGGGGACACGCCTCATTCCGCGCTCGACCCCGGTACAGCGAACTGCAGCCTCTCTCCGGTATGCATTGTTCCTTATTGATCTGCGAATTTCGTGTCGGGGATATATATTAAAAAAGATGGCCTGGCTGGGATGCTGGGATTCTTGCCTGTC
>NC_051405.1:21976890-21976997 GCF_015228065.2 Penaeus monodon
CGGGTAGCGAGGGTGGGCGAGCGAGCGACGCTATTAAACAATTTTATTCAACACAGGATAACACAGCGACCGTCTTTCTTTCGCTGGCCGTCCGTGCTCTTTGGCCC
>NC_051405.1:21977026-21977106 GCF_015228065.2 Penaeus monodon
CCTTTCGTTTTTTCCCCTCACTTACCTTGCTGCTATGCATACCTACCCTGCTATGACAGCTCAAGGGAACACACACCGAC
>NC_051405.1:21977412-21977488 GCF_015228065.2 Penaeus monodon
ATTTTCGATTATTGGTCTCTGCGCCTGGCGGTTGGAGGCAGTGGTAAGGTGATGGTATGTTGTTGTTCGCACTATC
>NC_051405.1:21978758-21979222 GCF_015228065.2 Penaeus monodon
AAGATAGCGAAGCAGACGAAATGCGAAAGACTGAAACATTAGCATAAATTTCGCATCGATGTTGCAAACCGAAGGGAAAGTGGCAGTCACGGAGTGTATTGCAAGGCTAGAAGATTTAAGCTTTGCAAGGTCAAGTTTATGGTTCGCTCTGCACGATTTTGTATTTCTTGCTTCTTTGCTAATACTACGCCGTCACTCACCTGTCCGCCGTTGCACGTACGTGTATGTATACGTTCATGTACGTTTTTGGATTGATGTATTGAATAGGTTTTAATATATGATGTCGTACTTACATATAGGTACATATTTCTGTACGTATTTGAGGTTGGTGTGTTGTATGGGCATCGCGTTATGTGTGAACTTATAATTGGATCTACACCTGAATATGCACACACGTATGTTTAAGTATAGATATAAACAAAATACAAAGCAGAAACATGAACCTACAAGATAAGAAACGCTTG
>NC_051405.1:21979297-21979364 GCF_015228065.2 Penaeus monodon
CGCTGAGGTCGCGGCAACAACTTCCTTACATGTTTCTCTCCGACTACCTGTTGAGCGCGGCAGGTAG
>NC_051405.1:21979765-21980516 GCF_015228065.2 Penaeus monodon
CTTCTCCCCATCCTCATCTCTCTATCTCCCCCGTTCTTACATACCTCCCTCCATCTTCCTCACTCTACTTTCTATTCCCTACCTTCCTCTCACCTCCCACCCTCACTCCACCCCTCTCCCCCTCTCCCTACCCTGAACCCCTACCCCAACACCCTCACCAAAACAAACTCCGACCCCAATAACCTCTCACCCCCTTCCTCCCTACCTTTCCTCCCCTCTCCCTTCACACCCTCAACTCCACTCCCTCCCCTGTCTCCCATCCCTCCTCCCTCCTTGCTCCCAACACCCTCCCCCACCCTCTTATAATCTCACATCCCTCCCTACCCACCCCCTCATCCTCATCCCCGCATCTCCCTTACCCCTTCATCCCGCTGACCCACCCTATACCCCCTTATCCTCCCTTACCCGCCCTGCACCCCCTCACCCTCTTCACTCACTCTGTACCCCCTCACCCCCCCCTCACCCTCCTCACACACCCTGTACCCCTTACCCCCCCTCACCCCAGCGGCAAGACCCGTGATATATGCGTCTGGATCTCGCCGCCCGGTGCACGGACGAAACCCTTGCGTAGCGTTGTTTATACCGCGGCCCCGTGTTGGTGTTTATATTACCGAGAGATTACCGGGTGTGGAGTCCAGGTTCTCCCCCTCCCGGTCATTAAGCGGGGATCAGACTGGGTGCTGAGATACAGTCTATTGCGGATAATTGTGAGGCGGGAGAGGTCAGAGTAATATTTTCTTTTTTTTCCCCT
>NC_051405.1:21980933-21981022 GCF_015228065.2 Penaeus monodon
TTTTCTTTATGAGGGAGGGTCGGGATGAGGAAGGTGGAAGGAGGGACGGAAAAGACGGTGAGGTACTCACTGTATATATTCGCTGTTCT
>NC_051405.1:21981133-21981200 GCF_015228065.2 Penaeus monodon
GGGTAGGGTGAAGGCCTAGGTAGAAAGTGGTTCTGGCATAGGATGGGGATGAGCGGGGGAGTATAGG
>NC_051405.1:21982461-21982707 GCF_015228065.2 Penaeus monodon
GTTTCAAAAAAAGGGAAAAGGAGGGGGAGGGGTAAAAGGGTAGATAGATGAAAAAAAAAAAACAAAAGCTTGTATACCTGAAAATCCGACAGTGGGAAAAGATGGGAAAATGCCAAAAAACCCCACACTCTTTCACTAAGAGGCTCAAATAATAAAAAAAGATACAAGACAAAAAACATACAAACAAGTAAATAGCTTGCTCTGAATCTGAGGCCACGTCTTGTACACAAACTTTATTTCACACCC
>NC_051405.1:21982736-21982971 GCF_015228065.2 Penaeus monodon
TGCTGATCATTTTTTAACTTTCTCTGTAATGACTATGCAGCACAACATGTGGAATGTGGAAGGTATGTCGGAGGAGGAAGAAGGTCGGTCATACGCACGAGGTATGCGCTGTGGGGTCGCCATACCAGGTTTTTTTTGCCCGGGGCGATGTTTGTTTGTATGAAAGTAAGGCTATTTAAGGGGGGGTGTGTGTGTGTGGGGTGGGTGGTATGTATGAGATTATTTATGTAAAAAA
>NC_051405.1:21983514-21983651 GCF_015228065.2 Penaeus monodon
TACGCGACCTTACCCATTGCTTTTAAAAAATTTCCGTCATTATTTTTTTTTTTGAAGAAGAAATGTCACAGTTCTGCTGCAAAATACTTTTAACTCTTGAATATTTGACCAGAACAAGCACCACACACGAAATAAAA
>NC_051405.1:21983813-21983902 GCF_015228065.2 Penaeus monodon
AAAATGGAAAGAGTCCTGCGCTATTTTCTCTGATATGACTATTTATAAGTCCCACGGCTATTTATTTCGAGTAAAAAGGAATTAGATTA
>NC_051405.1:21984209-21984418 GCF_015228065.2 Penaeus monodon
CGAAATAAAATAACAAGAGAAATATAATAATCCTTTTAGGTCCTAACTAGTGGCACTCATGTTGATTGCGGACGAATATGTATGCCATCAGCACGACGCACACATGTCAGTGATCATAGGAATACAAATTAGAGGGTTGAGGCTTTCGAGAATCCCCCCCCCCCCAAAAAAAAAAAAAAAAGGAACTGGAAAAAATCAACTTTCAACTG
>NC_051405.1:21984468-21984573 GCF_015228065.2 Penaeus monodon
CACTTTCCCCCCGGAACATGGGAACGCCGGCCCCCGTGATTAGAATGGCCGACGAAGCATATGTGTTTACCCAAAATAAGAGCAGGTTCACCCAAGCCGAATAAT
>NC_051405.1:21985008-21985100 GCF_015228065.2 Penaeus monodon
AAAACGATGCATATGAATATCTTTATCCCATCTCCAACACTCAACCCTCGTCAATAAAAAAGAAAGAAAAAAGTTTACCACAATTAAGTTTT
>NC_051405.1:21985440-21985691 GCF_015228065.2 Penaeus monodon
TGGCAAGGCAATGGCAAGGTTTTATGCAATTATTGACATTTTCTTCTTGAGTTTGGCCGCGGTGGTAGAAAAGTCAACAGCACAGTCGTGTATCTAATTAGTGAGTTGGCCTCCGTCTCATTCCGAATGCAAAGAAAACCCGGTGGAGCGAAAAATTTGGACTTGTAAGTGTTTATACGACTTTTTCCCTCAGACTCCGCCAACCGCCGTCTTGCCCGTTTGTATTGTGTCTGTATGCTAATCTCTTATTT
>NC_051405.1:21985928-21986027 GCF_015228065.2 Penaeus monodon
CTGTGGCTCTTAGTGGGGAAGAGGTCATTATTTTTGTCGCTGTTGGTGATTAATACGAACGAGTATTAACATCTAAATTTATTTTATATATGCGTGCCC
>NC_051405.1:21986318-21986809 GCF_015228065.2 Penaeus monodon
CGGTCTATATGTGTGCTTATTTGTATTTATGTACGTGTAAGTAGGAAAATTTTTAAAAGAATTAGATTTTTTCTTTTCTTTTTTGAAATGACGTAATCTCAGAAAAATACTTCGAATATCGCCATTTAGTTTCCTCGATTTCGAAGAAACGCCATGCTTGACATATATTCCTGATCAATATAATTCTAACTATTCACTTTTGAAAACTAGCCAACAAAATAAAGGAAAAGAAACAAACAAACTAATAAAAATATCTCGAAAGAAATTAGGTAAAGATTTTTTTTTCCTTTTCCAAAAGAGGGAGGGAAAAGGAGAGAGGAAAAAGTGTGTCTGTATGCTAATGCCTTATTGTCTAATTTTCTGATCGGTAAAGATGTTGTCTGTGCCTTGATCCTCCCGCCATTCCATGATGGGACAAAAAAAAAAAAAATCTTGATTATGCGAGAGGAAAAGTCGAGAAAGAGTTCGTGTCTCACGATCTCAAGATGCTG
>NC_051405.1:21986835-21986906 GCF_015228065.2 Penaeus monodon
GTGTGTGTGTGTATCGAGTTGTTAATTGTTTTCCTCCTGTTGAGATTTTTTTCGTGGCGGTGATTATGGAT
>NC_051405.1:21987180-21987313 GCF_015228065.2 Penaeus monodon
CATTCTTCTTAACGCAACATAGGATTTGTTTTCTCTCCTTGAAAGATTTCTCCCACTTGTCTTTGCTCTGTTTATTTGTGTTTCGACAGTTCTTTGCTAATTGTATTTATCTTTGGAGTTTCATGTGCTTTGG
>NC_051405.1:21988011-21988103 GCF_015228065.2 Penaeus monodon
ACACTTCATATATTTTCTTTGCACACCTAAAGTGTTCCCACGATGAAGTGTTCCATTTTGGATGAAAAGAAAATATGTTAATGAATTGGGCA
>NC_051405.1:21988160-21988301 GCF_015228065.2 Penaeus monodon
TCGCATGTAATTTCTTCCCAGTTAGGAAAATGTTTTGACCCAGCGAGACCTCTTCTGTGATTGGATGAATGTAGATTGAATGTAGAATTCTTGCGTGTTCGAAGTCGTAATGTGTTATTTGAAATTAATTTTAGTTACAAT
>NC_051405.1:21988419-21988725 GCF_015228065.2 Penaeus monodon
CATCATCATCATCATTACTAACCTTATTCTCCGCGTCGTATCATCCTTACGAATTTACTTAATCTCTCCCTGTTAGCGAAAACGTCTTCGAACGTCAATTTCGTATTTAAATAAGTCGGGGAACGCGCGGGAAAAAAAAAAGTTTCCAGCTAAACGTTAAAATGCGGTTTTCGTACGATGCAAAAGGCTCGCCTTTGTGTGATATTAAGTGGCGAAATGTTGTTTATTTGCGATTTTTTTAGGGGGTGGCTGCTGTGTTTATTTGCAAAACTCGGCATCGGCCTAGTATTTGCACGTTTCTCGAAG
>NC_051405.1:21988825-21989300 GCF_015228065.2 Penaeus monodon
CCCCACCTCACGCCCCCCATTTCCCACCCTACGCCCATCCCTCCACCATCACGCCCACCTCTCCGCACTCACGCCACTCCTACGCCCATCCCTCCCCCTCACGCCCATCCCTCCCCCTCACGCCCATCCCTCCCCCTCACGCCCATCCCTCCCCCTCACGCCCATCCTTCCCCCTCACGCCCATCCCTCCCCCTCACGCCCATCCCTCCCCCTCACGCCCATCCCTCCCCCTCACGCCCATCCCTCCCCCTCACGGCCACCCTGCCCTATAGTTCGTCGTAATGAATGCTGCGAATTTGTGCTTATCATCTCCTCGAGTCAACATTTTAGTCCCGTATGTACACGCGCGTGCTTATGGATAGACACACCTAGACGCAAATACGCACATGTATACACGTCTAGGTGTATACGCAGGTGTACATAAATTCTCTCTTTCTCCTTCTGTCACACAAAGCCTCTCTCCTTCTCTCTCTAT
>NC_051405.1:21989418-21989672 GCF_015228065.2 Penaeus monodon
AGCCCTCTCACAGACGCACGTACAGCGCCGTGTACACAGGCACACCCCCGCCAGGGTGGGCAAACAGCCCTACCCGAGAGCATAGGTTCACACACAAACACACAAACAAAAATGGCATGTGTAAAGAGCTGGAAGGCAAATAGAGATATAAATGTGGCACTTTTCCGAACCTCCGCTGTCAGCTCACTATACGACTTCATAATTACGCTACGGAATTATATATAGAGAGAGAATGTTGCCAGATTCTATCCCCC
>NC_051405.1:21990209-21990432 GCF_015228065.2 Penaeus monodon
TGTGTGCTTTGTTAGTTTAAAATCACGCGCAACTGTGTCTTGGTTCCATTATTTGTCTTTTTTTCTCTCCTCTTCTTTCTTGTTATTATCATCATCTATCCAACTGTGACCGTTATATATTTTTCCGTTTATTTAATTTCATTAAGGGAATGTTTTTTGTACTGTTTTCGAAGTATAATGAAACAGCAGAGAAACAGGAACTAAACCATAAAAAGTACCAGAT
>NC_051405.1:21990508-21990840 GCF_015228065.2 Penaeus monodon
AGGGGATCTATCCACCGGTCAGAAACTGTATTGCCGCGTTCGTTATTTGTTCTAAGGTCGGGGACCCGTCTATTGCTGGCGATTGGTGATTGGTCGGCGCAACGATACCGCTCGGCCAATCAGGCACGTTCCTCGCTCGGTTCCGTTTCTTTGGAGTCTTTGAAGCCGAACACGGGTCATGGCATTGATCTGAATCGGTCGTTAAGCAGCGGCCTTGTTTAGAAGGGAAGGCATGTCAAATTTACTTCGTCGGATACGGAACCAGTAGAATAAACAAAAATAAATGTGTGTAGGGAATGTATTAAGGGGAAGTGTACTGGACTTTTTGCTGT
>NC_051405.1:21992765-21992948 GCF_015228065.2 Penaeus monodon
TAGTTTTGGAGAATTTTTTTAAGTGTCGGTTCTAATTTGGCATTAATATTTTGGCATTAAGAAATCATACTTTATAATAGTGGCATTTGATGATGTAGCAGGTGCACTCCTTTGGCTGTTGAACAGTTTGAATTTTGAATTACAGTCATTTGGAAACAATACTTTTCTCTGACTCTTTCTCTG
>NC_051405.1:21993400-21994142 GCF_015228065.2 Penaeus monodon
GGATAAATTATCACCTCACCAGGTCATCACCAGCACTCCTCGTAGGGAACCTTTTTTCGAGCATGTTGGTTTGTACACAGATGCAAATTTTATTAGTCAAACATATTGATGTGAATTAATAAGCTGGATGAGTGTTGGGTGAACAAACATACCCACGGATGAGTGTTCAATGCGCGGTCACAGACAACGTGGAGGAGGGCGGGCGTGAACACTCCTCGGCGCATTAAGTCATTCCTACCTTCTGAAGGCGGTGGGAAGGGGGGGGGGGTTATTGGATGGGAAGGAGGGGAGGGTGAGGGTATGGGGTAGAAAGGAGGAAGGGTATGGGATAGGAACGGGGAAGGGTATAGGGTGGGAAGGAGGGAGGGTATGGGGTAGGAAGGGGGGAGGGGTATGGCGTGGGAAGGAGGAGGGGTATCAGGCAGTAAGGGAGGGAGAGTGTGGGGTAATAAGGAAGCAGTGTTATGGGGTAGGAAGGAGGAGGGGGTATGAGGTAAGAAGGAGGGGCATGAGTTGAAAGGGAGGAGGGGGAATGGGATAAGAAGGTGGGGTATGAGGTAAGAAGGAGGAGGGAGGCAGTAGGTTCAACATCCGCGTCTTTGGTTCCTTTTGCCCGCCAGAAAGAGATTCCGTGTTTGCGCAGGAGGCGAACACGCCCTTGTTTGCTCTTATCTTATTTTGCATTTTTTCAGGGGGAGGGGGGAGGGAGACATGTCAGAGATAACAACTAAAAGCCATAGTT
>NC_051405.1:21998313-21998514 GCF_015228065.2 Penaeus monodon
TCCGTCTCTCCTTCCCTCCCCCTCCTCTCCCCTTGTGCACACAGCCCCTCCTCATTCCGTGCACACATCACACATTCCCCGAGCGTTCCTCCTAAGGGAAGACTCTCCCATCCCCTCTTTCTTCCCCTCGCTTTCTTCCCCTCGATTCCTTTGCCTTCTGTCATCCTTATCCCCACGCGGGAAGTGGGGAAGGGGGAAGGG
>NC_051405.1:21999055-21999338 GCF_015228065.2 Penaeus monodon
AACCCCCCCGAGGACCTCCGAAGACACCCCCCCCCCTACATCCTCGCCTGGACCTGAGGGGAGCTAGACACCCCTCCACGGACCCTGAGGGGAGAGAGCGAAGGCATCGTGAGCGCTGACTCGCTGCCTCGCTTTGTTCGCCCATTGAATCTCGCACTTCAGGAACGAGCACTCTCGAAACTATCCCTTTTTTTTTTCCTTTTTTTTGAGGGGTGGGTGGGAAGGGGGGGCTGTTGTTTCTATTTTCTGTCTTTTGTATCGTTGTGTCTGAGTATCTTATAGG
>NC_051405.1:22000192-22000454 GCF_015228065.2 Penaeus monodon
TCTTCTCTCATTTTTTTTCTCTCTCCCGTTGATTCCCAACCAAATTCCGTCAGCGAATCAGGAATAGCATCGTCGAATTCCCGAATGATTCTACTTGACTCTCCACGCCGCCGGTCAAGTTAAAACAGATATAGTAATACCTAATTTCGTGTTATTTCATCTTGCTGCAAAAATAAGTCCAATGCTAATGACTACCTTTCGGACTTGGCAATCTAATTATGATCGTATTAGCATATACTTTCCGTCGCGGCGTGTGCTTGCA
>NC_051405.1:22000650-22000801 GCF_015228065.2 Penaeus monodon
GACGTGTTTTGTCTCTCACGTTCGATATATATATATCTCTGTCTTTCTTGGCGTTCGGTGACTGTTTGGCAGTGTGATATACGTTTTTTTTTTCAACGGAGAATAATGTATTTGCGAGCGAAAGGAAGAACGAAAGAAATTATGCGAGTGA
>NC_051405.1:22000826-22001227 GCF_015228065.2 Penaeus monodon
AGATAAAAACACAATCTATCGTTGCCTTTTGTTTCGATCCTGCCACTGCGCATTTATATTTTTTCACTTTTAATTTTTTCATTACCTTTTTTTACCCCTTGTCCCGTTTTTATGCACGTGGTTGGGTAAATAATTTTCTCTTTTATTTAATCATTTACATGTTTGCCATTACCTAATAAAAC
Organism: Penaeus monodon; assembly: GCF_015228065.2. Taxonomy (NCBI): domain Eukaryota; kingdom Metazoa; phylum Arthropoda; class Malacostraca; order Decapoda; family Penaeidae; genus Penaeus; species Penaeus monodon. The sequence continues at coordinate 22,001,009 of NC_051405.1, forward strand.
ACGCGAAAAAATCACGCATTACGCCCCCCCCCCTTTCTCCCCACTCCTCCCCTAACCTAACTCTGCAACGCCGTCCCTCCCCATTCTCTCTCCCCTACCTCACCTTCCCCTCAGTCAACTCTTCTAGAATAATGAAATATATACACATTTTTTCCCCTTCTTTTTTCTTCCTCTTCTCCGGAGGTTGTGGGGGAGGAGGGGGAGGGGGAAAGGTTGAAA
>NC_051405.1:22001330-22001755 GCF_015228065.2 Penaeus monodon
GCAATAATAGTAAAAGCAGGGTAAAAGAGAGGTGGGGGGAGGGGGGGGGGTAGTGCAGGAACGGTAGGATGGAGGAGGAATCAGAAGAAAAGGGGAGATAGAGAAGGTAGGAAAAGAGGGCAGGGAATGAGAGAGAGAGAAAAAGGAAAGGGTTTAGGAAAGAAGAGAAGAGGGGAGGGGAAAAGGTTGGAATAAGAAGCGAAAAGGGAGATAGGGGAAGAAGTAAAGGGCAAGCTCAGGGAAAGGAGAAGATGGTGGAAGGGAAAGTGAGGGAGGGAAGGAAGGAAGGAAGGCGGAAAGAAGAGAGTTAGGGGAGAAAGGGGAAGGAATAGGGGAAGAGCGGGGAAAAGTTAAAGAAAGAAGGTAAAGAGACGGATAGGGTTAGGGGAAGAAACAGGGAAGGGACAGGATTCAAAGAAGGAAGG
>NC_051405.1:22001878-22001956 GCF_015228065.2 Penaeus monodon
GACGGAGGAAGAAGGAGAAATAGGCAGGGAGAGAAGAAGAGAAGGAAGGGGAAGGAGGTGGAGAATACTAAATGAGGA
>NC_051405.1:22002040-22002343 GCF_015228065.2 Penaeus monodon
CGGCTCCATCCTCCCCCTTTTAACGAAGCTTCCTACCGTCGTGTTCCAGCCTTTCGAACTGTTTTGCTTTCTTGTGGGTAAGCAAAATTTTAATCAAGATGATCCTTGTAAGAAAGCGGCAATTTTGGCGAATAAAGACACTGCGGGAATGTGGCTGCCGATGAAGTTTCCGATTCGTCGTTTTTCGAAAAGGAAAAAGAAAAATATGTGTATTTCACTTGCCTTCTTTCTTTGTTTCGTCTTGTCTCACTCTGCCGCGCTCATTTCTTTCTTCGTACGTTTGTTGTGATATCAAAATATATA
>NC_051405.1:22002371-22003456 GCF_015228065.2 Penaeus monodon
ACTTATTCTACTCTGACTTTTCCAGCCTGCTTCGTGTCTCCCAAAAATGGGTTTAGAGAAGGATGAAAGAGAAAATGAATGATAAAACAGCGCTTCCCGCACCTCACTTGTCCCCGCAGGTCTGAGCGTTTGCAAAGTTCGCATTGTTTAGACAAGAATTTTCCGCCCCTTCTTGTTCCTTTATCCATTCATATCCTTGATCACAGAGCAATATAATATTTTCCCATCCACACCACGTCGGAACAAAAGGAATAACAAATGGTTAAAGAAACGTTTGCGTTATTTTCACCGGCATCAAGTAAAAAAAAAAACGGGTCTTAAAACAACTGGAAGATACGTTGAAAACGCGCGGGAAAAGTCGCTTCAAGAAAAATTTCTCTGTAAACATTAATTTCGTCTTTTTCACACACCATGCTACGAGTTTTCATCAAGCGGGGGAAACAAAACAATTCTCCATCTGCGCATTAATTAGGAAAGAATGGAAAAATTCTCGCAGCTGTTTTTTGGCGGGGGAATTTACATTTGTTTAAATAAAGATCATACCCCGCGGTTCTGATTATGCATCCTAGTGTGGACCGCTAATCAATACCTTGTTCCGCACTGTTTGTTTACTTTGCTCAAACTTTCCCCCCTTTAATTTTTTGATTAAAGATTCATTTGACTATGTATCACCATTGGGTCCGAAATATGCCGATGTCTCATGGGTGGGGGAGGGGTGGGGGAGGGGAAGGGATAAAAGTCGTGGGGGTGCAGGAGAAGGAGTAGGAGGAAGAATAAGAGGAGGAAGGAGGTGATAGACGGAGAGAGGGGGAAGGAGGGTGAGCGGAGAGAAGAGGAAGAGGAGGAAGGGATAGGATAAGAAAGAACGAGAATGAGGAAGGAAAGAGGGGTGGGCATGGCGTCTCATGGGGTTGGGGGCGTGGAGGGGAGATGGGGAGGGGGAGGTTGAGAAGAAGAGACAAGTCTAATCTTCCCACGGTGATAGTGAGACATTAATTAAATCACATTTCCCTCGCAAGTTTCATTAATGACGTACACACTTTCGTCAAAGTCTCTTATGTGTCTCGACATTTTTTGCGGGAAAT
>NC_051405.1:22003503-22004189 GCF_015228065.2 Penaeus monodon
TTTATAGAAAGGTTTCCATTACGGCAAGTCGCCGGAGAAGGTTTCGCACGGGTCTATTTTTGCCTCCGTCTCTGTATTGCCTTTGAGTCGTTGGTTTGTAAAAGGCAAAGTAATTAAAAGCGGAAAGACGGTTTAAGCATAATGGCGGAACAAGTGCCGTCTGACAAGGAGTCTTTGAAGTAGGTACGCATCCTTCGGTCTTTCCCTTTCCTTATAGGATCCTGCGAGGCCCTGGAAGAGTACAGATGCTTTCCTATAAGGCCCGAGGGATTCTGGGTCGCGAACGCCATCTTGTAATTGATTTCATTATGTCGGGATTTTTTGGTTACCTGTTGTATGAATGTCTTTGTGTACAATGAGTCCCGTAAAGACTATTGCGGTCTTATATTATAGATATCTTGTCACCGTATGGTGCAATATCCCGAGTTCGTGTGTAAGTATAGACCTTGCTTAGGAATGTCCTTTGCAGATGTTTGTTCAACGCTTGCGATTTTGTATCTTAGATATGCTCACGAATTAATTCACTGGGGATTTCTCTGTGTTAGTATTAGTTATTCCTTCTGATTCTTTTTCCAGCCTCATTCACATTATCTGTATTTTTTCCTTGGCTTCTCCTAAACCGCCTCACTCCAAATGCGATTCATCATCACCGCCAAAAAAAATGTCAAAAAAAGTTCTAAATAGCA
>NC_051405.1:22004234-22004513 GCF_015228065.2 Penaeus monodon
ATCCCTTAACTCCCACATTCCTGTTGTTCTGCTGGGAATCCTGTCACAGATTTCATGCATATATACCTATTTTTGTTGTTGTCTCGCCGTATTCCTTAGAGAAATATCTTTCTTTCGGGTCCGCCTCTGCCACTAAGGATCATCTTCTGCTCTGTTGTTGAAGATAATCCCGCAGTGTATTTTGTAGATATGCAAATGCTAATCTCAAGTCGGTGGAGATTAGGGTTATCTTCATCGACTCTCGCTGTTATCTCTCTTCGGTCTTTGTGCTGTGTCAAA
>NC_051405.1:22005609-22005935 GCF_015228065.2 Penaeus monodon
ATCAATCATGTTCGTAACACACACGAAAATGATGTAAAATATATAATGGCGTACTAAATCCGACATAAATATACTGCTCCATCTATCGTAATCACATAAAAAAGAAAAGTTTTCACAACATATAATGAGGCGATTTTTTTTGTACATACTTTGAAATAAAAGGAAAAGCTTACCCCCTCCTCTCCTCCTTCCCCTCCCCCCTTCCCTCTCCACTCCCCTTCCTCTTCCCCTTCTCCTCCCCCTTCCCTCTCCACTCCCCCTCCTCTTCCCCTTCTCCTCCCCATCCAAAGTGGTCGATACGAGTACAAGTGAATAAAAAAACATAT
>NC_051405.1:22005975-22006184 GCF_015228065.2 Penaeus monodon
ATAGTTGAAGCTTGTGGATTAAAAAGATATATGGGGTGTAGTTCAGGTGAATATAGTGTGAGTGGATACGGAAAAAAATATTACAGCGGTATATAATGTATGGTGCGTGTGACTCAGAAATAAGAATGTATAGTTGGAATGAATTAAGGCTGTATCATGTTCAGTACGAGTGGACGATGACAATTCTTAGAATATAGGAGGAACGAGTG
>NC_051405.1:22007230-22007350 GCF_015228065.2 Penaeus monodon
ATGGCATGATTGATAATATAAAATGTATGTAGTGAAATAGCATTTATCAGAATGTATTTTGTGTGAATTAATATAAAAGACATAAGATATAGTACCATTGAAAATATATTCATGATATAT
>NC_051405.1:22007380-22007460 GCF_015228065.2 Penaeus monodon
AATATATAATGAATAGCACGACTGAATGAATAATATATGACCTTTAATGTAGGCTTTTATTCACTTTTTTCATTCATATT
>NC_051405.1:22007518-22007662 GCF_015228065.2 Penaeus monodon
AAAAAAAATGAGAGGAAAGAAGGAAAAAAGAAAAAGACCTCATTGTGGTGTGTATTTGTGTTTTGTTTTAATCTTTGACTTTTATTATGGATCAGCGTGGATGAATAAATTTGGATAGATAAAAACAAACAGAGTGACTTCTTT
>NC_051405.1:22008207-22008678 GCF_015228065.2 Penaeus monodon
AACAAAATCCCACCATTCAAATATAAAGAAGTGAACATTCCAAGAAAAACAAGGAGAAAAAAAAACGAGAATAAAGATTAAAACAAAACAAAGCCCAAAATGTAACAAAAAAAAGGGATTGGAGACCCCTGTATTAACCCATCCGACGTGAGCGATCTTTCCCTCGGAGGTAGGCTGGGGTAGCAACACGGCCGCCCTTTTAATAATTCCGACATAGGCCTAAATGCCAATAATTGTTACGCCGGAATATAAACCGCGACGGGGAACCTATGCTGCTCGGGTATAGGTTTAGTTTTTAGTTCTTTATTCCGGTTCGGTTCGGTTCATGAACTCGCTTCCAGCTGCTCAGGCGTGGAGATCTGACTCCGGGGTTGGGTTATGCTGCAGAGGTGACGTCATTAGGTTGCAAGGTCCAGGGTATTGCACATTTTTTCCAGTACAGTAGAGTTCCTTGTACTTCATTATATTTGC
>NC_051405.1:22008943-22009294 GCF_015228065.2 Penaeus monodon
CAGACGTCCTTCTCCTTTGAAATAAACCTTCCAAAGTCCTTGAACGTTTATTACATAGACCAAATTATACCCAGAACAAAATCACACACACTCACAAAACGGGGGGGGGGGGCGGAGGCTGAAGGGTTGATGCACAAACACTCCGCTTAGAAGGCCCTGTATGAGTGTCACGTCGCCTTGACTAATTGGAAGATGTTTGTTACCTTTGGCGTCAAACTACTGCTATTTTCGTTAAGATTTTGGGATTTAGAAGATGGCCGTATTTACAGCAGTGAAACGTGAGGAAGAGAAAGAGAAAGAGGGAAGGGGTACATATGTGTATTTATTTGTTTGTATTCACATCTATCTATC
>NC_051405.1:22009904-22010353 GCF_015228065.2 Penaeus monodon
TTAAATGTCTCTCCTGTAATAACTCTTAAGTAATAGACGAGCCATCAAAAATGCAAGATGAAGACGATGCCTCTTCGACGAACATCTAAAAAAGTACTCTTTCTCCCTCTTTATCCTCTCTCTTTATTCTCCCTCTTTATCCTCCCTCTTCATTCTCCCTTTTTATCCTCCCTCTTCCATTCTCCCTCTTTATTCTCCCTCTTTATACTCCCTCTTTATCCTCCCTCTTCATTGTCCCTCTTTATCCTCCCTCTTCCATTCTCCCTCTTTATTCTCCCTCTTCTATTCTCCCTCTTTCTCTTACTCCCTCCCTCTGCGTCTTCGTTCCGTCAGAGACACAAAAGCCAAGAGCGCGTGCATTATGAAGTGTGGCCCCGTAACCCCAAATATCACGGATACACGACACGGAATTAAGGGACGTCCATATTAAAAGCGAACACCTGCGCTCG
>NC_051405.1:22011041-22011253 GCF_015228065.2 Penaeus monodon
GCAATGGTCGGCGGTTAATCTTTGATCGCGATCCATCTAAGAAGCACCGAATACGTCTTGGATTGTACTAAATTATCCATCCTTCCGCTGGTCGCCTGGCTTTTACATATCCATAATCGGGGGAGACGGCGATGTATATGTCATGGCGGGGCTCTGGGGTGGGGGTGGGGTGGGGGGTGGCGGAAGAAGGATTCTGGTGCGAGGGGGGATAT
>NC_051405.1:22012981-22013068 GCF_015228065.2 Penaeus monodon
GCACACACTCATTGTTATTGATAATTCTGCGTCTCAAAATCTGCAGATGTTTAAAAGCGAATAAATTAAGTTTTTAGAAGAAAGAAG
>NC_051405.1:22013104-22013449 GCF_015228065.2 Penaeus monodon
CGCCTATCCCCTTTGCCTTTACCTCAGTGCATTCTTTCTCTTTCCCTCCTCCCTCCTCCCTCCTCCTCTCCCCTCTTCCCCTTCTTTTCTCTCCGCTCTTCACCCTTTCTTCCTTCTCGTCTTCTCCTCCCCTCACTCTCTCACCTCCTCTCCCACTCCCTCTCCTCCCCCCTCCCATCGCCCCTCAACCTCCACAGAATGAGGAAGACTGTAATCCTCATCTCATCCCTTTAATCATACAATCTCCCCCTCCTTCTCCCCTCCCTCCCTCCTCCTCCTCCTCTAACTTCCCTCCCCCTCCTTCCCCTCCTCCCCTCTCCCCAATTCTCCCCTTCCGTCTCTTCT
>NC_051405.1:22013494-22014638 GCF_015228065.2 Penaeus monodon
ACCCCCTTTCATTCTCTCCTCTCCCCTCCTACCTTCCTCCCTCCTCCAACCCCCCCTTCACGCCTCCTGCCCCAGTACTCCCCTCCGTTACCCCTTTTATCCCCCCCCTTCCTCCCCGCCGCTGCCGCCCCCATTCGGCTCCATTTTTTCCATTTCTTAATCAGACGCATCTACCAGAAGGCTCTGAACACTGGCATTTGAGTTGCAAAGGAAGCTACGGATGGTGCGGTGAGGGGGAGGGGGGAGGGAGTAAGGAGAGGGGAAGGGGGAGAAGGAAGGGAGAAAGGAGAGGGGGAGGGGGAAGGGAGAAAGGGGAGGGAGAGGGGGAAGGGAGAAAATCTGAGGGGGAGGGGGAAGGGGAAAAGGTAGGGGGATAGGGAAGGGGGGAAGGGTTAGGAAAGAGGGGAAGGGGAGGTTAGGGAAGAGGGTAAGAAAAGGGGCGAGGGGAAGAGGGAGGTGGTTGGGAAGGTGAAGGGGGGGGGGGTAAGTTGGTTAGGGTGAATTGGGAGAGGAAAGAGGTTAAGAAGGAGAAAAGGAGGGTTGAGTTAGGCCGGGGTGAATTAGGAGGGAGGGGCGAGGGAGAGACTACAAAGTAACTTCTATTCTTTCTTCCCAAACCCCTTTTCATCCCCTTTCTACGCGTGCCTTTTGTGTTATTTCTTAATTTTCTATCTTTTCTTCCCGATCTACAACTTTTCCCATTCCTACCTCATCCTCCACCTCCTTCCCCCCCTCCACCACCACATCCACCCCCCCCCTCTCTCTCTTTCCCTTCGTCTTCAAAATCAAATTCTCCATCACCAACTCCTCCTCCCTCCACATCTCTTCACCTCCCCTTCCCCCTCTAACGCCACCTCCACATCCCCCCCTCAATCCCACCGCGACATCCCCCCCCCCGGTCTGCCCTCTACACCTCTTTTTCCTCCTCTTCCTCGTCTCCTCCTTCCTTTCTCCGCTGCCATCACCAACTTCTTCACCTCCATCACCACTTTCTTCTAAACATTATCATCCCCTTCCCCCTCCTCCACTACTTCTCCCTCCTCCACCACATCCCCTTTCTCTCCTTCCCCTCCCCCTCCACCTCTTCCACCACATTCCTTCCTCCTCCACCCAAGAAAACGTGGCCATACAGTAATTACTCAAA
>NC_051405.1:22014796-22014924 GCF_015228065.2 Penaeus monodon
ACATTACACAAACCAACGTGCAACTTTTGACCAATTAACGCGTTCGAAACCCATTTCATTTACAGCAATGGCGAATCCTATGACTAACATCCCCCCCCCCAAAAAAAGCAGAAACAATAAAAAAGAAT
>NC_051405.1:22015281-22015699 GCF_015228065.2 Penaeus monodon
AGGATTCTTTAAGGCCAATTACCACACAGCGACGGGGATCTGAAATGAGAAGCAAACAGCTTTATGGACATTAACCTCCGTTGTGTGTATTTGTGGTCGGAACCGGTCAGTGTATTGTGTAAATGGAACCACGGGAGAGAAATATGGACGGGGTGGGGGGTGAAGACATTGTTTGTGTGAGCTGGTAGATTCCGCTGAATTGATTAAGGATTGAGGGTGTGGGGGTGTAAGGGGGGAAGAGAGGTGGGTGAGGGGAGGAAAGGGAGGTGGGGGAAGGGAGAAGAGAGGTGGGTGAGGGGAGGAAAGGGAGATGGGTGAGGAGGGGAAAGGGAGGTCGGTGAGGAGGGGAAAGGGAGGTGGGTGAGGGAGGGAAGGGAGATGAGAAGAAAAGAGAGGTTATGTTATGGGGATGGTGTAA
>NC_051405.1:22015748-22016095 GCF_015228065.2 Penaeus monodon
AGAAGTGGGGGCAACGTAGGTGAGGGGAAAACGGTGAATAGAGGGGGTTGTGTGGGGAGAGGAAAGGGGGGACGGGGAATGGGGTGGAGTGAAGGGTGATAATTTGGAGAGGCGTAGGGGGGAGGGGGAGGGTGAAGTGGGGGATATGGGGAGAATAAAGGTGGGGGATGTGAGGTGAGGAGATTTCTAAGAGGTGGAGGGATGAAGGGGAAGAGATGAGGAGGAAAGAGGTGGATAAGAAGAGAAAATGTGGGGGATGAGGGAGGGGGTGATGAGGGGAGGACAAAGGGGAGTGGGGTGGGGGGGTTTGGTGGGGGTAGTAGAAAGGGAGAGGGGATTCTTTTCTA
>NC_051405.1:22016138-22016220 GCF_015228065.2 Penaeus monodon
AAGATGATGGTTTATTTTTGTTTACTTGGAAAGTCTTGTTGTTTAATTAGTATATATTCCTCCGTGTATTTGTGAATTTAGA
>NC_051405.1:22016265-22016379 GCF_015228065.2 Penaeus monodon
TCATTCATTGAATCATATATTCAGATCATTACAATTACCCATAACTTATATATCATTTTTCACAGATCTATTATGTAAATAACCTATTAACCTTTTATTAATATGCTAACTCTC
>NC_051405.1:22016454-22016778 GCF_015228065.2 Penaeus monodon
AAAAAGACAAATGAATGATTGGTATTTTGGGTAACGGGTCAAAACGGTTCGATTTTAATCCAGGAGGAAATGTATTTATATGATCTTTAATCATCCTTAGTTGTATCTTTCACACACACAAACACTCACGAGTATACAGACCCTTAACATCCTACCCCCCCCCCCCCGTATACAAGAATGACTCCGGAACCTCCTCTCCCCTCACACACAATATCCATCCCAACATAAGCAACTGCCGTCCCTTCCCCTCCACACATCCCCCCCACATATGATTGCCGTACGTTCCCTCTAAAGGCATCTACCCCTTAACTCCTCATCACCCTT
>NC_051405.1:22017019-22017306 GCF_015228065.2 Penaeus monodon
AGTGAAAATAGATTTATTTCCAGGCGCGCCCAGTGTCTATCTATTTAGCCGGCAGTGATAACGGGTACAAACGCTTCGTAAAGCGGCTCCCATCTGAACAATTAAGAATGAAATGTCTCAAAAGTTGTCACGTTAATAGAGTTACGGGGATTCTGTAAGCATGGAGACTCGCCGCCATTTTCGGGACGGAAATTGGAGTTCCGAAAAGCCTTATTGCTGTTCCGCTGTTTTCGTTATTTCGACTTAAAATGGCTCTTGCCTCTGCGCGAGTGTTTATGTGGCGGACG
>NC_051405.1:22018902-22019031 GCF_015228065.2 Penaeus monodon
CTCGGCTCTCTCATACCCGCGAAATTACCCGCTGACCTGCCAACTCACGGGTCAGAAACTTCTACATGAATCCGGGTACGGGTCACAAAACATGTCAGTGACAGGTCGATGGGTATGAAATGTCCACTG
>NC_051405.1:22019445-22020307 GCF_015228065.2 Penaeus monodon
CATACTTAAGGGACTGCGAGAGAGAGGAAAGGGAGCGGAGGCTTTGTTCTCCTTCCAAGGTCACAGGTCTCCTTCCAAGGTCACAGGTCTGTGTTTAATGCAATGACCTGATGATAGAAATTATGAAATAACTCTTCTGAAAAAAATGCCAAAACTTGTGTTAGAGACAAATATATTTCGTTGAAAAAGAATATGAAATTATAAATGATACAATGAATCCCGGCCTGCATATCAGCCTCAAATGTCATGTTGATCATCCCTGTTCATCTTTGATAAATGAACACATGACGTCTTCATTATCTATTTAGACTGCATTTGCGCTGACATATCCGTCAATTTGTATGGAATCTTTTAAAATAGAGAAGCTGCATATTTCAGGCTAAGAAAGATTGCCTTGATGATGACTTTTTCAACTCAATCATCTTCGGGTACTCTTAGATTTCTTAAAGACTCTATGTTTAGTCTTGTTAGGATGGACTCTTACAAGATCCGGAAAGGCGCGTTCAATCTTTCATTTTTTCGAAGAATATTCTTCTTATCGGAGGTGAAAATGTTTGCAGGTAATGGAATAGTTTTATGAAGAATGGCATGACAGTACTTGGATGTAAATGCGCGTAATACGGGTATAGGGTAATACTTTGATGCAATCCTCGTGTATATAATCATGGTGCAGTTATATGTACTCTAGATTCTAGACTAATGTCATCAACTTTTGCATCCAACCACCTGGCCCCTCTATTTGTCCCTTGCCCCCTTACTCTTCCCCCCCCCTTCCCCGAAAGATGAAGGTGATGCATACAGAATCTTGTTCATGCTACAATTTCGACAAGTGAGTGCATGAAGATGGGGCAGCTGTTCCATT
>NC_051405.1:22020645-22021157 GCF_015228065.2 Penaeus monodon
TCCCCGTCTCTCATCCCTCCCCCTCCCTCTCTTTTCCACCCATCTCCACATATAGGGTTAATCCCCCTTCCCGTCCTTCTTCTCCGCCTACCCCCACCCACGACCACACGCCTCATCCCCCCTTCCCCTAACCCCCCCTTTGCCCCCCTCCCCCACCAAACGCGACCACACCCCATTCTCCCCCCTCCCCCTTCATCACCCCCTCTAACATTCCCCCAACCCCCATCTCCACCCTCCCACCCCCACCGCACCCCAACCCCCGTTATGACAATACCTGACAGAGCTTTGCAAGATGGATGCAACCGCCCTCTGATACCTGGGAACTTTGAATGCGAAATGCGCGCGGGTGACTGACGGCAGCCGGGATCGTGTCTTGAGGCCCAACCGCGCCCCGTCTTGCAAGGGATCGAGAGATATTGAAGGCTCAATATTGCAACGGCTTGTTCTCCGGCGGCAATTAATGCTTAATGAGTGAGTATGAATTGATGAAGGCGACGAGCCCGGTGACTTTG
>NC_051405.1:22022729-22022815 GCF_015228065.2 Penaeus monodon
CGAATGCCCTGCTCGGTGCAAGGTGGTTGCCAAGGTGTTCGGATGCGTGCCCAATCGGCTACATCTAGCGGCGTAGAGCACATGAT
>NC_051405.1:22022850-22023004 GCF_015228065.2 Penaeus monodon
GGAAGGGTGGAGGATGTTTATGGGGGGTGCAATGTAGAAGTGAGAGAACTTTGTGGGAATATTCTGATTTTTTTTTTTATCAGCGTAATCTCTTTTCTCTTGTTACATCCTTGTTACATACATGATGTATGTCTGTTTGCCTCTCCCCCCCCCC
>NC_051405.1:22023117-22023225 GCF_015228065.2 Penaeus monodon
CTTATTTGGTCGCTGAACATCTTCGACAATCAACCAGACATGTCTTAAAGCAGCGTTCCATCATGTTGTAATGATATTCATCTTGGTTCTTGTAACTCATTCTCTATA
>NC_051405.1:22023820-22023952 GCF_015228065.2 Penaeus monodon
AGATCGAAATAACGGAAGGGAGAAGGAGGAAAGAACCCTCCAAGCTAAACGCAGCACACATTAATCGTGGAAATTCCTCCTCCCAAATAAACCGACTCGATATCTTGATACGCCGAAACAAAGAACCAGCGT
>NC_051405.1:22024214-22024337 GCF_015228065.2 Penaeus monodon
TCCACGCCGCGCGGAACCCACAACTGTATAAAAGGCTAATAGCCCGGCGCGAAGCCTGAGGTTCGTAAAATATTATACCTTTGTTTTATCATTTATAATTTGCCTATTCAACAATACATCACC
>NC_051405.1:22024634-22024821 GCF_015228065.2 Penaeus monodon
GTATATTCATAGAAATTTGATGCCGGTTTGAATTTTTAATGCCTACACAATATTTCCTTGCTCCTAGATCTAGCTTGACTATTAACCTGGGGAGGTGCATATATTTTTTTTCCCTAAGCTTAGCCACAATGGAATTATTGCTGGTTAGACGAGGGGGGTGGGGGTGTAAGGTGGGGATAGGGCACGG
>NC_051405.1:22024850-22025215 GCF_015228065.2 Penaeus monodon
CATTAATCTAATCTACATATCCAAACAAAATGAGTAAACACAAGAAATAGATTAGTGACTGACTGTTTTTTTTCCCTCCCCTCCCCCCCTTCTCCTCATGTATATATTTAAATGCAATGGAAAAATGCTGACCGCAGCGCCTGTTCTGGAAAAGGGCGCATTACGTCTCATAAATATACAAAATATTCGAACAACGAAATTAGTTTCTTTGCTCTTTAGCTCTGGGAGTCCTCCATGTTTTTGTTACACGTTTTTGGGGCCGAAAAGGACAAAAAAAATTGTGATACATGCCAATTATGCAGGACACAAAGTGCCACCATAGCTCAGATGCAAAGACATGAAAAAAGGTTGTCATGCTCGATCAA
>NC_051405.1:22025254-22025401 GCF_015228065.2 Penaeus monodon
GAGAAATCTGCATTTTGATAATATGTCTACTGTATTATTCATACATCCATAACAAATTGGAAAAACACAACAAATCATTTTTGCGGAGACACTCGTCACTTATATCGTTCTACTTATTTCCATCCTGACTAACACATCGTCAAATCC
>NC_051405.1:22025487-22025964 GCF_015228065.2 Penaeus monodon
GTACCGTTCCAGCGAAGAATTTGACCGGAAAATTGGAGAGAATCACTGGAGTTTTCTGTTAGCGATGTTAAATACTGAAAACTTGGATGACAGGGAGACGGGCGGCAGGCAGCGAGAAAAGGATATGGTCTGATCTAGTTTCATTTTTTTCTCTTTATCTCCCTTTTATTCGTTTTTTTTCGATTTCTTTCGTCATTTTTTTATATGGATCGTAGAAGGGACACTTGTCGTATTGTTGCGACCGCCGGGGTTTTCTGTTCGTAAGGGATGGGTGTTATTGTTAACATTTATAAGCGGGGGTGATGTTTGTGATTGTAATGGGGGAGAGTGATATATTATTTTTTTGTTTGTGATAATGGCAGGAGGCACGGAATTATAGTCATGTTGATGTTTGTGATTGTAATGTGAGAGAGGAATATTTTTTTCTGTTCGTGAAAATGGCTAAAAACATTCACTTAAACACGTCTTTTTACGGGC
>NC_051405.1:22026017-22026273 GCF_015228065.2 Penaeus monodon
CACAGATGCAGAGCGAGAAGAATTTCAAAATGATGACATACAGGAAGTTCACGAAAAGATCAGATTCTGTGCTTCACATGAACTCTCTCTGAACCTTCCACAGCCGATCCGTCAACAGAAACGTTTGGGAATTTAGTGGTTGACACTGAAAACTCTAAGGAAAATATAAAGTCAGCAGGATGTTCAGTCTCGTTTTATCTAAGCTGTATCACTTGTTATATATTCTTGTTGTCCATCACACAAGCACACATGTGGC
>NC_051405.1:22028678-22028923 GCF_015228065.2 Penaeus monodon
TGAATTTCCTCCGTTTTTTTAGACATATTTTTATTTCCTTTTTTCTTCTTGAGTACCAAAGATTAAGAGTTTCCTCGCATCCCTTCATAACAACCACATGTCGATCACGAGCTCCCAGCGGAACATGGGCCAAACCACATGTATAAAGGACAAATCGATCATTCAAATTTGTGGCAATAATACGGCCAGAATGCATGTATATGATAAGGTGGAGGGAGCCCTGTGTTTATTGTTGCCCTGGCAGA
>NC_051405.1:22029473-22029733 GCF_015228065.2 Penaeus monodon
CATCGCCATCACGCCAGAGGGCCCCGTCCAAGCGGAGGGCAAGAACACATTTTACAATTGGATGCGTGGCAAAAATGCAGACGTCGGGCGTGTTTCAAAGAGTTAGCTTTTGTCAATGGCGGAGGGGGATATGCGACAGCCTTGCCCACACAAACGCACTCAGGGAAAAATAGCATTTGTTTCCTTTTGTAGTGTAACAATGGGCTTTCTTCAGGTAATGAATGCGAGGAAGGTTTTACTAAATGCATTTGGGATGGAAG
>NC_051405.1:22029810-22030006 GCF_015228065.2 Penaeus monodon
GAAGTTGCGCTTTCCTCCTTCCCTGTGTTGGTTGGTGATATTTTAAAATCTCTTGCTGTGCTTTCTTCTTCGACTTTTCTGTGATTTTCTTTTTTCTTTCGCTTTTTTCAGTTCCATTTTTTCTTGTCTTTATTTCTTCATTTCCGTTCTGTAGATTCATATTCTTGACATCTTTCCTATCGCCTTGATCTTCGGA
>NC_051405.1:22030257-22030330 GCF_015228065.2 Penaeus monodon
AGAAATCTGAAGGAAAAGTAGAAAACAAAATCATAGTAGTTTGTCTAAATCAAACCCCCCACCTCTTTGTATG
>NC_051405.1:22030404-22030757 GCF_015228065.2 Penaeus monodon
CTATCCCTTTTCTCCTCTCCTTCCGTCCCTGCTTCATCCCGTCTCTCTATTTCTTCTTTTTCATATCTCAAACCCACGATTTCTTGTAGATTCTTTTCTTTATTTTTTATTTATATTTTCACTTCCTTTCCTTTGTCTTCCATTCATTCCTCTTTCTCTTACTCGACTTCTCTTCCTAATCATCCCCTTCTTTATCTTCACCATTTCCTAAACTTTCTTCTACTTTACTCCCCCCTTTCTTTATCTTCTCTATCCTCATTTCCTTTTCGCTGCCAAGTATCTTCATCTCTCTCTCTGTCCCCTCTTCTCTTTCTCCCCCTCTCTTCCTCTCTTCTCATTCTTCCCCATTCTTA
>NC_051405.1:22031146-22031302 GCF_015228065.2 Penaeus monodon
GCCCCATCAGCATCTCGTAAGGCGCAGGAAGTCCCTGGAGGCGGCTGACCAGCACCAGCGTCGCCTTTCCGTCATGGGCGTCGCTTTCTCGTGTCTTCCTCTTTGTGTTGTGAGAAGGGGGACCTGCTCTCCCTACCAGTGGGCCTCGGGTTTCTC
>NC_051405.1:22031562-22031646 GCF_015228065.2 Penaeus monodon
TCATTTTCTTTTAATCTTTATTTATTTCCTCTTGATCTTCATTATATCTTTTCTTCTTGATTTTCTTTCCATTTATCTTTTTTC
>NC_051405.1:22031778-22032092 GCF_015228065.2 Penaeus monodon
CCGTTGCTTCAATAATTTCCACCAACATGTTTACTGTTTCTATCTTAAGTATCATTTTAGGGCCATTGTATTACTTATGATTATTATCCATGTAATTTTTTTGCTGAATAACGAAATTACTACACAGACAGGGAGGGGGAAAGTACGAAAGCAAAAAGGCCTATAACGAAATCAATAACTCGGTAGATCGGAAATTAACGTTTGAATTTCTCTTTTGATTTTCTCGATGTGCAAACACATGCACATACGGAATACCTACACAGGTAAACAAATACATTCACAAGCATTCACATACATGCACTCTCTCTCTCTCT
>NC_051405.1:22032143-22032300 GCF_015228065.2 Penaeus monodon
TATCTTAAAAGGCCCATCCCCAGCCCCTTCCTTCTCCCTACCATATCTGCCCCCTACTTCCCCTACTACTTTTTCGCCATTATCTTGCAAGAAGCCCCACGCCTCATCCACCCTACCCCCCTTCCCTCTTTACCCCCGTGGAAATTTCGGCGCCGTG
>NC_051405.1:22032382-22032537 GCF_015228065.2 Penaeus monodon
AGAGAGAGCAGCCGCGTCGTCTTTGTACAGCGATGTCCATTAGTTGAAATGAAGTTGATTTTTGATAGCGCGTCGTGGAGTGGCCAGCGCGGACGGCGGCCTTTGTCAGATGCGCCAACAATGGACATTTGCAGAATTATTTCGCCCCCATGCCC
>NC_051405.1:22032789-22032936 GCF_015228065.2 Penaeus monodon
TGTAGCGAAAAGGGGGTCAAGATGAGATAAAAAGGGATCTTCCTAATAATAGTAATGGATAGTTTACATGTCTGTGGATTTCTAAGATGCCGTCTTTGGGAGTAATTGGCAGGTGTCTTTGTAGTTCCCCGCCTGCGACAAAAGGCT
>NC_051405.1:22032970-22033050 GCF_015228065.2 Penaeus monodon
GAAATCTGAAGGAAAGAAAGGTAGAAAAAAAAATCATAGTAGTTTGTCTGAATCAAACCCCCCACCTCCTGACAAAAAAA
>NC_051405.1:22033071-22033387 GCF_015228065.2 Penaeus monodon
AAATGAAACTTTGAATTCTGGAACAGAAAGGAGTGGTCAGATGTGGAGAATAAAGGCTTTTTTAATGTTTATTCCAACAAAGAAAATACCTCTTTCAGAAACGCTAAGATCTCGTTCACAAAGAAGGAAGAGAAGAGAAAAATCACTCACGCGCCACATTACATTCTTGGGTCTAAATTCACGTACATTCCCGCATACGTACACTCTCCTGACACATACACACACACTCGTGTATACAAGCACAGCCATGTATGCCCAAACGCTCATATACGTTTATTACAGTATATCTCAATAAACAATTTATAGACAGATCACT
>NC_051405.1:22033546-22033768 GCF_015228065.2 Penaeus monodon
AAAGCACCCCCCCCTCACACACGCATGCACTAATATAATTATTAATAACCACAGGAAAGGACGCACGCCTCAATACAAAGCAACAAGCCATGATCGTTAATCAGACACCTCACGATCGACTTTCTTTATACTCTGAGGGCGCTCTAGCGATTAAATGCCACTAGGACCTCTTTTCCTTTTTTAAATTTCTTAAGGAGGCTGTTGGAGGCGGAGAGGTTCAGT
>NC_051405.1:22034386-22034724 GCF_015228065.2 Penaeus monodon
CACCAGAAAGACTTAAATAATAAAGAAGGAAAGAACTTAAACAGAATAAACACAAGGTGAAGAACATAACTCCCAGTATTCTCCCCCTCCCCCTCTCTCCCCCCAGAGATGACTGATTGGGCACGGACGAGTCTCCCCTCAACTCACACCCTCGTCAACTCTTCCCCGATTTTACGCGAACGAGGGGAATGCAGAGAGAAATAGTGATAACTGATTGTCTTAGAGATGGTGTGATGGTGAATGGAGGGGAATGGTGGGTCTGGGTAATTATCATGAAGTGGATTGTAGCAGAGCAAGGTGGAGGTGAATGGTGATGGTAATTTAGAATAGTGTGTTCG
>NC_051405.1:22034846-22035490 GCF_015228065.2 Penaeus monodon
GAATAGCGTGGTGATAGCTATCATATAAAGATGCTTATAGGATAAATAAGTTAGCATTACGGATATGATATTTGGGAATGATTATCTAATTATCTTATTTAACAATGAAGAATAAAAAATGATTCATGTTTTCTTTTCTTTTAATGAAACTGAGGGCGAGACATTTTTTTCGACGAGATAGTTCACAGTTTACATGTGACGATAAATGCAAATGAATGATAATGAATGTGACAGGAATTTCGTAATAATGTGCATTGATGGCAGGATGATTATCAATGGCGATCGCTCTACAGTAGTAAGTGAAGGTACTAATAATGATACTGAAGTGGTAGAAGTATTTATAGCGGTAGAAATGCTTATGCTGGTAAACAGAGTGGTAACGATTGTTCATGTGGTAGAGGTAATTTTAGTGGTAGAAGTGTTTATATTGGTAGAAATATATCTGTTATAGGAATGTTTGCTGTGGAAGTCTGTGGCAGTTATCACTTTCTATTTGTGGTCTTTGTGGTGAATGGTAGTTACAGAGAAGTCGTGGCAGACTGTCATGTGTGGATTTAGTTGTCGTGATAAAGGTAATGTATACATGGGAGATACTGTAAGTGCTGGCAGTACTGCAGTGTATGCGCAACTGTTAGTAATGTTAG
>NC_051405.1:22035658-22036309 GCF_015228065.2 Penaeus monodon
TTGTCTTTGGCTTCTCTCTTTTGTTGGCAATATTGTGAGTTTGGTTGTTCAATTATTCGTGTTGGTAGGCAGAGTTGTGGATAGACGTATAGATAGAGAAGGAGAGATAGGAAGACGGGGGAAGATGAATGAAGTAGAGAGAAAAGGAGGGAAAAGAGGAGAAGAAAAGAGGAGAGGAGAAAAGAGAAGAGAATTGGAGAGAAAACATTTTAAGAGAAAAAATCATTAAGCGAAAGAAAAGAAACAAGGAGGAGAAAGAGAAGAGGAATGATAAGAAAAAAAAAGAAGAAGAAAGAGAAGAGAAAGATGAGAAACAGAAATTTGAAATAGAGAAGAGAAGAAAGAAAGAAGACAAAAAAAAAAAAAATGAATATCAAAAGAAAAAAAAAAGAATAAAAAAGAAGTAAAGAAGATGAACACGAGAGACAGAGAACACAAGAAAAAAGAAGAAGAGAGGAGAAGGAAAAAGGAGAGACACCCAGACATTTAGACCGACAGACGCAGCGCCCAGTCGCGCGCCGAGCAGACAAGCGCCATCTCAAGAAGAACCGATGCCGTAATAGTGTTGGGAAACATTGTTGTCAGGAGGAAACGACATCGGCGGCCACGGACAGTTGCTGAAGAGTTTTCCACGCCTATTTCCCTCGCTCG
>NC_051405.1:22036578-22037179 GCF_015228065.2 Penaeus monodon
CTCGGTCTCCCTCTTCTTCTCCCCTCTGTCTTCTCCCCCCCCCCCTTCGTCTTTTTTGTACCACCCGTTTCCAGCCCTCGACTGCCCTCTCCCTTTTATCTCCTACCTTCGTAACCGGTCCCCTCCCCTCTTCACTCCCCCTCCCCTACTAGTTTCCTCTCACCTCTCTTCCTTTTGCCTCCCCTCTTCTTTTCCCATTTAGCCACCAATCTTATCTCTCTCCTCTCCCTCTTCTTCCCTCCCCCTCTCCCTTCTCCCATCCACATCCCACCCTTATTCTAGCGCACCACCCTCTCCATTCTCCCATTCTAACGTCCCTCTCCTCCGCTTACCCCTCCTTCACTTCCTCCTTTCCTCCCTAAACTCCTCCCTCACTTCCCCCCTTTCTCCCATTCTAACGTCCCTCTCCTCCCTCCCTCCTCTCCTGTCCTCTCCCTCCCCCCTCCTTCCGAAGCTGGACACCGCGCTCGGACACGGACGAAAAAGCCTGTCATAAACGCACGTGACAGTCAAGACATCCTGTGGCCGACGGGAGATGAGGGAGGGACAAAGGGCCTCTCTCTCTCGGATGCTGTGCCTCTGCCTCTTCTTCCATTCGGAT
>NC_051405.1:22037428-22037529 GCF_015228065.2 Penaeus monodon
CGTAGGAAAAAAAGGAAGGGAAGCAGGGAAAAGGGGGGGATTGATTAAAGAAGGGGAATGGAAGAGGTTGGAGGGTCTGAGGGCAGTTGAGGATTGAGGGG
>NC_051405.1:22037578-22037646 GCF_015228065.2 Penaeus monodon
GGGGCAAAACCATGGTAAGGTAAAGGAAGGAATTATATTTTTAAGGATACTAAAATGTTAGACATATT
>NC_051405.1:22038118-22039094 GCF_015228065.2 Penaeus monodon
TCCAACCCTTCCAAGTCTTGCTTAGGCCAAGACACGCCTTGCAAATTACGATAATAATGATAATAAACGA
The DNA here is from genome assembly GCF_015228065.2 of Penaeus monodon. Taxonomy (NCBI): domain Eukaryota; kingdom Metazoa; phylum Arthropoda; class Malacostraca; order Decapoda; family Penaeidae; genus Penaeus; species Penaeus monodon. The sequence continues at coordinate 22,038,189 of NC_051405.1, forward strand.
AAAGAAGAACTATAAAAGGACAACCACGTCTCCATAAAGAGAGCGAAAGAAGAAACGAAGGTCGAAAGAAAGAGAAAAAAAGCAAAAGTGGGAAAGGGTAAAGACACATGTAGCAGCAATATACAAACCGAGACATCATAACACACGTCATATTCGCGGTACAAAAAAGGTCACCGGTTTTGATCTACACATGACAGCTGGTTGTGTGAGTCTCTCGCACCTTCGTCTAAGTCACCGCTACTGTGCTTTTAACACTTGCTTCAAGTGGCTAGACTAAGATGAATTAATAGAGCCATACCTCTAAAAGCAAATCATAAGTGAAGTATGTTTGGTTTATAATTAATGCCTTCTTCTTTTTCTTTCCGTTCCTTGCAGGTGACGTCACTAGGAGGAGCGTATGCACCTACGAGGTCGGGTTCACCTACGCGCCAGTAGACCCCCCTCCCCTCCCCCTTCAACCCTCAGGAGTCCCTTGTCTCCTCGCCTCCTTATTAAATTACTTTATTGCGTCACAAAAAAACAGTCACTTCTCGACCTATCCGTCACTTCTGATTCACCTTAACCCCCACCACCCACCTCCTCCCTCATACCCCTCCAAAACAGACTCATCTCGTCCTCCCGTCCCCCTTCCTCCCCTTACCTCCTCCACCTCTCCCCGCCCCCTCCCCCATTGCACGGGCAACACACCAGCACCGCTTCGCAACGTTTAAGTAATAAAAAAGGTCGGGGGAAAAAATCACGTCTTCACCGGTTGCTATTCTAGTCGCCCTCCGCTGGCTCTCCTCCGGGTGCCTGCGAGCAACTCATTACTCCACGTGACACACTCGTCAAAAGTGCCAAGCTGCCGTGGAAATAGACAGGCTCACGTGTGCCATCGCGGGGGCCACCTGCGCCACCTGCAGACGC
>NC_051405.1:22039161-22039374 GCF_015228065.2 Penaeus monodon
TTGAAAAGGAGAAGACTTGGTGCCAACACTACAGGTGACGCACGCTACTGTGTTGGGCCTTATCTCGTACATCTCTATTATTATTAGCCGCACACTCGCTAATGCCCTGTCCTCCCCCCGTCTCTCCTACCGGGTCTCCCTCCCCCTCCCACCCGCCGTATCCGAACTAAATCAGAATCCGAAGGCTTAATGCTGCCATCTGACGTAGCCGGC
>NC_051405.1:22039443-22040207 GCF_015228065.2 Penaeus monodon
TCTCTATCAAGCGAAGAGAAAACGTTTATTTGATCGTGATATTGCTGCGTGACCCGCCCGCGTTCATTCCACCGAGGAGAAGAAAAACGTTTGTTTGAAAGTGAAAACGTTAGACACCGTTTGTTTTGTCGTGGACTATAGTGTATAATCTAACAAAGTTCATTCCTGCAATCGAAGATATTGCGTTGCAAAGCTAAAAGAAATACTGGTTTGATAGTAAACAAGCAAAGAGAAACGTTTGTGTGATAGTAAGCAAGCAAAAGATAAACAGCAGTGCCTGACGTGACTGCGTTTATTCCGGGAAGGGAAAAGGAACTTTTTTTTTTTAATAGTGAGCAAGCAAATCATATGAAGGTGAGCAAACAAATAGAAACGTTTGCCTCAAAGTGAGCAAGCGAAGAAAAAAATATATAAAAGAAAACAGTTGCTTGATCGTGAGCTAGTAAAAAGAAACGTTCATTTGACATCAAACAATAGAAACATTTGATCAATAGTGAGCGAGTAAAAAGAAACGTTTACCTGACATCAAACAAGGAGAAACGTTTGGTTGAAAGTGAGCGAGTTAAAAGAAACGTTAGCGTGAAAGTGAGTAGCGGCGCCTGAACTGTCCGCAGTCACCATTCCTCAGCGACTGGCTCCACTGCGCTGTCCTCGTGACGTCATCACCGCACACCCCTCAGACAACACACCGATCAATCTAATGGTGAGTGTGTGATGAGTGATTGTGTCTTGATTACAATGCTTGCTACTCCAATGTGACGGTA
>NC_051405.1:22040832-22040985 GCF_015228065.2 Penaeus monodon
CCTAGTGATACTACTTGCCGATTTCTGTTATTTTCTGTTTCCATTGTCACGCTTTGCATCGCTCTGTTGGTTACTGCAACTTGCAACAGCTAACGGGCTGTAAAAGATGCTCTGTATCGTCGTGCAGGTTGCTTCATTTTGCTAGTTTTTGAG
>NC_051405.1:22041792-22041862 GCF_015228065.2 Penaeus monodon
TAGAACTGATTGAATGACGCTCAAGAGGCCTGATCTTGCATATTTTCCTTGACATAATGACGCAGGTAAA
>NC_051405.1:22041997-22042111 GCF_015228065.2 Penaeus monodon
TTACGCCCTTTTCCCCGCACTCACAGCAGTCACGTGCGTCTGATAGGTACGGTAGTGAGGAGGATTTATATGATTAGAAAACATAAAATCCTTCGCCCTTTCTCTATTATCCAC
>NC_051405.1:22042382-22042553 GCF_015228065.2 Penaeus monodon
TCAGAGCAGCTCGATTGACAATCCGCAACCAAATTATCGGTCTTTCGCATCCTTGGAGAGAGCGTCGCCCCCCCCCCCATCCCTCACCCCTGACACACGCACATAAACACCCCCTCATTATCTGTTCTATGGGGGAAAGGAAGACCGATTTCACGTGCTGGGGAAGTATGG
>NC_051405.1:22043595-22043710 GCF_015228065.2 Penaeus monodon
GTTTCCTGGCCACTTTTCTGTCGTTTAATCTCCGTTACTGTCTTTGTCTTCGTTATTTTTTTTTCTTTTAGCCCTTCCCTTATCTTTTATTATGTTAACATTTTTATGCTTAAAG
>NC_051405.1:22044165-22044271 GCF_015228065.2 Penaeus monodon
ATAAACAATTTCAAAGTGCAGTGTCCCTGTCTATAACCTGCAAAGCGCAACCATTCCGTCGCTGACCTGTTTTCTGACCCGTAACCTGAACCTGCCCTAACCTGCC
>NC_051405.1:22044548-22044707 GCF_015228065.2 Penaeus monodon
CTGACCTGTGACGTGGTGCGTGACCCGTCATCGCCTCCCCCCCCCTCCCATGGGCACCCGAGCGTTTTGTTAGCGAGTCTGTGTTTCGATATCTTGGCTCTGTCTTGGCTCCTTTTGACTGAATTTTCATTGTTTTATTATGCTGCTATTTTTTATGAT
>NC_051405.1:22045246-22046014 GCF_015228065.2 Penaeus monodon
AGGTATGGTCGGCGATATTTGTTTTATATGCTATGTTTATGATTAATTTCAGTTAAAGTTTGGAAAGATAATGATGATTATCTTGTTGTGATTAATGAAGGTAATGATCACTTACCAGATCTTCATCATCACTGTGTGAAGGTAGCTTGTGCAGAAATTTCTTGTTACTTTAGTTATTAAAATTATTAGACTGCAGTCTCGGCCTTTGTAATTGTTCAACATCATGTTTTCATCAAATATATGAATTATTAAAATAATACAAGAAAAGGTCTTAATAAAAAGCATTATTTAGATTATGTCTGAATTATTAAATAACGGTTACGTAAAATTTCACGTCTGTACAGCTACAGACACACAAAACATCTACACTTGCATAATAAAGTACATCAGACCCTTTATATTTTCTGCAACTTGGCAATAGAGCGAGCGGCTGCAATAGTCATCGCAGACGTACAGTGTCGGTCCCAGGGCGTGATTACGTATGTCCACCCGACATTTTGCGTTTCGGGAAAAGAACGAGCAACTGGAGGAATATTTCATACCCGAGGCGCACCGTCTTGAGAACGCAGGCAAGTCGCGAGTGCATTTTCTTGGTGATGTTGTCGTCATTGCACATATTGATTTATTGCACACACACAAGTATCCAAGAGGGAGGATTATGCTGCGGTGTCAGTGTTACGTGGTGGTGTTCTGACAGCTGGCCGTGTTGCCTTTGTGCTTGCGGTGCCGGGGACAGGCAAGGATTTTCGAGGGTTTGTCTCGGTGCTC
>NC_051405.1:22046683-22046887 GCF_015228065.2 Penaeus monodon
CTTGATTCTCTCTCTGTGATCCAAATTGATCAACTGTTTGATTATAGTTATTCCATTCGCTATAATAATGTAGGTTTTATTCCGTGGGATATCATCTACTCGGTAAATTATCATTGTGAGGATTCCTCCCTTCAAGCCTTCCTACACAACAACGTTTATTTCATCCCCTTTGACCTGCGATCACTTTCATATCACGAGTTGAGT
>NC_051405.1:22046925-22047142 GCF_015228065.2 Penaeus monodon
TCAGAAGATTAGATAACAATAAATGAGTGAAATGGATCAAATACCTTATCACTAAGAAACCGTCGTTTTTTTTCTACCGAGAGCACTGTAATAAAGGTACTCAGAGGGGATTTGATAGCATTTATAAGTGATTTTTTATACATTTTAGTCTTTAATGACGAGGAGGGGAAAGGTTCATAAGTTTAACGGTACTATCATGAGACGTTCTTTGGAAAAC
>NC_051405.1:22047641-22048295 GCF_015228065.2 Penaeus monodon
AGCAAAGAACTCAGAGAACACATGGGAGAACAAAAAAGAGGGGGGGTGAGAGTGGAAAAACGGATTAGTGGCAAGAAGCACTTTTTCGCTAATTAGCAGCAGATTTATGCTATCTCTGAGCCGACACGAGTCACGCAACACCCAACCCGATTTATGCCTTGGTGATTTCGCGTCAACCCCTCCCCCCCCCCTCAAAAAAAAAAAAAAAAGATAGACAGCGATAGTTTGTGGACGATGTAGAACGAGGTATCATGAACGGCTGTCGGTCTGTGGTTTCTTAGTCAGTGGCCTTTCTAACGTCCAAAAAAGAAAAAAAAACGGAGTACAGTTGAAGGTTATAGCAAGCGGATGCTCGCGAGAGAGGTTGGAAATATTCTCGTCTTTGTTTATGATGTGAAAATTGATTCGCGGAACTACGGCGGGACAGCAAAGAGCGAAGGAAAAGTCGATGGGAAACCTGTCTCTCTGTGATGTTATTTTATGCAAATTAATCATGGTTATTTGACGGGGGCGGAGGTTTGATGGCGGGTTCTCATGTCGATGATTTTTGAAGATGATTAGGGTTTATCCTTCCATCATGTCAAGGCTTGTGCATGACGGCTTGTTTGGTCATGCAGGGGCCTGTGTGGATGTCATGATCCGCTGTATGGCAGA
>NC_051405.1:22048319-22048519 GCF_015228065.2 Penaeus monodon
ATGGGGGGGGGGCGTGCCATTATTTTGACTACAGCATCTCCAAAAGATGATTATGAAGATAATAACGGTCTTTATAGCAGAAAAATGGGAGGGATGTAATAGACATTTAATCTCCCGGTGTGACACGTAAACATTATCCTTTTTTCTTTTATCTTTGCTGTTAGATGTATATTTTTTTAAAGTTCTGTCTCCTATCTTAC
>NC_051405.1:22048557-22048626 GCF_015228065.2 Penaeus monodon
ACTCACAAGTTTTACTCTACCGTGTTCTGCCTTCCCTACCTCACCCTACCTTAACTCTGGCCCCCTCCA
>NC_051405.1:22049031-22049179 GCF_015228065.2 Penaeus monodon
AGCAGAACCAAAGGCGGAGGAAGAGAAAAAAAATGAAAATTGAGAAAAGAGTATTAAAAGAAAGAAAGAACAGAAGGAAACATTACGGTGAAAAAATAAAACAAAACAAAAAACGTATGTTGCATCCGTGAGCGCTTCTGACTACAAC
>NC_051405.1:22049329-22049417 GCF_015228065.2 Penaeus monodon
CTCAAGCTGTGGGCGTCAGTATATTTCCTTTTGTTTCATTTCTGTTGATTATTATATTTAAGCAAATTGAGGTTGGAGTTTAGTGGTC
>NC_051405.1:22049443-22049585 GCF_015228065.2 Penaeus monodon
GGGGGGGGTATATATACATATACATATGTGTGTATTTTGCGTATAAAGCTGTGTATATTTACTTATTAAAAAGTTATTGACTTACATACGAAACAAAATACTGCCGCACACCCTGTCACACACACAAACACTCTCTCTCTCT
>NC_051405.1:22049733-22049957 GCF_015228065.2 Penaeus monodon
TCAGTGTAAGGTTAAACACACATTCAGGCGTACGCGAGGAAGTTAATAATTCTTTGAAAAGATGAAAAGAACAGAATCCTAGAAAACGTAGCATGAATACATAGGCGTTGTCTGCACCTTTTCAGCGTGAGGCTTGAACTTGCCTGCATGTTAATACTTTAACTGTTGTTAATTATCTGTTGCGGGAATTGTTATTCATAATTGTCAAAAATTCGTTGCGCTTT
>NC_051405.1:22050071-22050250 GCF_015228065.2 Penaeus monodon
TCTGAGATCGACATAGACAAAATATTACTATTCGTATTCACTGGTATTTGATTAGTACTCTACATCTACTAGTTTAGCATTTACTTACGGTCGCCTTATGATGTTGTTATATTGATAAAACACCTGTTTCATTTTTCCACACATAGACACACATACAGATAAACACACGCATACTCACA
>NC_051405.1:22050766-22051278 GCF_015228065.2 Penaeus monodon
GTAAGTAGGCGATGCAAAAGTGCAGGTTGACACGCAAATAATGAGGTAAGAATACTAGCAGAAAGAGTGGGAGAGACAGGTAGGCAAGCATGACGAGCAGGCAGCAGTAGATAAGCAGGCAGGGAGACAAGCAGAAAGACAGGCAGGCAACTTACGTCCTCGTCTTGGCGAAATAAGAGAAAATGATACAAGCAGTTAGTCACATGAGCAGAAAGACAATTAAGTAAGCTTCCGCCCACCCGGCCCGGCGCAAAAGCAGGCCACAAGCAGGAGAGCAGGCAAGCAGGGCGGGTCCGCGGCGCTGCTGATTAACCCCGTCAGAGTCTGCATTAGCGGCTCAAATAACCCCATGTTTACAGTGATAAAAGCTCGCCCGCGCCGCCACAACTTATACAAGGAAGAGGAATTCGAATTGAGGGAACGCTCGCTCGTCCTCCTTCCTCTTGAATGCCCGGCCAGGGCTGCGCTTCCTCTTAGGCGAGCGTGGGGGGGGGGGGTGTCTTGCCGCTCGT
>NC_051405.1:22051353-22051457 GCF_015228065.2 Penaeus monodon
AAGGAGAAGAAGACTGGGGTTGGCAAGGGGGGGGGGGCGAGGCACAGCAGCAGTCATTGCATTTCTTTCTCTTCTTTAAGAAAGATTAATTCTGTTTATCGATA
>NC_051405.1:22052044-22052302 GCF_015228065.2 Penaeus monodon
TCCCTACCCCATCCTCCCTCCCTTTTCATAATCCTCCACAGCGCTGATCCACTAACACCCATCCCTTGTTTTGAACTTATTTATAAAGATAGATAATAGTGTCATACTCACAGGAGATTCAATTTGTTATGTTGGCCATTGCTAATGAGTGTATCCTTGCATCCACAATGTTTTAGGTCCTCAGAGAGACGGTGTTGTGTTAGTGAAGTGTAAATCGAATTTGTGTGTTTTTTCGCCTTTTTTATGTGATTTTTAAAA
>NC_051405.1:22052809-22052947 GCF_015228065.2 Penaeus monodon
TGTTTTGGTAAAATCGTTACTGAAATAACACCAGTAATATGAATATTTGGAACAAGAAAAAATATAAAGGAATTAATAAAAAGATAAAAAATAATGATTATCACGATTGCAGCCTTCAGTATAACAAGCACGTAACAG
>NC_051405.1:22053045-22053224 GCF_015228065.2 Penaeus monodon
CAGCTCCGACGGCCCCTAATTGAAACACGGCAAAGAAAGTCCCTAGAGTTTTGCAGCCTCTCTGATTATTATAATTACGAGCGCTGTCATACATAATCTTGTTGTGTTAACCGGAAAACAACAGATTCCTGGTGCAAAGCTGCTGCAGATTCGAGGGCGAGGATAAAACAAGGGGGAAA
>NC_051405.1:22054140-22054445 GCF_015228065.2 Penaeus monodon
GATGGGATTGGGAGTACTTCCTTTATCTTTTTCACCATGGGGAAATTAGTCTATCAGTATTTATGGCTAATTTCACGAAAAAAGCACGATGTATCTGGAAGCAGGAGCTAATAAGAATGTAATATTCAAACCATTTCGTTATTTCTTTCCTTAAAGGTCAGGCTTGATAGAGTTACGTCTGTATGAATTATTGTTATTATTTTTTCTGTTAAATTGTCACGCCAAAATCCAATTACAATTATTTTTGTTTAGTTCAGTAACATATGCATATTTTCTTAAATAGATAATATACTTGTAGTTCAAAG
>NC_051405.1:22055263-22055400 GCF_015228065.2 Penaeus monodon
ACACACACCTATACGAATACATTTCCAGGCACGATAAACATGATCTCAACAAAGATGACATAACAATATTTACAAATGGTCGAAGTATCCCACAAATACCGTAAGCTCATAAATATTTATTGTTCCTTCTGGTGTAG
>NC_051405.1:22055427-22055561 GCF_015228065.2 Penaeus monodon
TCTTAATTTTATAACATCCTGTTGGTTCTGTTGCCGAGTTACAAAGAATAACATTATTTTCCGTAGAACCATAACAGGACAGTGTTTAGTGCCAGACTGCAGTGCCTTTCTTCGTACTCGAATCGGGGTAGAAG
>NC_051405.1:22056078-22056370 GCF_015228065.2 Penaeus monodon
TCCACCTCTTTTGACAGCTATCGCCCCAATCAGATGCAGGGAGTCGCCTTCCCGCCCAAACCTGCAACAGAGATCAGACTAAGGTCGGCATGAGTCAGACGCATCAAGATGATAGAACCTGCAGGGATTGCAAGAATGCAAGACTTGTTTCAGGTGCAACTTGGGCGAGCGAGCAGCAATCCCATGGGTGGAGCTGGAGGGCGGGTGGGCGGGCGGTGGAACAGCCTCGGTCCCGCCATGCATGCCACTTGTCCCGAGGAATGACGTGTAATCCCAAGAATGCAAAAATGCT
>NC_051405.1:22057246-22057582 GCF_015228065.2 Penaeus monodon
GCAAATTATAAGAAGACAAGAAAAAGAGAATGCGAGGGAACTAAAGGGAGGAAGGAAACCTGTTTACATGTCAGAGATCACAAATTGGACCATTTACTCCTTGAAACAATAACTGCCTCTTGCTCCATCCCTATCTCTTGTTATGATTGTGCCATCGCTGTATTTGCTACCGGTGCGTGTAATGCATTTCATTCCCTGCTTACTTCGTGATCTTAATCGAGACATAATGAAAAAGCGTGAGAAGAGGAAGGTCAGCAATGGAGGCGGTGTGTCTGCTCATGGAACTCGGTTTGGGTGAAAAAGGGGTTATGGGTAAGAGCTCATGGGTGCGCGCTG
>NC_051405.1:22057842-22058130 GCF_015228065.2 Penaeus monodon
AAGAGAAAGAAAGAAAAACAACTCCCCACCAACGAACGCACAAACAAATAAAACGAATGAAAAGAACGAAGAGGAAGCCACACCATACCTCATAGTAAGAGGACGAGCGGCCAAGTGAGCCAGGGAATTTTGATCCCTTGGGGGAAGCCGAGGAGGAAAAGGGGTAGGGAATCACTCTAAACTTGATGTGAGACTTAATACGAGACGAGCATGCGGGGAGACAATTACTCGAGTCTGTAGTCGGCTTAGGGTCTTGATGCGAGTTGTTAGTTAGTGTTTTTGTGTGTG
>NC_051405.1:22058736-22058853 GCF_015228065.2 Penaeus monodon
CAAAACCTCCTCATCCGCCTTTAAATAGGTAACGATAAAACACGAAAATGAAGAAAACGATGATAATAATAATATGTCCTGGAAACTGCCCGACAAAACCAAGCCCCGCCCACTTTA
>NC_051405.1:22058905-22059083 GCF_015228065.2 Penaeus monodon
ACGACACGAGGTCAAATGGGCAGCATACAAGGTCAACGCCGTGGGGGGTTTGGACGTGGGCGGAGCGAGGGCGGGGGTCAAATCGGAGTGAACTGCAGGGAAAATACCCCCGTTGTGAACTCAGATGGGCGTTTGAGGAATGTGATGCGGGGGGGGGGGGGGGGCGTTGCATTCTACG
>NC_051405.1:22059297-22059510 GCF_015228065.2 Penaeus monodon
TATTAAACATATTATGTATTTCCCAGTCTTCTGTATTATACCAAGATCTTATGGTAGATATATTCGATATAATTTGCATAATCGATATAAACCCTTCGTGGTGTGGTTTTACGAATAAACTTGTTTTGTATTAAAGCACCATCTCTGGAAATTCCCTCTTAATTTATTTTTTCATCTTTCATGAAGATCCTGTTGACATTAAATCGTTTATAG
>NC_051405.1:22059588-22059652 GCF_015228065.2 Penaeus monodon
GACAGGTATATTATTATCATCTTTGCATCTATAATTTTGTATGTTTTATTTTTTCTCTACCCGC
>NC_051405.1:22059941-22060037 GCF_015228065.2 Penaeus monodon
TTTTTCGTATCGCAAGCATTGACAACTATAGTGCAACATAAAAAGGACGAGTCACTCTCTCCTGTCGCTTCTAGGGTCAGTTCAGGGCCACGGGTC
>NC_051405.1:22060236-22060551 GCF_015228065.2 Penaeus monodon
TAAAGGAATAGGAAGGAGAGACGGAAGAGGAAGAGGAGGCTCGATCAAGAGAGAAAAGGAGGGAAAGGGGAAGAGTTTAGAAGGAGGGAGGTGAGAAGGAGAAGGAATAGACGGGATGGAGGGAGGAGGAAAGAGAAAAGTCGAGAAAGAAGGAAGGTGTAAAAAAAAATGAAAGGGGGGGGGAGGAAGGGAAAGAGGAACTGCAAAAAGAGAGGGGAATAGATAAAAAGAAGAGGTTGACGGGGGTATCACAGGAGGGATACAACCCCATCCACACTCCTCCCTTGGCAACCCCCTACCCCTGATAAAGACGTC
>NC_051405.1:22060569-22060755 GCF_015228065.2 Penaeus monodon
TCAACAGCAACAGCAGCCTTCTGGAAAAGTGAAATTAACTCCCCTGTTTGTGAAGACGTTTGCTTGAGCACAATGGCTTTGTTTTGTTTTGGGGTATATTTAGGGTTAATCTTGTAATGTTTTGAGCCTTTTATCGCCCGGAGAGAACCTCCTTATTGTCCACCTCGACGGTTTGTGTCACAGCGA
>NC_051405.1:22061310-22061418 GCF_015228065.2 Penaeus monodon
CTCGCTGCTGCCAGGACAATGTGGTTGTTACTATTGGAGAAAACGGCGTGTTTACCCGACCCGGTGCTTGGCTTTTGTTACTGCAATGTATAGGTGCCATTATACGGG
>NC_051405.1:22061485-22061565 GCF_015228065.2 Penaeus monodon
AAGGGAGGGAGGGCTTCAGTGTATGTGTTGTGCCAAGGTTCAGTCATTGCCAGGGGACTTTTCGCTCTCTGTCGGTCTGC
>NC_051405.1:22061882-22062070 GCF_015228065.2 Penaeus monodon
TCTATACTCTAACACTCATTCCCACTCACCTGAGACACTGTAACCATCTAAGTGCCAATACATAAGTGACGGAGGAAGGGAAGGCACTGTTACGACGCAAGTAGAAAGGGTGAAACGACATAAGCATTTTCTAAGCGGTTAACTTGAGTCGGCCATCGTTCTCTCGCCGCTGAAGAGTGTGTTGCTGC
>NC_051405.1:22062201-22062612 GCF_015228065.2 Penaeus monodon
TGTTAGGGTTGGTAGAAGGGGGGCGTAGTTGTCTTTTAGCCTTTTTTTAAGAGAATCAGTTTATTTTTTTCCTTACAAAGAGAATCTGACGTCAATGGAAACGCAAGTTTTGATAGATAAAACAATAGCGGATATGTACTCGTAAAATTTAAAAAAATAAAAAATCATAAACTAAATTTGCCATTAATATTTGCTAAAAAAAAAGAAGAGCAGAAAAATGATAATTAGACTGATTAAAGGCATCAATAATTATGAGAGATGATTGGAAGATTCGGCTCTCCCTCTCAGAAGTGTTCGCTCGAGGAGAGGAAATCAACACATCTCAATTTCTCTCGTTTCAGGTCAATTCACTCGGGGTCAGGGAAGGCTGTACGGGGGGAGGGGGAGGAGGTCAACGAGGTCATGTAACGA
>NC_051405.1:22062685-22062792 GCF_015228065.2 Penaeus monodon
ATATTGAACCCAGCAGGTGTGTGTTTAGAGTTTTCACACAGCGTTTATGATTCTCACAGAGTAAACACGTTACACTAGATTATATGCGGTAATTGGTGCGTGCGATG
>NC_051405.1:22063797-22064145 GCF_015228065.2 Penaeus monodon
ACGTTTTATCGAGAGAACACGGCATATTTACTTATCGGGGACGAATCTACGAACGAGGATCATAAAACGCGATACTCGAAAGATCATGTAATGTACTGGCGCTAACATCTCTACATGTTATATATCTACAAATTATACGTACTGTAGAATTTTCCCGGTGTAGGAAACATGAAAGGCACACCATGAATGTTATGACTTCAAATTGTTATCATTATTTCACTGAATCGGATCAGCCAGATGGCCTCGTCTTGGGTGATCACTGAAGCTATTTTCGTTGTTATTTTTCATTTATTGTTTTATCAAACTCGATCAAATTACGCACGCACGCATATACGCACAGACAGACAG
>NC_051405.1:22064345-22064819 GCF_015228065.2 Penaeus monodon
GGACAGATTACAAGAAAAGGAGGTTAAGATGCTCGTCTTTAAGTGTGTGAGTGTCAGGTCGCGTGGCTCTTGGTCCTTCCCTTTCGTAATTGGGACTTAATAACAATATGGAAACAATCTGCCTTAAACGAATGAAATATTACATACACATTCCTAGTGTCTATATGCCAAGAAGATTAGAAAAGGCTAAGACATAAAATAAGTGAAGTTAATAAAAGTTAATTCGTGTTTACAGACTCCATTGATTCTTAAACTTCGCAAAGTTTAGCCTTAAAGTTTGCATAAAATCGTTGCAGAATACTATTCTATGCAAAATAATGAAATTCTTGTTGCAACTTTAGCTCAGATGTTGCAAATAAGGCTGCGAGATGTGGCTAAGCATCTGTGACGGAACCTTAACTACAAACTTGGAAATGTGCAGGACACGTTAACAGGGAAATTGGGCAGCAGAGGAGAAACGCAGATTATGAACGA
>NC_051405.1:22066467-22066706 GCF_015228065.2 Penaeus monodon
GGTAAAGGGTTTTACGGTTCGATCTCCACAAAAGACCACAAGTGAGAGAACTCCGATGGCCGTATCAGCGGCCGTCGTTCACCTGCTGTAGTTCTTGAGAGACAGTTAGTTCGGGCGAAGAAAGTGCGTTAGGTATTGTTTGGAAGTAGGGAGGGAGGGAAAGGGAGAGGGGGGAAAGGGAGGGAGAGGGGGGAAAGGGAGGGAGAGGGGGGAAAGGGAGGGAGAGGGGGAAAGGGAGG
>NC_051405.1:22066957-22067098 GCF_015228065.2 Penaeus monodon
TCAGCGAGAACTGTAGGAGGAAGATGTTGTAGATAGATAGACAAATTGACAAATAGACGTAGGTTGAAAAACTGACAAGGTATGAGAAGAAAATCGTTAAAGGGAGATGGAAAAAGGGTCGAAATATATCATGGACAAAAC
>NC_051405.1:22067172-22068220 GCF_015228065.2 Penaeus monodon
GGAAGGCATGTGATCTTGACTTTAAATCTATTTACTGGTATTCTTTTTGATGCGAATGATTAAGCGATTGCATAGTTGTACATCACCGTTTGAAAACAAAGTAATTGCTCTGTGTATGAATAAGAACGACAATGTTTTCGTTTCTTGTGCTTCATACGTGCTTTTGTGTGTGCTTGGGTATGTGGGTGTGTGTGTGTGTCTGCATCTTAGGAATGTGGAGGCCAGTGTAGTCTTTCTAGGATGTGTGTTTGTGGGGGGTGGGGGGTGCTTGTGTATGTGTGTTGGGGATACTTGTTTGTGTGGGGGGGGAGGGGGGTATGTCAACGCATGTGCTTGTGTTTAGCTATGTGACAAGGGTATATATCGTCGAAACCCATTTTACGTAAAACGAAATATTCATTACAAAATACACGCCATATTTTGTCACTGGAAACCAAAGAAAAACGAAAACAGTCACAGAAAACAAAAGCAACACGTGACGTTCTCTCTGTTCTTTTCTGATTACACCCATTATCGGAATACCTTGTCTCTTGGACACTGACCCTTACCTTTCCGGCTTTAAATTAAGGTCAAACGTTGTTGCAGTTAGGGGAAAAATACATGTTCCAGTACAGTGAGGAAAATATACTGCGAGGAAAATATACTGTCCCCCGAATAACGTTGTTTACTTTTAAAACAAAAGTGTTGACATCCGGGGAAGGCTGTTTGTCCTAACATTTTTTGTTTTCCTTAGAAGTCCAATCAACGTTATATTTTGGCGAAACTGCACATAACAAATTAACAGTGTTTTCTAAAAACCGCAAACTATATCTGTGCCGTATATACACATGTGTAACTCTGGAGGCACAGTGGGCCGAGCACGTGCATGCACAAATATAAATATTTGGGGGAAATAGATGTGTGTTTATGCCCGCACATGCACACGCAGAGAATAACACACGCGCATGCAAAACATTTTCGCAAACTCGCGATCGCGCAGCACAACACGCGTATAGACACAAGCAAAAGCACAGGTTTAGACACACATGAGCATACATATAGATATAGT
>NC_051405.1:22068265-22068962 GCF_015228065.2 Penaeus monodon
AACACGCAACTCCCCCGCTACACAGACACCATCCCCCCCCACACACAACCCCTTTACCCCCCTCCATGCACCGACATTCCCACTTCAAACCCAACCCCCTCCTCCAACACACACAACCCTCCTCTAACAACCCCCCCCCAGTCCTCCTCCATCGCCCCCTTCCTCCAACACCCATTCCCTCCTCCACCTCCTCCATTCCTACCCGCAACCTCTCACCTCTCCCACCTCCCGCAAAGCCTCCCTTTCCCCTACATTTCACGCAATCTCCAACACTACTCCTAAGCTCCCTCCCACACCAAAACCTCCCCTCCCCAACTTCCCTCCCCCACCAAAACATTATTACCCCCAACCTCCCTCCCTCCCCCCACAAGAACCCCCACCAGAACCCCCTCCCAACCTTAAGTCCTGCAACCCCCTTTTCCACCTCTTCGGACGCGCCGGACCGCCTTCATCCGCATTTACTTGTTGGTCCGAACAACAGAGCCGGTGTCAAATTTCTCTTTAATTACCCCCGCCTGATTTTGCTGTCGCGGGGAAGCAGGTACTTGCGAACTCAGGGGCCAGCTCATTCGGCTGTGGCCAAGGAGACGTTGTGGCCAAGGAGACGTTGTGGCCAAGGAGACGTTGTGGTCATGTGTCGTTGTAGAAGCAGAGTCTTGAGATCTAATGCAAATAATAATGCAAAGAAGTGACGGAG
>NC_051405.1:22069133-22069437 GCF_015228065.2 Penaeus monodon
CAAAAGAAAATCATCAGCATGGAAGTACCTTACCACGCAATCTTTTCCTCACCTTATGTTACACACTGCGGTTCGGACGTCACGATAATCTACAACCTAGCAAAGTATGTGCTGTACTGATTGATGTTACGTGACCGCATTAATTACGCACATCAGCCGTGTAAATGCCGGATTCATTATTGCGTGAAGAGGATGACGAATAACGTACTTTTTTCCCTACTTACGAAACCAACATTTCAATGCTCGGTGAGCAGGACAGTGCTTTGCACTCTCTCACTTGGTACATTAACCCCCTTGATAAAAA
>NC_051405.1:22069704-22070187 GCF_015228065.2 Penaeus monodon
ATGAGTGAATTCCCACACGTCATACGGCTGCCAGTGAAGCGAAATCAGAATTAAATTAGAACAAACAAACACAGCCTTCACTTGTACCGCGTACACAGCCAATAAGTCCTGCTGTACACAATACACAGGTGTACGTGTTGTGCTCCTCCACATGTCCGTTTAGCTTTGACGGACACGGGGACGCGCACACACATTCACGCACAAAATGTTTTTGTAGGGGCGCTCTTATGGCTGATGAATAAATCGGTGATGCCTGTGATAGCAACATTGTTTTGATGACGTAATTTTTTTTTCTCTCTCTCTCTTTCTACCGCACTTTATTGCTTTGTTGCTTTGGGGTGGTCGTAGTTGCATGGGCACAGAGTAGAAACGATAAAACGATTCTTTTTGTTTTGTTTTGTTTTTGTTTAACGGTAAATAACTAACTTCCGCAACAGTGGAATCTCAATCGTTGTGATAGTTGAATTATCATACCGTCATTTC
>NC_051405.1:22070482-22070595 GCF_015228065.2 Penaeus monodon
TTGTTTATCATTCATGCATCTAATATGGTGATAATGAGTTTTTTTTATAGTTTTGAGCAATCCTCTTTTTTTGTTTCAGTTATTTTGCTTTGTTAATAGAACCTCGCTTCGTG
>NC_051405.1:22071545-22071843 GCF_015228065.2 Penaeus monodon
CAGAATATAATCTTACCGTCAAAATCCAAAGGAAAAGCACTGAGGCATCGCGCAGACCTCCCTCGCGGCACCTTCTTGAGAGTGCCAAAGAATGGAAAAGGACATATGAAGAAACCAGTCGTCTTAAAATGGCAATTGGCAACGCTGGCAAAACATGCATCGACACTGTAAGGATGCATGCAATACGTGTGGTCTTTTAAAATAACAATGCACGCACCGACGGCTTCCCATACTCGAAGTCATTCCCGCGAAAGAAGGCAAACGGAAGTCGAGAGAAGGTGGGGAGTGGGGGAGGGGC
>NC_051405.1:22072025-22072100 GCF_015228065.2 Penaeus monodon
AGGGAGAAGCGGAAAGACTATAGAAGCGATGAAGGGATAAGAGAGAGCTGAGGAGGGCAGAACATACATGGCGAA
>NC_051405.1:22072139-22072423 GCF_015228065.2 Penaeus monodon
ATAAGATAGCCAGAAAAAAAATGAGAAAGAGGAAAAGGAAGATGGAAAAAACTGCATTCAAGACGGTACCAGGAAACCAGACACTTCCCAGGTTATAAGGAAGCAAAAGTATTTAGGAGATAATTGGCAGGGAGCCACAGCCCTCCCCGCTTCATTGTATCAACAACAAACATGTGTCATTAAAAACGAAAAGAAATATTAGAAAAAGAAAATATATAGAAATATACTCAGCTAAACACATATTCACACTAATACACGCTCAGTCACTCACTCACAAATATGTT
>NC_051405.1:22072729-22072870 GCF_015228065.2 Penaeus monodon
GAGAGTAGATTTCCGGTAGTGAATGGTTAATGAATAGATTTTGGTAATGAGCAGCAAAAGAATTTTATTGTGTGCGTGTTTTTTTTTCTTTTTTTTGAGGGGGGGGGGGTCGAGGAAGGAAGACTGTAAGCGCAGAGCTAG
>NC_051405.1:22072918-22073261 GCF_015228065.2 Penaeus monodon
GCTAACGGCGGAAATTTGTGCTTTCTGGTTGAAGAGTCATCTGTGTTGTATAATAACAAGCATTTATTTACGACATAATAGCAAATCATTACGGTGCATTAGACTATATAAATCTATTACATGTGCATATTTGACTGGTATTGTTATTTAGCGAAAATTCTTCTTATCAGTTTCTCCGTAATTATGATTCATCACGAATTTTGTTTTGAATATGATTTCCTCAATTGAGCAGTTTCTCTCTTGCTCTTTCTCTCCCTCGCTTTCTTGTTTCTTCGTCTACCGGATGTCAGGAATAATGAAGGTCGTGTTCGCACTTCGCGCTTGCCATTGTATCTTTTAATGT
>NC_051405.1:22073787-22073921 GCF_015228065.2 Penaeus monodon
AAATCGCGAGGGTCTCCCGCCGTAGCGAAATGCCGCCCTAACTGTCCAAAACCGCAGCGCCCAGACGGGTTAACGCTCAGAGGAACCGCTGACCTACTGAAGGGGCGGGGGGAGGCGCTCGCTCCTCCGCCGCG
>NC_051405.1:22074513-22075317 GCF_015228065.2 Penaeus monodon
GCGGCCCACCTGGCGCGGCCGGAAGTCCCAGGGCAAGGGCTTCTCCGTCGCCGCCGCCGTCGTGGGGAGCGGACGGTGAGGGCGAGCGACAGACATCTGGCGGGGGGTCCTGCTACTGTGTGTTGAACAGAAGCGACCGCCGGGCTAATATTTCCGTGTGTCATTAACTCCCGGCTATGATACTGGGGTCATTATTGTTTTTATACTTCCTCCTCTTCCTCTTACTACCTGTCCGCTTCCTCCCCCTCTCCTCCCTGCGGTCTCTCTTCCTCCTGTTGCTCGTCACTTACGTTTCTGCTGCCTCCCACCGCCTCTGCTTCCCCTGTTGCTTTCGCTCTCTTCTATTCTCTCCTTCTTTCCTTCTTCGGCCTTGCCTCCCCTCCTCATCTCTTCCATCTCCCTGTCTACTTCTAGCTCCCTGTGTCTCTCTCCTTCCCCTCCTTCCTCCAACTCCTATTCTTTCTCCAGCTTTCTCATATTCTTCCCACTGCCTCCCATTCCACCTTTCTTCTCCACATTCTCCTCCTCCATGCTTTTCTTTTCATCCTCCTTTTCCTTCTCCCCTTGACTCATTCTTCTTCTCCCCCTTCTCATTTCCTCTTTCTTTGCTCCTTGCTTCTCCTTCCTCCCCTCCTCTCTTCTTGATTCGAATGCCCTTCCTGTCTTCTTCTCCTCTCTCCTCTCCTCCCCTACTGTCTCTCTCATTCCTTCTACCTCCACCCCTCTTCTATTACTCCTACTTTGCCCTTCTCTCATTCCTCCTCCCCCCTTTGTGCAATTCCTTCTCATTATTCATAAAACTAC
>NC_051405.1:22075420-22075708 GCF_015228065.2 Penaeus monodon
CACCATTTAATAAAGCATATTGTTCTTTTTTTTTCCTTTTCCTTTTTTCGTGGTTATTGTTTTAGTTATTTCTGCGCTTATTCCCTTATTTCCTTTTTCGCTCCTTTCTTCCCTTCTTATTCCTGCCTACTTTTCGCTTCTTCGTCTTTTCTTATTTCTCATTTATTTTCCTCTCCTCTGCGGCTGCCCTCTCTATTCCCTCCGTTTGCTCCATCACGCTTTCTTATATATCCATCATTGCCTGTAAGTCATGCGAGACCGATGGATGAGGGAGGGGGGAGGGGGGAA
>NC_051405.1:22076376-22076639 GCF_015228065.2 Penaeus monodon
TAATGTGCAATCAATCCCTCAGCAACAACAAAAAAAAGCGTATACAATAATTGTTGGCCGGACATGCCCTTATTTGGCAACATCCTCTGTGAGAGAGCAGGTCGCTCATCCTGTCCAAATATGGGCATGGGAGTAAAAAGCCGCATCCCATTCAGTTTTTGCGCCGATCGGGGCATTCGGTGACGCTGACGTGTCCCCATGAATCTAGCGATGCATATCAGATACGAATAGGTGTATCTATATGCTGCATATTTGTATATGTG
>NC_051405.1:22077183-22077599 GCF_015228065.2 Penaeus monodon
CAATTCACTTTTTATTATTCACATAGTTAGGCTGTCAACATGTACTTCCCCCTCTCAGCCTTTATGTCACCCCTCCGCCCCCCTTTGTCTCGGACCTAGCCCTGTGTCTGTCTGTCTGTCAGTGACGTGCACCACATCCGTAATCGTCACGTCGGAGGCCAGGTGTCCCCAACCCCTCTACCCCTCCCACCCCTCGTCTACGTCCATCCGCGGCCTCGCCGACTCTGTTTAAACCTTTGTGTCGTGGCTCGCGCTGGGGAATACAAGTGGACGGTTGGAATATATGTGAAAAGGTGTATTTCGCTCCTAAGTTCTCCTGGGAAGGTATGAATCATTGATGGAGAATCTGATACCCTGCCATTTGCCGAGTTTGAGGAACCGATTCCCAGGCCGGTTCGGGGTCTAGAAAGGTTGGG
>NC_051405.1:22077784-22078058 GCF_015228065.2 Penaeus monodon
ACCCCCTTCCCTCCCCTTCTAACCCCTTCCCTCTCATCTCCCCTACATTCCTCCTTGTTCCCTTCATTCGTCACCCCAATGCTGCCCTTCTCTCACCCCTACACCCCCACTCCCTCCCCTCCCCCTTACCTTACCCCCTCCCCTCTTCCACCACCCCTTCTTGCACGATGGATGAAAGTTAGCTCTGTATGGACGAGTGAGCACGGGATGATTAAACAGTCATTTTCTTTTCTCTCCTCCTTTCCTCATTTTCTCTTGATTTCTCCTTTATCCC
>NC_051405.1:22078292-22078519 GCF_015228065.2 Penaeus monodon
CGTTTACCGTTCCGATGATATTTTTCGCTTAGTTATACATTTTATCTCCCTTTCTTCCTCTTCCTCGTCCACTTCTTATCATCTCTCTTTCTTCCATTTCATAACTTCTCTCTTCTGACATACTGCATGTCCTTTCTCCCAGGAATATTGAACGATGACTTGCTTTTTTTTAGGTCAACGGATGACGGTGATCTTAAGCTTAATGGGTCTTATTGGAAGAAGAAATG
>NC_051405.1:22078565-22078722 GCF_015228065.2 Penaeus monodon
AGTTACCGCACACATAACTGGTGCGGTAATAAGGAGCACTTCCACGAATTGTTGTTATTATGTCGTGTTTACGAGCGCGTCGGGTGGGAGATGCATGCGCGAAGGACCTGCATTACCCAAGGATAAACAGCTCTAATTGGGTGTGGAACTGTGGGAC
>NC_051405.1:22078775-22079198 GCF_015228065.2 Penaeus monodon
TAAAGGTGGACTGGTTTTTATCAGGTGTTGAACAAAGATAAGAGAGAATAAACGAGGTGAGAACGAAGAATGGAGAAGAGGAAGAATAAAGATGAATTGGTGTAATTGAGTGTGGAACTGTGGAACAAAGACAAGAATAAATAAAGGAGGTGAGAAAGAGGAGAATAAGAAAACAAGGAATAAGGGAAAAATAGGTCTAACTGGGTGTAGGACAAAGACAAGAAAGGAGAAAGGAGATAAAGATGAAGACAAAAAAGGGAAAGAATAAGAGGCTGAAATAATTGGATATGGAGCAGCGAATGGGGAAGAGGAATAAGAAAATGGGAAAAAGGAAATGAAGAAAAGGGTTGCATTACACAAGGATAAAGCAGTCTTAATTGCATGTGAAACTGTGGAACAAAAAGGAGAAAGAATAAAAGATAC
>NC_051405.1:22079254-22079485 GCF_015228065.2 Penaeus monodon
TGAAAAAGAAAAGAAAGATGAAAAGGAGAAAAGCGAAGCGAGGGGCGAATTTTGATTAATTATAGTAGAAGAGAATGATTTGAGTTTTGCCTGTTAAGTGGTCGCGTATATGTAGATTTGTGTAGATTAAGCTATGGTCTAATGCGCGTATACGAAATACACACAAACACATGAAAATACATTCTAACAAAAAGAAGCACATTCGTAAACAAAAAAATTAAGCGCACCCTT
>NC_051405.1:22079540-22079727 GCF_015228065.2 Penaeus monodon
AAAAAAAATCCAGGACAATGTCAGTGCAAAGACGTTCGTTAAAGACAACGTTAACCGCGCTACACATTCTTAAGAAAATCGAATCTTTCATATTTCGTTTCTTCGTGACTCGAGTCTTCATAGTTAGTGGACCGAGTCAGGTCTCGCGCCAGGCTTCGGTTCAGGGACGGGTAATTGGGGAGTCGGG
>NC_051405.1:22079934-22080775 GCF_015228065.2 Penaeus monodon
AACATCAATGTACAAGAAATCCACAGAGCGAAAAGATATCCCTCTGTCCCAACCACGGGCCACACCATATAAATCTCCCGCAGGTGTAAATTCACGACTTAAAAATCCCGTCTTGGCAACAGCGCGCAGGTAAACACAAAACACGTTACGGACACGTTATGAGAGGTTGTCAGTGCCACTTTGCGCCGCACTTACTCCCCTCGAGGTGAAAGGTTACACATGTAGAAGGCGGCGAAACTTGCCAGGTCGATGTGACTTCTAATAAAGGATTGTTCCCTCGTCTGACAGGCAGGTGATGAGGGGAACGAGGAGGGGAGGAGGTAGGGAGAGGTGGGGGAGTAAGGAGAACGAGGTGATGAGGGGAAGGGGAGGGTAGAAGGCAGGGGAAGATGGGAGGTTAAGGGAAGTTTGCAGTGATGAGGAAAGGGGTCGGGGGGGTAAGGAGAAGTTGGTGGTGAGGAGGAGAAGGGAGAGGATAGATGAGAGAGGGAGATGGAGTGTAAGGGAAGGGGTTGGGGAGAT
The DNA here is from genome assembly GCF_015228065.2 of Penaeus monodon. Lineage (NCBI taxonomy): Eukaryota > Metazoa > Arthropoda > Malacostraca > Decapoda > Penaeidae > Penaeus > Penaeus monodon. The sequence continues at coordinate 22,080,457 of NC_051405.1, forward strand.
GAGAGGAGGGAAAAAGGGTGGTTGGCGGGGATGAGGGGAACGGGGAGGTGAAGATGGCGGGTCTGGGGAAATTTGCAGTGATGAGGGGAAGGGGGAGGGAGAAGGGAGGAGGAGGTGAAGGTGTAAGGAGAAGTCGGTGGTGATGAAGGGGGAGAAGAAAGGAGGAAATGGATAGGGGAATATGAAGAAATGGATGATGATAAGGGGAAAGGCGGGAGAGGCTGGTGGTGGTGAGGTAAGTGGAACGGGGAGATGATGAAGCTAAAAGTTAGGAAAAGGAAGAGATTTAATTTGTTGTTTTTGTAGGTGGTGGTGTTAA
>NC_051405.1:22081142-22081491 GCF_015228065.2 Penaeus monodon
GTACCCACACGCTGTCAAATCCCGTTTTCTTTGTAACTCCAATACCTAGTCGACCGTGAAGAAAACGTGATGTTTCTTTCAAGTGGTCTGCGAACCGTCTCTGACTTCCTAGAGGATGTGATATCGCTGCGCTTATTAAAACCTGTTTAATAATAATGAGGATGGTGAGACTGAACCCTAATGAAGGGAACAATGCTTGTTATATGTAAATGCTCGTACGATAATTTCGCATGATTATTGTGACAAAGGAGGATGCTAATATTCATGTCGGCATTTGGCTTATGCTAACGGAAATTAAGGTGATCGAATTAATGAAATGACGTAAATATACGCTAACACCCACGAATGA
>NC_051405.1:22081911-22082324 GCF_015228065.2 Penaeus monodon
AGCACACTTAGAATCACCTCCAAAGAAGCAAACGTCCACCCCCCCCATTCCCCCGCCCCCCACTCAGGGAAGCATCAGCTGATCTTTACTCAGGGAGCCCGAGCGACGGCCGTTAAGAAGGGGGAAATTTGCATGTAAGAAATCTGAAAGACGCTGAGTGCATGTGACACGCGGGTGTCGGGTGTCACGGCGTAACTCTGCCCTCCACATGGCCACAGTGCCAAGGCCACAGTGCCACCAGCTGGGCCACCGTCTTGCGCCCTTGCCTTCGTTGGCACCCGCATGTTTATCTTCATCTTTTGCGTTTGCGTTAGGATATTGTTGTCTCTCTATCCTCCTCCATTTATATTCACTTCAACTCAGTTCTTCTATCCTCCTTCTCCCTTCATCTCCCCACCTTTTCTCCCCCCCCC
>NC_051405.1:22082404-22082593 GCF_015228065.2 Penaeus monodon
TCGTCCTCTTTCGAGCCATCTCCTCGTTCTCCATTTCACTTCCAACATTATACACTTCCATTTTCTTGTTCTAGACTCTAAGATTTTCCAGGTAGCCCCTCCTCTCTTTCCCTTTTTCTTGGGGAGCATCGTAGACCCGAGCCTACTCACCCTGACCGTCGGCACTTGCTTCTTAATTCCAAATCATCG
>NC_051405.1:22082713-22083139 GCF_015228065.2 Penaeus monodon
GCGCGTGTGTGTGTGCCTTTCGCTCCACGCCTTCCTTCGCTAATTATATGCAGAAGGGCTAAACGTCGAGGAGGAGTGCGAGGTGGATGAGTATGACTAGGGGGAGAGGGAGGGGGGAAAGAAGAGGAAAATAGAGTTAAAAGGAGGACAGAGAGAAAGAGGGAGAGAGGAAAATACATGGAGAAGGAGAGGCTAAAAAAGAGGGAGAGAGGAAAATACATGGAGAAGGAGAGGCTAAAAAAGAGGGAGAGAGGAAAATACATGGCGAAGGAGAGGCTAAAAAAGAGGGAGAGAGGAAAATACATGGCGAAGGAGAGGCTAAAAAAGAGGGAGAGAGGAAAATACATGGCGAAGGAGAGGTTAAACAGAGTTAGTGAAAGTGAGAACGGAAGTGAGAGTGAGTGATGGAGTTAGAGAGAATGAGAG
>NC_051405.1:22083243-22083398 GCF_015228065.2 Penaeus monodon
AGCCAGAAAAATGGAAGAAATCTAACGTTAAAAAAAAATAATATAAGAACTGAAATATTAAGATAGAAAAAAGAGAAAAATCCACCTACCGCTTTAGAAAAAAAAGAGGCAGGTGGTGTTAATATCAACAAAGTGAATATGACAGAGGATCGTAA
>NC_051405.1:22083432-22084087 GCF_015228065.2 Penaeus monodon
CAGCACAGGTATTCTGGGGTTGCAGCTGTCTCGTGGTTTTATCGGTAACCTTATCAAGACGGAAGATGCCCGAGGAGTGGGTATAGGAGGGGGAGGTTGGGAGTGGGGAAGATGATGATAGGGAGGGAATGGGAGGAGGGGAGGGGTAGAGGGGTAGGAGGAGGGGAGGGGTAGGGAGGAATACGAGGGGAAGTTGGGAGGGGGGGAGATGGTGATAGGGAGGGAATGGGAGGAGGGGAAGAGGTAGGGATAATAGAAGGGGAGGTTGGGAAGGGGAGGATGATGGGGAGGGAATAGGAGGAGGGGGAGGGTGTGTGGTGGGGTGTGGGATAGGAGGAGAGTGGAGAGGGGAAAAGGAGGGGGTGGGATAGGGGAGGGGAAAGATAGGTTTGGAAGGGGGAGAGGGGAAGGTGAGAGGTGAGGGAAAGGAAGAGGGGGAACAGCACGAAGTAGAAGACAGAAAGAAAAAAAGCCTCGCATCTCGCAATGACAACCTTATTCATGTTTTTCCCCTCTTTCTTATTCTTAATATAAAAGATATTTTTATTCTGATTTCCCCCGCAGCTTAGTGACGAAGACCTTGTTGGCCTGACCTTTTTTATATGCTGGCTTTGGTCCCCTTCTACCCCCCCCCCCACCCGAAAAAAAAATGTGG
>NC_051405.1:22084133-22085224 GCF_015228065.2 Penaeus monodon
AATTTGTAGGCTAAACACGACCGCGCGACGCCGCCTGATTGCACAAAAATTGGTGTTTTCTTGCAATGACTCGTAAAAGGCGAGAAAATGCGGAATTTTGCGATCCTACGGCCGGCGAGTGGCCTTGTACTATTACTTTTATTAAATATGATAACCTTGTTTTTTCTATAGAATTTCATGAGTGTTTTTATTTGGCATGATTTTGGATGTTCTAAATAATGCCATCATGTTCTTTTCGTCGTTTGTTGTCTTTCCTGTGAGTCCAGGTTTGTGCTATGTGACATCATTAAATTTTAATTCTACAAATATTCTTGAACTGTTACTGGTATTTTGTGTCGTAAAATCTTATCTGGATTTTGACTCATTTATACTCTTTTATATTTTATTCTATTCAGCCTCAGGAAAAAAAAAATACTACAGTAAATGTCAATTAAGATAAAACATGAAGAATTTAATCTTGTTCTTACAGTCAAAATAAATCGTGCGAATGAACTGAAAAAAAACAAAAAGTAACATGTAAAAATATTGAACTTTGAGAATATTTTAGATGTTATTCTGTTTTCTAATGTATAGTAAGGTTGATAGAAATAGCAGTGATGATAATGATAAAAGTGATCTCAACAGTATCATTTATAATAATGAATGTATTTGTCAGTTGTAATGGCGATAGATGATTGGGATATTTATGATAAAATTGTGATAAAGTTTGATTCCCTTCTTTAAATCAACACTTCCCAAAAGCTTTTTTTTAAATCACTACAAATTTAATTTTCATTTTTAAATGGCTTTTCCCCCTTAAAACTAGCCGACGCTATCGTTCATTAGTTGATTAACCTAGAGCATCCAGTAATTCAAAACAAGGTCATTGTGCTTATGACAATTGTAATAATCCAATCAAATTATAGTGATTATTCCAGTGTAATAACAAAATGATTTTTATAGGTTTATCGTTTTTTATTATTTTTCTAGGGACTTTTTCCCGCAAAATTAGCTTTAAAAATATCTTTATTACTTCTTATATATTCTATTAAAACTCCTACCACGTGTGACATTAACTAAAGAAAACAGGATAAGAAATTTTTTTCGCATTG
>NC_051405.1:22085258-22085338 GCF_015228065.2 Penaeus monodon
CTTTCACTTGCGACAGAAAACAAAACTTTTCTGGTTTCTCTTTGCTTTTGCATTCGTAAAAGGAAAAGGGGTTTTTGATT
>NC_051405.1:22085665-22085878 GCF_015228065.2 Penaeus monodon
GGGGGGGGGCGGGGGAAAAGTTTAAGACATTAAAAAAAGTGGTCGAGATATGATACAGTTGCACGTTTGTTACGAAATTCTTGAAACGGCGTTTGGACTACATAATTTAGATAAGTATAATAAAATATTAGCGATAAAACAACATATACCTTTTGGGTTTTTAAATTTTCAGGGGGTTTTTAAGGACTTTTTCAAAACCGCTCTTACCATAAT
>NC_051405.1:22087027-22087281 GCF_015228065.2 Penaeus monodon
TTTATGAATGTATTGGGAAAAATGGAAAATCCCCACACATATAGTATAAACTGTACACTTATTTTTACTATCCCAAAGCTCTTCTTTGTTTTTTTGAAGGGAACTGGCCCGAAGTGCTTTAAAGGTTTTCCGGTTTCCAAAGATCGGTAAAATTTTTATATTTTTTATAGAGATTGATTTCTTAATTTTTCGTGCGAAAGATGATGTGACAATATCTTTTTGGCTTATCGAGTGACACTGTGGGAGTAAAAAAA
>NC_051405.1:22087991-22088539 GCF_015228065.2 Penaeus monodon
TGATGACAATAACTAAGATGATATATACATCACACGCCTAATTGCCTCCAAAGTACACCCATTTCCTATAGTACACATAAGAAGCACAGCTGCCCCAGACCGCCGAGTTTTGAATTGATTTTCCTTGAGCCCAATATTCGCGCTCATCGGGGAGGGACGCCGTGTGAGGCTCCGTGTGGCTTTGCATTTTTCATAATCATGGGCTTATATTTATGCGCTGAAACTTGTAAAGTACTAGACGTATCAGTCGTTTTTGGGGAGGGAATTAAATTTTTTTTTTTTTTTTACAATTTATTTTGGATTTTTTTTATGATTCTTTTTCTTATTTTGGATTTTATGGGATTTTTTTTAAATGATCCTATGAGTATATGTATATATATTTTTTATAAGAAAGTTTAGAATACGAAAAGTTGACGTCGTATAGGGATCATCTGAATAATGATGAGGCTTGTTTATTAATATGCTGTCCACAGGATGATGGTTTTTAAGAAATGGTTTTAATAATCTCAGTAAAGATACGTATATTTTAACCCTGTCCGTCGATATCA
>NC_051405.1:22088996-22089122 GCF_015228065.2 Penaeus monodon
TGCATCGCCCCCAAACTACAATCCATTTTCATGCTGTGGAGAATCTTTACAACTCTACGAATTTACCGTCTTCATCCCGTAATTTCTCAATTTTTTTTGTTCCTGTCATCCCGTTTATTGACTTTT
>NC_051405.1:22089285-22089789 GCF_015228065.2 Penaeus monodon
AATCTGTCCTACTCTGTCTTTATGATATTTTAAAAATGTTATTTGCCCTCTTATATTCCCTCCTTCTCCCCTCCTCTTCTTCTTTTTTTTTTTTTACTCATTCTTCCCTCGTTTCCTCCTCCCCTAATTGTGCCTCTCCCCCCCCCCTTCCCACCACGTCTTACCCATCCTTACCCCCTTCCTCTTTTCCATTTCCCAATTCCCTTCCCACTTCACCCCCTCTGTCCTTCCCTCCCCTCCCCAGCTCTCCACACCCTTCCCTCCTCCCCCTTTTCCCTCCCTTGTGTCTTCCCACCTCCCCCTTCCCCCTCTTTCTTCCCACCTCAGCCATCTACCTCCCCTTCCCTCTAGCTATCTCCCCTCTCCCCAGCTCTCCAAGCCCTCCCCCCCCTTCCCCTTCCCCACTTTCTTCCCACCTGCCCCTTCTCCCTCCCCCTCTCTCTTCCCACCTCCCCCTCCCTCTTTCTTTCCACCTCCCCAGCTCTCCGCACCCTTCCCTTCTCC
>NC_051405.1:22089823-22089979 GCF_015228065.2 Penaeus monodon
AATTGGCTTCTTGTGCAGCGTGTGAACTTCAGGCGTGTTCATTTTTTATGTCCTGAACAAAGTCTGCATAACATTTATCTTTTTTTTTCTTCTTCTTTTTCGAGAACAAGGAACATGACGTCACTTCGGGACATTTGCTGCTGTGGACTATCCGCG
>NC_051405.1:22090009-22090169 GCF_015228065.2 Penaeus monodon
GGATGTGTGTGTTTCATGTGTTTAATCTATATTCGTCTTTTGGTGTCTTATGCCGATTTGTTTAATAGTTTAGTTTCGTGTCACTTTCATTTTATATTATTATTTTTATTTTTATTCACACCCGTTTTCCTTTTGTTCTTTTATTCCCACACCACTCCGG
>NC_051405.1:22090243-22091635 GCF_015228065.2 Penaeus monodon
CACACTTCAGATTCCTTTTCTCAACTTTTTATTTAGAAATTTCTTCACCTTTATTGCTTTTAACTCCCCCCCCCCCCCAGCCCTCCTAATTCTCCCTCGGAGTTCTCTTCTCCACCCTCTCCTCTTCCCTTCTCCTTCTCCCTCTCCCTCTCCCCTCCCTCTACCCTCATCACTCTCTCTCCCTTCTCCCTCATCCCTCTCTCTCCCCCCATCCCTTTCAGCTCCTCTCACCCTCCCCTTATTTTCTTCCTCCTCATATCCCCCTCTTTCCCCTTCACAACTTCTCTCCCCCCTCTCTCACTCCCCCCTCCTAACACTCCCTCTCCCCTTACGCTATCCAAACCCTCTCTCTCCTCTCATCCCTTCCCACCCACCCCTCCCTCCCCTATCTCCTTCTCTCTCCCTTTCCCCATCCCCCTTCCCCATTCCCTCCCCCTCCCTTCCCATTTTCCTCTCCCCTTACCCCCTCCTTTCTCTATCTCCCTTTCCCCTCACCCCCTCCCTTCCCATGTCCCTCTCCCCTCCTTTCCCTATCTCCCTTTCCCCTCACCCCCTCCCATCCCATCTTCCTCTCCCCTCACCCCTCCTTTCCCTGTCTCCCTTTCCCCTCACCCCCTCCCTCCCCATCCTCTCCCCTCACCCCCTCCCTCTCCATCTCCCTCTCCCCTCACCCCCTCCTTTCCCTATCTCCCTCTCCCCTCACCCCCTCCTTCCCCCATCTCCCTCTCTCCCCTCACCCCCCCTCTCCCTACAAACCCCTTCAGACACGAAGGAAAGAGACCAGAATATCACTCGGTGTTGTGTATTTAGCCTTCGCCTTAATGTCCCCTCGGCGCTGCGGCTGGAGTGGAGTTGAAATGGGCCTTGTGGCGGAGTTGATGTGGCGGCAAGTTGGTGGCGGAGTTGACGCGAGTTCGACACCGGATTAGGTGGGGGTCCGGGTGGGGGACTATTATTATTGTTGTTGTCAACATCATCATATATACATATTACAGTAGAAGAGGATGGATAGATTTACCTCTTTTAGATTTTTTTTGAGGGGGGGGGGGGTGGATGTGCGGGATAGATGGATGGTATTTCTTCTGCAGTTTGGAATTTAGGTTTTTATGAATGGTTTTACGAGCGTGCGAACTGTTCATTGGTGTGAGGCGAGAGAGGTGTCGGCGTTGGTTTGATTCATTGATTGTCTCTGTTGGTTAGATCTTTTGTTCACTGATTTCAGGTGTATAGTTGCGTTAATGAGAATTTCACTGTATTAAAATCATGTAAGAGCAATGATTTAGAATGCAGAGAGATTGAAAATATGTATAGAGCGAAAGAATCTATCAATGAAAATTCCTCCTCTTTCGAATCCATTCCCCAATCCCCCCTCTCCCCCCACCCACCACCACC
>NC_051405.1:22091668-22091979 GCF_015228065.2 Penaeus monodon
TCGACCATTCCGAAGCCACGAGCATTCCGAAGCCTCGAAGCTCCGATTCCCTCCGCTCTCTCTGCTCCGCCTCTCGTCGTCTCGAAGCTTCGAGCGAAAAGGAACCTCTTCGTGCGCTCTCTCCCGCCGGTGCCAAACTTTATCTATTGGTTTGTTGTCTAGAGATTTATTGCCCGGGGGAAAAACAACAAGGGGAAAACTTCTGCATCTTCGCACGGCTGACGACGGGACGTTCCAGGGAAAGGGTCATTTATGGACTTTCAAAAATGAGTAACCCAATTAGGAGTCTCGGCGCCTCGTTCTCTCCTCGA
>NC_051405.1:22092496-22093171 GCF_015228065.2 Penaeus monodon
AACATCATTCGGATAATCGACTCAACAGACCCGGATGCCGTTCGGATCGACGTTCGTCTGCCTTGTGGAGGAATCTCAGCTCGTAGGTGTTAATCCCTTAAGGGTCAAACTGGGGACGTAGGTAACAGGGAATGGGAAGAAGGGGAGAGGATGGTCAGAAGAAGGGGTAGAGGGAAGGGAGGGCTGGGAGAAAGAGGGAAGGTTTCGGAAGAGGGGTAGCGGTTAAGGGGAAGGATGGAGAGAGAGAGAGAGGGAAAAGGTTAAAAAAAAGGATATTAAGGGACAGAGGGAAGGGAAGGGTGTGGAGAGAGAAAGGAGTTAAAATCGAGGAAAGGGGGAAGGGAAGAGGAAAGGGGCGAAGGGAATGAGGAGAGGGAGAAAGGAAGGGAAGGGGCGTAAGAAGTGGAGAAAGGGAAGGGAATGTAAGAAGAGGAGGGAAGAGGTCAAAAGCGGGGGAGGGAAGGGAGAGGTAAAGGGTCAAGAAAGGTTCGGCCGCAGATCTCCGGACGCGGTTCCAGCGGTCGGATCGAGGTGAGTGGGAGAATCGAGGGGGAAATCCGAGGAAAGCGGGGGCACTTTGTTTTGCACTGACTCATTAGCTATATGTTGCGGGGATTTGCTATCTGACTCATTTCGTATTTGTTATAGTTACGTCGGTTATTGGGTGAGTGGGTA
>NC_051405.1:22093411-22093660 GCF_015228065.2 Penaeus monodon
AGGAGACAGGAAGGGGATACGAATTTTGTTGAGTGTTGTGTCTTGAAGATGTAGAAGACCTTCGTAAAGAAAATCCGGGGCATCGAAAGAGCAAACGCGCAGCCGGAGGTCTTCGGCGTTGTATCAGGACGTGTTTTGCGACGCTCGGAATGGGAGCGATAGAAAAACATAAACATGCATGTATAATTGTTAGTACAATGATATTAATGATAGTGTTTAGTGTTTGTTATTTTTTCTTTTTCTTTTCCC
>NC_051405.1:22093703-22093790 GCF_015228065.2 Penaeus monodon
GTAGGGATGAATGTTTATGTTGGATGTGCAATATTATCTTCGTTTTTCATTTTGTATTAATTTCTTTATTTTTAGAGGTACATTTTG
>NC_051405.1:22093998-22094081 GCF_015228065.2 Penaeus monodon
TATTACCCACACGCCTTTGTGACTGAAGTAAAAAGGGGGAGAGGGGGCGGAGCGTGTGATCATACATTCTCTGATGAGGCAAA
>NC_051405.1:22096158-22096359 GCF_015228065.2 Penaeus monodon
CCGTTTCAGGGATCGAAAACGTCCGGGACTTACGACTCAACTTTGATGGCGGCCATTGTGAGCAGCCATATTGGATCACTGTTATTGTCAACTTAGTCCTTGGCGATGAGACATGCGGGCCGTTCCCCTGTTTTATCGAAAATAAGGCAAGCACTCAGGGTGTGTGTGAGTCTGTATGGGGGGGAAGGGGGCAGGGAGGGT
>NC_051405.1:22096533-22096837 GCF_015228065.2 Penaeus monodon
GTGCACGTATAGGTAGGTATTTGAATGTTTTTGTGTGAATGTGCATGTTTCTGCTGTATTTAGTCTCAGCTTGAATAGCCTCCCTCGCCCTCTTTTTTTTTCTGGCAATTTTTCCACATTTCGTTCCTTATTTCCCCTCTCTCTGATGCCTCTCGTCTCCCGCACCCCCTTTACCTTAGTCATCCTCTATCCTTGTTCGTTATTCGGTCTGTATTTTCCACTGGGTTGCCACCTCCTCATTTTCCTCACTTTTCTTTCCTTCGTATCCTTCTCATTTTTCCAATTTTTGTCTTTCTCCCTGTTC
>NC_051405.1:22097390-22097500 GCF_015228065.2 Penaeus monodon
CTCACCGCCTCTGCTATGAAGATTATCGAGGGAGTTACTGGCGCTGTAGTCCTGGAATATCAATGGCTCTCATGACCATCTCATCCGCGAACTTTTGCTGGAGTTCTGAG
>NC_051405.1:22098538-22098654 GCF_015228065.2 Penaeus monodon
CGTGTACGTACATATATATTCTCTCTTGGCTGTTGTTGAACAAGAACAAGTGGGAAAAAGTTAGCCGTTAGCCTCCTTTCCCTGAGGTCAATGATTCTGATCAGTAATAAAGACAA
>NC_051405.1:22098833-22099038 GCF_015228065.2 Penaeus monodon
AGAGAGAAGAAAAAGGTAATGTCAGTACAGTTATGTGTTCGCAGAAATTAATACGCACGTGCGCCTCTCATAGGGTCCGGGTCCGCGAAACGATAGCCGCGAGTGTGACGTTACTTACGACAGGAAAGTGTGTAATCGCCTTCTATCACAGACATCCTTCTTGTTCCTTCGTCTTGAGGCTAATCACCCTTTGCCCTTAAGGAAC
>NC_051405.1:22099245-22099317 GCF_015228065.2 Penaeus monodon
TCCCCCCACCGTTTACAAACTATGCAGCATCCTCTGTGTATTTGACAGAAAACATTGGAGAATTAAATGGAA
>NC_051405.1:22099430-22099670 GCF_015228065.2 Penaeus monodon
GCATAAAAAACAACAGCGAATATTGTTCCCTCGGTCCGCTTGCACCATGTCATCAACAAGATCTTGAGTGATGAGCCATGTTCATCACACAACCACTCATTAGCAGGACGAGGCACAAGCAACGTGTCATTGCGATCAACAGGTTCCTTCGTCGCCCGAGAGATCCTTTGTCACGTTTTCTTTGAAAGTTCGGTTTCCCATTTTCTTTTTTGGTTGGGTTTGGGTTGGGTACTCTTTTTT
>NC_051405.1:22100617-22101114 GCF_015228065.2 Penaeus monodon
CGCGATATACAGGAACCTCAATCATTTAGGTAAAATCTGCCTTTGAGACAAGTGACATTTTTCCCCCAGTTTTCGTTTGCACAGAAGGTTATCAGTGCCTTGCTGTCACATCTCTCGTGGTCTGTTTTTCAGCAAGATCACTCGCCTATCAGTTTCGTCCCCCCCCCCCCCCCCTCTGAAAAAATAGGGGAAAAAAGTCGAAGGAAAGAATTCGAAAAAATAACGGAAAGAAAATGTGTATGATTTTTTTTTTTTTTTATGTCTGACCTATTTCCCCGTCGAAACAAAAATGTAAATATAGGAATAAATGTATCGTTGTTATTCTTGAGTACAGCTTACAAATCTCTATGTAATCATTAAGCTTTTTAATCTGTAATAGAAATAATTGATGTGGTCGCATTTATTGTTTCACTGCTGGTATCATATTTTGTGTATTATAATTTTGCTTATAACTCAAAAAGCTTATTGGCGACAAATATTGCCTCTTTAAAGTAAGC
>NC_051405.1:22101158-22101318 GCF_015228065.2 Penaeus monodon
TTAGGGGGGAAGGGGAGGACAGCAATCACTTTGAAGAACATAAATATCAGTGTGTGTTACTGACTAGATTATTAAACTATATGTTGCTAACACTTTTTTCCCTTTTTCCTCTCCAGTTGACTTTTTGAGGCGAATGAGAATAAGTGACGGAACTAAAGAG
>NC_051405.1:22101773-22101848 GCF_015228065.2 Penaeus monodon
CCTCACCCCCCTGCCCCCCTTGGATAAAAGATCACTCGCGTTCTTTTTCCTATTCCTCACACGCACGCGCACATG
>NC_051405.1:22101924-22102496 GCF_015228065.2 Penaeus monodon
CGCAACGACCCCCCTCCCCCAACCCCTCCCCCGGGAGCGAATGGCGCCCGCCGCGGTGCCCCGTAAATCGCGAAACAAAATCCTCAATAATCTATTCTCCTGCCGAAGGAAAGTCTTGCGTCCTCGGCCCCCGGGAGAGGATTTCCCCGTGGCAAGGGCGATGCTCATTCTAGTCGCTTTATATTCCCGTAATGCCACGGAGATATAAAATGGAGTTATGAATGGCCTTGCAGCATATTGATATGGAGGGGGGGAGGGGGGAGTTAGATGGGGTTGGGGAGGAGGTGGTGGCTGGAGGTAGGGGTAGAGAGTCTGGGTGGGGAGGGGTTGGGGTGGAGGATAGAGGTGGGGGTAGAGGAGGACCTGGGTGGGGGATCGGGGAAGAGGTGGGGGATGGAGGTTGGGGGTTGGGAAGAGGTGGGGGTAGAGGGGGACCTAAGTGGGAGGGTTAGGGTTGGGGAAAGGAGTGGGGAGAGGGTGAGAAAGAGGCGGGATGGTGTTGGGGGATGGTGTTTAGAAGGGAAAGAGGAAAAGGAGGAGGTTGGGGAAAAAGTGGGGGTGAGCAAGAATTT
>NC_051405.1:22102533-22102609 GCF_015228065.2 Penaeus monodon
TAGCTATATTCTCATTTGTTTTTTGTTTTTGTTTTTCTTCCTAAATTTCTTTTACTTGCCCTACTGCTACTTTTTT
>NC_051405.1:22102728-22103024 GCF_015228065.2 Penaeus monodon
AAAAAAGACGAACAGGACAAATCAAAAAGAATATATAAAAACCTTGGACCAAAAAAAAAATCAAAACTTTTCACTTAAAAAAAAATATCATAAACCTCTTAAAAAAAAAATCTCATGTTGATTACCGATTCTCTCACATCAAATATGAGGCAACTTTCTCCGCGGCTGATTAGCATATTTACTCCCGGTCAATATGCTTGCTGCGTTAGGGAATTTGTTTTCGTCAGCCGCCCCTTTTGTTTGTGTCTTTGGCGCCGGGATCCTGTGCTCGTATCGCACCTTCGCTTCGGCGCCTT
>NC_051405.1:22104408-22104959 GCF_015228065.2 Penaeus monodon
TTGGCTCCCACCGATCTCCCCAAAGCCTCGCATCCATTTCCCCGCCGATATAAATTAGATATAAAAATGAGGGATTTTTCTCACTCGTTCCCCACCGTTGAATATGTGTATTTGTGCGTCTTTGTTTATTTGTTATGGTGCAAAAGTGAACAAACAAATGGATCATTAAAAGGGTATGATAAATCCATAGAGTAAGGGGGAATATGTATTAGATTATACCCATATGAAAAGGAAGGATTTGGGTAAAAATAAGCAGTAAATAGGCATTAAACGGGCATGCGAATAAGATGAAAGTTTTTCCCCCATTGCTTCACGCCCAGCGCCCGCCGGCTCGGCTTGTCATGCGGGTGCACCTGGCATTTTTCCTGTCATATGCGTGATAACTTCACTCAGTAAGGGCACGAGACGCGGCTGATACCAAGGGCCGTCAGGAGTATGAAATAACGCCACACTTAATCCCTGCAACTGCCACGTAGATAAACAATGAACTTTTCGGAGGTACGGCTTCTTTGGCTCGGTAGATGGAGGCTGGTGTGTACGCGCGCGCGCGC
>NC_051405.1:22105186-22105282 GCF_015228065.2 Penaeus monodon
GTTCTTGTAGGAGCGCGAGACAGTGCGTGATTGCGTGATCATTCGCTCGCTCTGCACGCAAAGAGGCAGGATCGGCGGATATCTTGCCTATCTTAC
>NC_051405.1:22105522-22105627 GCF_015228065.2 Penaeus monodon
TTCTTAAGAACAGAGAGAGAACCACCCAGCAAAGAAGACAAAGAAGAAGAAAAAAAAATCATTCGCGTCACACCCAAGTAACGAGAAGGATCACATTCAGACGCA
>NC_051405.1:22105660-22105889 GCF_015228065.2 Penaeus monodon
GCAGTCATTTCCCCGCTGCCGGAATCCGAGACTGGAATCTACCATCATCTACCTGTCTACCAGGAGCTCACCTTCCTCCGTGACGTACCTGCCGGCGACGCGACAAAGGATTTCGGTGATTCCTCTCCCCCTCCCCCCCCCCTCCCGCCAATGTGGCCTGCGATCACCATGATAAAGGCGAGAGCAATATCTTCCCTTCATTATGGCAACTAGCCAGTGGTCGCGGCCC
>NC_051405.1:22106512-22106619 GCF_015228065.2 Penaeus monodon
CACTGCTTTTGCCATCCCCTCCCCCCTCCTCCTGATACCCCTTCTTCCTCAGCCCTATGTGCCCCCCAACCCTCCCTTCCCCCATCCCCCACACCTTGGAACTGCCC
>NC_051405.1:22106903-22107031 GCF_015228065.2 Penaeus monodon
GTTTTAAGATTCCCTTTTATATCAGTTTTGATATGAGCGAAAGTTGAAGGGAAAATATGTTTTATGGTCATTGGAATTACTACCATTATGAAAAAAATATTAATGTTATTTAATGGTAAAAATGTATG
>NC_051405.1:22107547-22107689 GCF_015228065.2 Penaeus monodon
GAAGCAAGCAAGAGAAATAGAAAAATAAAACTTACAAACCTCTTTGACATTTACCTTGTATCGAAGGCACGGGGCGCTTCTGCAACATAAGAATTCTTAGATTAATTCCTTGTGGCTGCTTAATGTTATCGGGGAGCTTGGC
>NC_051405.1:22107725-22108033 GCF_015228065.2 Penaeus monodon
GGTGGGTGAGAGTGAGGGGAAGGAGGGTGGAGGGAAGGGGAAGGGATGGGGAAGGAGAGGGTGGGGAAGGAAGGGGTGGGGGAGGAGAGGGAAGGAAATAGAATAGATGTTGTGGGAAGAAGGGGAGAGGGGGAGAGGATGATGGAGGTGAAGAGAGAGGCTGAAGGGAGTGAGGAGAAGAGGGGGATAAGGGGAGAGAGGGAGGGGGGAGGGGAGAATTGAGCATCGAACTTTCTAGATCTGAGTTCCCGAAATGCCGTCTGGTTGGTCTGTCATGAAGGGAGACGATACAGGATTCTGAACCATGA
>NC_051405.1:22108104-22108192 GCF_015228065.2 Penaeus monodon
GTGTGATTCTTTCTAACAGAGACGATAATATTTTTCATTGACTTTCTTTTTCTCCTGTTTATTTCTTTGTTTTTTCTCTTTCTGTATT
>NC_051405.1:22108402-22108525 GCF_015228065.2 Penaeus monodon
CCATCCAAGCAAGCAGCCTCTCAACACAAAGGAAACATACTTAATAAGCCACGTGATTTAGGGAATGTCTTAAGCCATCGGAACGCTCTCCATCATTAGCACCGCCCCCACCCCCCCTCGCAG
>NC_051405.1:22108615-22108985 GCF_015228065.2 Penaeus monodon
CTTTATCATCACCCCAATCCTCTACCCCTCCCTTTGCCATTACCCCGACCTCTACCCCTTCCTCTGCCTCCCTTCCCCCATGCATCACCCCTCCCCTTATCATCACCCCAACCCTTAGCCCTCCTTCCCCCCCCCTTTCAAAACCCCTCCCCCTCTCCCCCCAGCCGGTGAATGAACAAAGGAAGGAACCGACAGCGTGAACAGCTGACCCGGAGAGTTCAGTGCTGAGTGCTGACCTGGGATTATTTCTGCTCGGTAGGTAGGTCGGTCGCGCGAATTCCTTAGTTTCATTCATTTTATTCTTTTTCTGGTTTGTACTCATGCTTATTTTACGCTAATGGATATATGAATAGTATCGTGATAAATTTCC
>NC_051405.1:22109333-22109821 GCF_015228065.2 Penaeus monodon
CATTGATTAGTTACACCGACTATGCATTGGGGGAGTTTAAGCAGGAAGATAAGGGGGAAAGGGGAAAAGAATGAGGAGAGGGAGAAAGAGAGAGGAACTGGGCTTAAACAGAAGAGGGAGATAAGGAAGGGAAAACAACGGTGAAAAGGAGGAAAAGACGATGTGTACGAGGAAAGGGAGAGGGGGCTCAGAAAAAAAAGGTTGGGAGGAGGAAAGGAGATAAGGGAGTGAAGGTGGTGGGGGAGTTTAAAAAGGAAGAGGAGGGAAGTGGGAGGTGCAGAAGAAAGGCTGAAAGTGGGAGGGGAGGAGTGAATTTGAGGTTTGGGAGCGAGAAGTGGCGGCAGAGTAGGAAAGGTAGAAGCAAAGAGACAAGGAGAAGGAAAGGAAAAGGCGAAGCGAAAGGTAGGAGGAGGGAGGTGAAAGAGGGAGAAAAGAGTACTTTTTTTTCTTTTGGGTGGGGCGACGAATTTCTAAGGGGCCCGATAGCC
>NC_051405.1:22110318-22110532 GCF_015228065.2 Penaeus monodon
GAAATATATGATAGGGATGGAACGGTGGGAAGTGGGGGGAGGGGAGGAAGGGGAAGGGGTGACTTTTTCTTGAACTTTAACTCGTGATAAAAGAGATGGTTAAAAAGATAACGATTGGGACGAGCGCAGCTTCTGTCAAAACGGCGTTTGTCATATTTTCTATTCTTTACATCTCTCTCTTTCTCTTTGCCTGCGTCTCGGTCTGCATGACAGG
>NC_051405.1:22110797-22111435 GCF_015228065.2 Penaeus monodon
TTCTTTCTACTTCCCCCACCCCACTCCTTCCCCTCTTCTCCTCCCTGTGCCTTCTCCTCTTATCAGCTTCCGCCTCCCCTCTTTTCGCTGCCCATCTCCCAAGACTAATCTACCCACCATTCCTCCTCCCCTTCCCTGCTACCTGACTCTTTCTCCACCCATTCATCCGAACTCCACCTCCCCATTCCCATCCCCTCCCTCCCCACATCCCCCGACTATCCCCCTCTTCCCCTCACCGAACCTCCCTATCTCCTCCCACTCCCCTACCACCCTCTCCCAAATGCTCCCCTTCTCATATTACCCCCCCCCCATCTCCCCTAACCCCTACCCACCTCTTGCCCCATCACCCTCTCTCCCCCCCAAAATCCCTCACCCACCTTCCTACTTCACTCCCCCACCCATCCACCATCCCCCATTACCCCTCATCCATCTCCCCTCATCTCCCCCCTCTATCCCCTCACCCACCCATCCTACCCACCCACCTTCCCCTTACCCATCGCCATCGCCCCCTCCCGTCCCTCTCCCCCTACCCCATAAATCCAGGCGTGACTGCATGACGGGTCTGGCCGGTGTACAATGGAAGTCCCGTCGTAGTTTGGGATTACCTGATTTGCATGTAGCACAAAGACGTCGGTTGT
>NC_051405.1:22113780-22113938 GCF_015228065.2 Penaeus monodon
ATAAAAAGGCGAAGGCAGAATGGCGGTGAAAAGATATGGCGGATGAAGTTTTGTAATTATAAGAATATTGAAGAGTAAGTCACTCCGTTAAAATCAGTAGAGGATTTGCATCGAAGGACAATTAATGGGCAACACTTTCGGGAAGATCGGGCTGGGAC
>NC_051405.1:22114272-22114724 GCF_015228065.2 Penaeus monodon
TTTACACGTTTCCCCCCCATTTGCATGATACACAAAGAGGCGGTGGTCAGCCCTGATTGATCTCCGCCGACTGTTATATCATCCCCGCAGGTCACTTCTCGGCAAGGGGGGGGGGGGGTGAGGATAAAGATGGGTAGATGGAAAGGGGGGGGGGCGGTGGGTGAGGGGGAGAGAGGAAGGGAGGGATGGAGAAGGTGTGGGTGTGGTAGGGAGGAGGAGAAGGTGGGTGGATGGGGGGGAGTGGGTAAGGGAAGGGGAAGGGGGTGGATGGGGGGGGAAAGGGTAGGGAGAGGGGAAGGTGGGTGGATGGGGGAGGAGTAGGGTTAAGGGAGAGGGGAAGGTGGGTGGATGGGGGGGGGATGGGTAAGGGAGAGGGGAAGGTGGGTGGAAAGGGGGGGGGGGAATGGGTAAGGGGGAGGGGAAGGTGGGTGGAAAGGGGGGGGTGGGGGGAA
>NC_051405.1:22116208-22116325 GCF_015228065.2 Penaeus monodon
GTTTGATTTTAGTTGGATTGCCATTTATTTCATAAAACAAACAGCTCAGATAAAGTTAAAAGGAAGAAAGCAAAAAAAGGTTTGGGTTTTTGCAATCCCCTAATATTTAATATATTT
>NC_051405.1:22116372-22117405 GCF_015228065.2 Penaeus monodon
AAAGAGGAGAGAGAGAGGAGGGGAAGAAAATAGTAGATAGATATGCATGTCGTAAATTTGGTTATAAAATTTAATATATCTATTTTTCTATATCTATCAAATCTATAGGTAATGATATGTAATTATATAAAATTATAATATATATATATAAGTTTTTTTTTTAAAATTTTTTTTTAAAATATTTAGATATATATTTTTAGATATATACTAATATAAAATAAAAGTTTAAAATTTTAATATATTTTAAAATTATAAAATAATATATATAATAAGATATATATAGATTAATAAAAAGTTTATAATATAAACAGAAATATAGATATATAATATAAAATATGAATATATATTCAATATATACATAAAATAATATATATATATTTTAAATATTATATATTATAAGAAATAAAAAGTTTTAATACAAAACCTTATATATAAATATAATAAATAAAAAATTTAATATAATTTTTATATATAAAATATATAAAATATAAAATCAAAAAATAAAAACATATAAATAACATACAGATAGATAGTTTTGGGAATAGAATATATGTATATATAAAAAATTTTATATATACAGACATGAATATCTTTTATTATTTCTCTCTCTCTCCCTATCTTCCTCTCTCTATCTTCTCTTATATATTAATATATATTAAAATTAATATATTATATATATTTATATTTTAATATAATATATTTTATTATTAAACCCCACACCAGAAAAGGGCCAAGACAGGAGAAAAACGGGGGCGTGAAGAGGGGGAGAAAAAAGGGAAGGGGGAAAAAATGAGGGAAAGATGCGAAAGTACTGAAAAGAGAAATCAAAAGGAGAAAAGACGAGGAAGGCGAGGGGAAAGAGGAGGAAAAAAAAGGCAAAGGGCAAAAAGGGCCCTTTTTGAAAAAGATTATGGGGAGGAATTTTTGTAATTATAAGAATATTGAAGAGTAAGTCACCCCTTTAAAAAAATCATAGAGGATTTGGGATCGAAGGAAAAAAAGGGCAACACTTTCGGGAAGATCGGGCTGGGAC
>NC_051405.1:22117713-22118756 GCF_015228065.2 Penaeus monodon
TTACACTTTTCCCCCCCCATTTGATGATACACAAGAGGCGGTGGTCAGCCCTGATTGATCTCCGCCGACTGTTATATCATCCCCGCAGGTCACTTCTCGGCAAGGGGGGGGGGGGGTGAGGATAAAGATGGGTAGATGGAAAGGGGGGGGGGCGGGGGGTGAGGGGGAGAGAGGAAGGGAGGGATGGAGAAGGTGTGGGTGTGGTAGGGAGGAGGAGAAGGTGGGTGGATGGGGGGAGGAGGGGGTAAGGAGAGGGGAAGGGGGGTGGGGGGGGGGGGATGGGTAAGGGAGAGGGAAGGGTTTGGGTGGATGGGGGGAGGATGGGTGGTAAGGGAGAGGGGAAGGTGGGTGGATGGGGGGGGGATGGGTAAGGGAGAGGGGAAGGTGGGTGATGGGGGAGGAGGGGGTAAGGGGAGAGGGGAAGGTGGGTGGATGGGGGGGGGGATGGGTAAGGGAGGGGGGAAGGTGGGTGGATGGGGGGAGGAGGTGGGTAAGGGAGGGGGAAGGTGGGTGGATGGGGAGGGGGAAGGGGAAGGGAGCGGGGAAGGGGGGTGGATGGGGGGGGGGATGGGTAAGGGAGAGGAAGGTGGGTGGTTTGGGGGGAGGAGGTGGGTAAGGGAGAGGGAAGGTGGGTGGATGGGGGGGGAGGGTAAGGGAGAGGGGAAGGTGGGGGGGATGGGGGGAGGAGGTGGGTAAGGGAGAGGGGAAGGTGGGTGGATGGGGGGGGGAGGGTAGGGAGAGGGGAAGGTGGTGGTGGGGGGAGGAGGTGGGTAAGGGAGAGGGGAAAGGGTGGGTGGATGGGGGGGGGGATGGGTAAGGGAGAGGGGAAGGTGGGTGGATGGGGGGGAGGAGGTGGGTAAGGGAGAGGGGAAGGTGGGTGGAGGGGGGGGGGATGGGTAAGGGAGAGGGGAAGGGGGGTGGAGGGGGGGAGGAGGTGGGTAAGGGAGAGGGGAAGGTGGGGGGGAGAAGGTGGGTGGGTGAGGAGTAAGACAAGAAGGCGTCAAAGGAGGAGGACACAGAGGTGGATGTGCAAGTTGAAGAAT
>NC_051405.1:22118787-22118859 GCF_015228065.2 Penaeus monodon
GAGAAGGAAGACGAGGTAGAGGCTGGAGCGGGGTGGGGGAGGAAGGGGGGGAGATGAGATGAAGTCCGAGGT
>NC_051405.1:22119092-22119164 GCF_015228065.2 Penaeus monodon
CTAGCGGGGGCGGCAATACTAATAACTTTATGATATAAATGTCACAAATTTTATTGTGAAAAAATAACGAAT
>NC_051405.1:22119208-22119420 GCF_015228065.2 Penaeus monodon
CCCTGAGGCGGCGTCATCCTTCCTTTCTCTTCCTCTTCTTATTCATTCGTTCCATTCTAGTTTACTTTTCATTATCTTTTGTTTCATAACTTCCCCTTTTGCCCCTTGCTTTCTCTTTCGTTTTATCTTCCTCTCTAGCCCCTTCTCTTGGTGTTTTATACATTATTGCTGCTTTTCTTTCTTCTGATCGACTACTTTTCTTTGTGAATCTG
>NC_051405.1:22119444-22120652 GCF_015228065.2 Penaeus monodon
CTCTCTGTCTGTCTATCTGTCTATCCATTTGTCTGTCTGTATCCTCCCTCCCTCTCCTCCGCTTTCCCTCCTCTTTTTTTCTCCCTTCCTTCCTCATTTATTTTACATCCCTCTTTTTTCCTTTGTTTTCTTCTCTCTCCTCCCCTTTCTGGTCTCCTTGTCTTTCTCCCACTCTTCTCACCCCCTTCCTCTTTCTCCCTCTCTTCCTCCTCCCTCTCCTCTCTCCTCTTCCTCTTTCCTCCCTCTTCCTTCCCATTTTTTCTCCTTTTTCACCTTCTCATTTCCTTCCCCACCTCTTTCTCCCTCTCTTCCTCTCCCCTCTTCCCTCCTTTCTTTCTTCTTCCATTTCACCTTCCTCCCCTTTCTTTCTCTTCCCTTTTTCTCCCCTCTCCTCCCCCACTTTTCTCCCTTTCCTCTTCTTTCCTTCTCCTCTTCTGTCTCGCTCCCCTCTCCTCCCCCCCCTTTTTCTCTCCCCCTCCCCGTTCCACCCCTACTCTCTTTTCTTCCCAAACCTCTTTCTCCCTCTCTTCTCCCTAGTCTTTCTCCTTCCATCTTCTTCACTCCACTTCTCTCTATCTCCCTCTCTTCCCCTTTCCTCCTTTCTCTCCCTTCCTCTCCTCCTCTCTTCCTCCTCCCTCTTTCCTCTCCTTTTCTCCTCCTCTTTCTCTTCTCCTCCCTTTCTTCCTCCTCCCTTTCCCCCTCCCTTTTCCCTCTCTTCCTCCTCCCTCTTCCTCCTCCCTCTTCCTCTCTTCCTCGTCCCTCTTCCTCTCTTCCTCCTCCCTCTTCCTCCTCCCTCTTCCTCCTCCCTCTTCCTCCTCCCCTCTTTTCCTCTTCTCCTCCCTCTTCCTCCTCCCTTTTTTCCTCCTCCCCCTATTCCTCCTCCCCCCTCCCTTCTTCCCTCCTCCCTCTTCCTCCCTCCCCCTTTTCCTCCCTCACTCTTCCTCTCTCCTCTTCCCTTTTCCCTCTTTTCCTCCTCCCTCTTCCTCTCTTCCTCGTCCGTCTTCCTCCTCGGTCGCGTTCCATGCCTTGAACCCATGTCGTCATAATATTGCCGCGTGTATGCCGCTTTATGCTTCCTTCACGCCCGGCTGACCCTCGGCGTGGCAAGATGGGCGTGAACATCACTTGTTTACGCCCATACCCCGCCCACGCCATGAGCCTTTTTCTTCGCGTTTCTACTGGCAGCTATGTGTTTGTAGGTAAAATGT
>NC_051405.1:22121071-22121162 GCF_015228065.2 Penaeus monodon
CGTTGTTTCGTCTTCTTTGGAAGTTTTCTTCTCCGTTCCCTCTTCCTTCTCTGTTTCCTTCATTTTCTAATTCCGTTCGCCCATATTCCTT
>NC_051405.1:22121392-22121497 GCF_015228065.2 Penaeus monodon
AGTTTGCGGTGTTGTCGTCATAATCTTCGCCGTTTCCTGTTTCCTCGTCCCGTTATTTCTCAACCTCATTTCTCTGTCTAAACCCAAATGTCCAAACCCTTCGTT
>NC_051405.1:22121820-22121983 GCF_015228065.2 Penaeus monodon
CAACAGCCTCCCGGCCTGTCTCTCTCCCTGACTGCCGTCTCCCTTGTTTCAGCGTTGAGTCTGCTCTTTTCGATTCCTTGATTTTGCCGTTTCTCTTTTCTCGTTTTCTATGTCTCGTCTTTGTCCTTGGTTTTCATTCACTCTCTTTCCTTTTTTCGGTGAT
>NC_051405.1:22122192-22122390 GCF_015228065.2 Penaeus monodon
ACGCACAGATTTCATAGTTTCTGTCTTAACCATTTCTTTCCGTCCTATAACTTCTTCCGTAATTCCTATTTATGTCTATCTATCGTCTTTACATTTCCATTTCATTTTATATTCCTCCGTTATCTCAGGCTATTTTGGCCCTTATCACATCGCTCCGTCCCTCTCCTATTCTTGTTATTTATTTTAAAAATTCTAATT
>NC_051405.1:22122463-22122586 GCF_015228065.2 Penaeus monodon
AGATTTTTTACTTTTTTTCCATTTCATTTCTAATGCTTTCACTGCCGATTCCTCCATCTCCTTCCATCTCCCGGAAACACGACTACTATGAAGAGAAATATACAATAGAACTATTTGCAAAGC
>NC_051405.1:22122809-22123010 GCF_015228065.2 Penaeus monodon
GCCCACGAGAGCGCTTGCCTTGTGTGGCACTGAAGGCACTGCGTAATACTTCCTTAGCGGCCGGGGTTTTGTCTTTTGGCAGGCAAGCAGAGGCAGTTCCTGGCGCCTGCTTATGGTTAATGTGGCCGTTTTCATGCACATGCATAATGCATGTGTTTTCACATAGGTACAAACATATATATGTAAACATACATATACATT
>NC_051405.1:22123270-22123482 GCF_015228065.2 Penaeus monodon
TCATTCTAACACCCCTCTTGAGTATAATTATCCGTCGGTACTTAAGGTGGATCTGATGCTCCTTCCCTCTACTTCGCTCCCCCTTTCCTCCTACGTATTTTCCTTCCTTATCCATTTCCTCTATACCTTCCCTTGCTTTCGCGTTCCATTCTATCTATCCTTTCCCTCTCCTTCATGTCCCCTTTCCCCATTCTTTCCCTTTTCCCCTCCCC
>NC_051405.1:22123537-22123854 GCF_015228065.2 Penaeus monodon
GCACCCTCCTCACCCCCCCCTCGCCCTGCCCTAGCCTCTTGCCCTTCCTCTCATTTTCCTTCTCTTTTTCATGACTCTTTCCCGTCACGCTTCTCCTTCTTCATTTCCCTTCATTCTTCCCTTTCATTCTTTCCCCTTACCCTTACTCTTCCCACTCATCCTCCCCACTCGCGCTTCCCCTATCACGCCCACGCGTTGCCCAGTACATGAATTCCTTCGCCTCCCCCCCCCCCCCAATCCACGCCCACCTTCCACAAGGCATTAAAAAAAAGAGTATGTTGAGGTCTCGTCACGCCCGAGTTCTGCCCATTTTGAGT
>NC_051405.1:22123925-22124039 GCF_015228065.2 Penaeus monodon
AAAAAAGGGAATGTGAATGGTGGGGGTTGCATCGCGCCTTCCTCCCCCACTCGGATCTGGGGGTCTTTCCTATCCCCATTCCCATCCATATTGGGGGTCTTCCTTACGCCTGCG
>NC_051405.1:22124099-22124481 GCF_015228065.2 Penaeus monodon
CCAAGGCGTGACGCCCATCTCGCCGCCCAATTCGACAACACGGTTCTACGACATGGTTCCGCGCACCGTCTGGTTCCTCCCGGTTCTTCACGTCCTCCAAACGCCCACTCTGCGTGTGTGTGTCTATACATGGGCGTAGTTGCTTGTCCCTCTTATCGACTTTCCACGGTTTTGTTTACAGCTCAATCAGAGGAGAAAACACTTCCAATTTTCCATGTCGTTTACCTACATATCGCTATTGTCTTCTTCCCGAGGGGGCCAAGGGTGGGGAAGGGTGGGGGAAAGGGTGGGGAGGGGGGGTGTAGAGGAGGGTTACGAATTCGTTTTTCATATGATTAAACATCAGACTTAGGCGCCGCTTCCCGCCGGTCATCTCGAACCC
>NC_051405.1:22124715-22125216 GCF_015228065.2 Penaeus monodon
CCGCTTCCGTATCAATAAAGTCCGCGTGGCACGCCGTGCAGTGGCCGCCAAGCAAGGCATACGAATCGCGGCCAATCCTTGATCAAAGTTGTGTGGGCTTGTAATCGCGCGGGCCTTGGCTGTGACCGGGATTGACCTAACAAACACCGGCGGGCTGACTTGGGCGACAGGCCACATCAACCAGCTTCAATGGTGCACGGTCTGAAATGTACTGTTATGGCCGCCAATGTTCCAAATACCCAATCTTTCAACATGGGAATTAGCTATCTAACTGACTTTGCACAGCGGCGCCATTATGACTCCTAAGCCGCCCTGCCGTAAGGTCGATTTTTATGCCGGGTAACGCGAGGGATGCGCCCGCGGTGGAGCTCTGAGGCGAGCATTTTGTAAAGTGCTGATGGAGCGCTTTGTGAGGCTGGTTAGATCAGGGGCGAGATCGAGGTGTCTGAAGATATTGCTATTGTGTTCCCGGTTATATCTCTCTTCAGTTTAAAACAATAG
>NC_051405.1:22125308-22125376 GCF_015228065.2 Penaeus monodon
ATAACTTTATTAGATGATGAACACGAAGTACGTAAGTTGTAAACAAGTAACAGATCTTTCCGAAAGAA
>NC_051405.1:22125580-22125793 GCF_015228065.2 Penaeus monodon
GGATGTTGGGGGTGGTAGTGGGCGGTTCTAAAACTTAGAGAGAGAAACCCGAGGGCGTATAAAATTGCGAAGGGTCACGGATCGAGCGATATCATCAAACAGGGGTCCCAAACAACGCTCTTTCAAGATACGAGGCTGCAGGACGGTTTGCCAAAAGAATTTAATCGACGACGGTTTTAGTTTACACAAAAACAAAGCCATTATTTGCCTCTT
>NC_051405.1:22125845-22125989 GCF_015228065.2 Penaeus monodon
CTCTCTCTGTGTTTGAAGTCGAACGTGACTAGCGAAGCACGGATGATATAAAATCCGGTTATAAATCGATATTGAGTTCGTTTTAAGTATTGTCGTGGCAGTTGTGTTTGTCTGAGCAATTTTATTCCTGTTTCGTATTTAATA
>NC_051405.1:22126018-22126113 GCF_015228065.2 Penaeus monodon
ACTTTATAAACCAATGACAGTGGATGGAAGAGAGAGAGGAGGGGGAGGGGGGAGAAACAGAGATGGAATGAGCGACAAGGGGAAGAGAGGAAGAT
>NC_051405.1:22126521-22126873 GCF_015228065.2 Penaeus monodon
TCAGATACGTGGCCGAAGGAACGATAGGGGTGAAAGGCAGGGAGATCGTACGAAAGGGGAGAGAAGAGGCATAGACAGGGATGAGGAGATTATTGGGGATAGGAATAAAAGTGGATGGGGAGGGGAGGAGAAGGGAGGAATGAGAGAAGGGAGAAATAGATAGGGGCTAGGGGGTTGAGGGTGAATGGGTTGGGGGGTGAATAGACTTGAGGGAGGGAGGGGGGGGGCGTTCAACTTGATCAATTCCATGAGGAGGGGAAGTGGGGGGGAAGAGGGGGAGGGTAGATGAGATGTTGTAAGGGGGTTATAAGAATGGGGGTGAAGATGATGGGGAGGGAAGGTAGCAGTGACT
>NC_051405.1:22126904-22127105 GCF_015228065.2 Penaeus monodon
AAGGATCTTAATAGGATGTGAGTAAAGCCAGACAAATGATAGGATCAGGGAGGTAGAACAAGAGCAGAAAGAAGAAGGGTGCGAAGAAAAGACAAGAATAACTTTTTTTTTTCTCGTTATTCCATCCATTATCCATTTTCTATTACTTTTAAGGGGTAACTATAAAGTATTAATAAATGTTTGAACGAATGAGGTATGTAC
>NC_051405.1:22127803-22127992 GCF_015228065.2 Penaeus monodon
GAGAGAGGAAATGGGGGAGGATATATATATATACAAAAAGGACCAACTGATTCATCTAGTTCCTGTAGCGCGTGTGAAGGGCAGGTGTGCGTCGTTTCTGCAAGATTGCCAATTTTATGAAGGATAAACTTGGTCTCTGGCAAGACCATTTCCCTCGGTCTATGATGCACCAGTTGTATATTTGACGGC
>NC_051405.1:22128275-22128932 GCF_015228065.2 Penaeus monodon
CTCGGATAAGAAGACGTAAGGAAGACGCAGAGAACGCACGCTGAAGCAGCCATGAGACCGGCCGAAGGAAGCACTCCTACGCATCCAGGGAAATGGCCCAAGAACCCAGGCCGTGGATGAGGGCGTTGTGGGTGACGTAATGCAGATATCTACGTTTTTGAACAACTCGGGAGAGGAAGAAGGGAGAAGAGGGGAAGGGAGGAGGACAAAGGGAGAAGAGGAGAGGAAGGAGGAAGGAAGGAGAGGGGAAGAAGCAGGAAAGAGGAGAGGAAGGAAGGAATAAGAAAGGAGAGGAAGGAAGGAAAAAGAAAGGAGAGGAGGTAGCGATGAAGGGTGCAAAGAAAGGGAGGAGGAAAGAAAGTGGGAAGGAGAGGGAGGGTTAGAGAACAGGGAAAGAAGAGGGAAGAAGAGAAAAGGAAAGGGGGGAGGTAGAAGAAGAGGGATGATAGGATGATCGAAGAAGGAGAGGGATGATGGGATAATCGGAGAAGGAGAGGGAAGAAGAGAGAAAAGATGGGAAGAGGAGAATAGGAAAGAGAGAGAAGAGGAAGGAAAGATAGGACAAAAGGAAGGGGAAGGAGAAACGGAGAAAGGGGAGGAAGAAGGTGGGAGAAGGGAGCGGAGGGTGGAAGTTGATGGTAGGGGATAAGAAATCGA
>NC_051405.1:22128950-22129078 GCF_015228065.2 Penaeus monodon
CAAGAAAATACATGATTCTGCTGGTTTTGCTATGTAAAGGACGACCCCGGTGTTCTGCGGCGTCCGAAACACAGATCGTCTCGACTATGTTATGTAATCTTGCTCTGACATCTTGTTGGGGCTTTTAT
>NC_051405.1:22129387-22129497 GCF_015228065.2 Penaeus monodon
TACGTGGACGGGGAAGGCAAAGACAAGGCAATTAGCAGGGCGTAGGAATGGACACTGATCAGCTTCGGGCAGTTGGAAATCAGCCCACGCTACAGAGAGAGATAAAAAAA
>NC_051405.1:22129661-22130072 GCF_015228065.2 Penaeus monodon
AAAGTGAGAGTAGATGACGAACAAAAGAAGAAAAAATTATTTTCAATTGTATGGAAAGAAAAGTAAAATATAGTGATTGCAATTTTGAAAATGCTTGAAAATCCAATTAATTCAGAATTATAACAGCTACACATAACCACAACATTAAAAGCAACGACAACAGCATAAACAGAAAACAACCCGAGTTCTTGTTTAACTGCAAACACTCACAGGCGAGCAAAGGCGC
This sequence comes from Penaeus monodon, assembly GCF_015228065.2. Classification (NCBI taxonomy): domain Eukaryota; kingdom Metazoa; phylum Arthropoda; class Malacostraca; order Decapoda; family Penaeidae; genus Penaeus; species Penaeus monodon. Next base: position 22,129,888 of record NC_051405.1, read on the forward strand.
CCAGTACAGGCTGAACTATGACTGACTAATGACAACTTAAACAAGAGAGTAATAATATCTGAAGGTCCAGCGCGGACATTAATTGATAATACGTTTGGGGCTCTAAATTGTAATTAGAGGAGTGGTGGGAAGTGCATAATTTAATTCCGACATGATGAAGCTCCTCCATAAGAGAATAGACTGGC
>NC_051405.1:22130370-22131395 GCF_015228065.2 Penaeus monodon
AGATATCAAAGGCTGTGAATATCGATATGTCGAAATAACGCGAAGAATACACAGACAGACAATCGAACTGAATCCACTGATAAGCAAATTAGATATGGATGGATACAATTTCTTTTACAAACCAATGAACGATTTTGATATTTCCTTTTCCTTTAATTCACTAATTCCCGCTTTTGGAAGCCGAGTTCAGAAACAGTAGTCTTGTAAACCCATGATTAAAATCTGCAAGTCACTGATATACGTTCCCTTGATTTAGCAAAATTACAATTTCGTTTCTATCTAAGAAATTTGACCTACAGCAGAGATTTTTTTTCTTCTGATTTCATTTCGTTTTTCGTTCTTTTAAGACAAAAAATCACGGTCTGGTTTTATGTCAATGTTATAATTATCAGTTGGGGTAAAGGTTTGTGTGCAGGAGACAACACAAAAGATGTGTTTAAGAGATATTAATTAAAGTGCAGACGAAATGCAACTCATTTTTGTATATAAAGTTATTAAGACTGAAAAATCTCCGTGTGTGGCGTGATTATATGTCGAAGGTCAAGTATATTTTTAGTTTAGTCATCTCTTAAGAGGCTTAAGGTTTATACCGAGTATCCTTCAGTAGGTATAAGCATGTTTGTAATTAAAAACGTCGTTTTCTTTGGCAATACTAACCGCTTTAGACTAGCGTAAGTAGTCTATATCACGCAGTTAAAGAGGAATGGTAATAATGGTTATTTTAAGGTTAGTGTAAGTACGTCATAGAAATGGAGTCTTGTAAGGTAGTAATAGGTTTTTAGGATTCACAATATATCTCTCATTAAGTACGTAAGTGTTTGTAAGTTAGTAGAAATGGAATATGCTAGAGTAGTAGTGATAGTTGCTATAAGTTTAGCATCTTCGTATGTCTGATTATGTAATTATGCCGTAGGTACATAGACATGACATTGCCTGTAGTAATAGTAATAGACGTAATGATAGGTAACTGCGGATTCCTACCTCGGTTTTTGTATTGTAATTCGATTATAGTTTTTATTTAATCT
>NC_051405.1:22134259-22134498 GCF_015228065.2 Penaeus monodon
TATAATCGGGCATATTTCCTTACTCTGTATAAAATAGTTTTTACCTCTATTTCCTAACAATTTCTTTGCTTGAATGACTGTACTTTTAACATTTGATGATAATAGAGACATTACCTCCCTTATTGTTTCGTACATACCTTTTGTACTTTTTTTTCTTGTGTGTGTTTTTCTTCAAAATGAGTTCGATTCGCTTTCACGACCAGCGATGGTTAGAGCTCTGCCTCTTTTTTAGTTGGGAA
>NC_051405.1:22135456-22135671 GCF_015228065.2 Penaeus monodon
ACAACACAAACGCTGCCCGTGCCCCGCCCTCAAACCCTCGAGTGGGCGTGGTCACGAACCCGCCTCCACACGAGAAATTCTTCGCCGTAACAAGTTGGTCGAGGAGTCAGCCCCAACATGTACAGTTTGCCTTGTAGTTTCCCTAAAGCTTCATCGAAATGGGTACCATTACTTTAGCCAAGGGGCAAGAGCGGCTCAGGGCGGGGTGGGTGAAG
>NC_051405.1:22135780-22136110 GCF_015228065.2 Penaeus monodon
TGGATGAAGGAGATGGGGAAGGACGGGGAGCGGAAGAGGCGGGAAAGAGAGAGGGGAGGATTTGGTGGTAGGGAAAATGTGGGGAAATAGGGATGGGGGGGGGGTCTAGATAGGGAAGGAAAGAAAATTGTGGGTGACGGGGAAGAGATGGAGAATACGGTTGTTGTTATTGGTGGAGGAAAAGGAATTGTGGGCGTAGAAGTGAGGAGGAGAGGGAGAAGGAGACTACAATTGTGTGTATTGAAAGGGTAGTGTGAGGATAATATGGGAGTAAAACTATGGGAGTGTGTATGGGAGGTTATGGGGGAGGGGGAGAAAATGTCAGCGTTG
>NC_051405.1:22136852-22137119 GCF_015228065.2 Penaeus monodon
CTAGAACACCGCAAACACACAAAGATTAAGTGAAGGTTAAACCCACTGCAAGAGCTTCCAGTTTTGTTAATACCTACTTCCTCTTCCTCCCTTCTACCCCCTCACCCCCCTACTCCCATCCCCGCCCCCCCTGCCCCTCCCTGCTCCAAAAAAGGAAGAGAAAATACAGCTTACCCCTCCCCTCCCCTCCCCCCGCAGTGATAAGAAACCGTTTCGATAAACTTTATATTCCTATCACTTTTTTTTTTCTTGGTCGTCTTCTTTGCC
>NC_051405.1:22137198-22137515 GCF_015228065.2 Penaeus monodon
CCTTTGATGATAAAAATGACGAGGATTTCTTGTTAGGGAATTTACAAGTATATAAAGATTTAATTTTATGTTTATTTTTTGTTCTTTCTCAACTGCCTCGCCCTCGACAACTAACAATATATATCATTTCCTCTTTCTGGAAACTTTTCATCGTAAATATCATTAGTTTGAATTCTTATTAAAATCTGTGATAATAATTTCGAATTTAGCTCTCTATATAAAATTCGATGGAATTTACTAACAATCTCTTTGCTTGTTTGTCTGTGTTTTCTTTTCCGTTTATATATGATATTATCATTTTTTATAAGCATAATGAT
>NC_051405.1:22137547-22138736 GCF_015228065.2 Penaeus monodon
TGTATGTGGGAACTCTGCCCTCTCTAGTTCTCACGTTGTTTGTTCCCGTTTGGTCAAGACAAACAAAAACACAAGAACAAACAAAAACGATAGAAAACGTGGAAAGTGAAGGAAAAACAGGGAAACTGGCAAGGATGGAAATAATTTACTCCTTGTAACTCATTCCCTCTTTCATAACCGGAATCACCATCTTAACAAGAGTAATCACAACCTCTCACTATTTCCATTAACATCTTGATAACAACAATGATCCTCATTTCACTGTTTCGGCTCCTCTGCCTCTTCCCTAATTATCTCCTCACCCTTTCTGCCTCTTTTCCTTACTTTTCTTCCTTCCTTGTCCTTCCCTCTTCTCCCACTTCCTTCTCCCTCATTCTCTCCTGTCTCTTTCTTCCTCCTTATTCTATTCTCCCTCTCTTCTTCCTTTCTCTTCCTCCCACCATTCTCTTCCTAGCTCTTTTCTCTTGTCTTTCCAATTTTCTTCCTTTCTCCTTCCTTTCTAATCCTTCTTCCTCTTCCCAGTTTTTTCCATTATCCTCCATTCTTCCTTTTCTCTCTCCCTCCTTTCTCCTCCTTTTTCTTCCTTGTTCCTTCTTTCTCCTTTCACTTTCTTCCTCCTCTTTTTTTCTTACTGCTTCCTCGTCCCCCTCCTCCTCCTCCCTCTTCCTCTTTTCTCCTTCCACTTCCTTTCCTCCTCATCAATCTTCCTCCTCCTCCCTTCTTCCAGTCTCCTCCTTTCACTTCCCTTCCTTCTCACTTTCCTTACCCCTCCCTCTTCTTTCATTTCCACTTTTATTCCCCTTCCTCTTTCTTCCTACCTTCCCTCTTCTTTTTTCCCATCCTTCCACTGCCCTCCCTTGTCACCCCCCTTTCCCCTCCTCCCCCTCTCATCTTCTTTTTTCTTCCTTCCACTTCCCATCCTCTTCCTCTTCCCCCCTTCCATTTTCCCTTCCTCCTCCTCCCTCCACTTCCCTTCCTCCTCACCTTTCTTACTCCTTCCACTTCCTTCTTCCTCCTCCTCCCCTTTCCACTTTTCCCCCCCCTTCCTCTCCCTTCCCCCTCTTCCTCCTCCCCTTATTGCCATCAAATAAAGAAGTCTCGCCGAAGATTCAGGGGAAGAAACAAACAAAAAAAACTGCACGGCAATGAAAACGACTTGTTTCAATCATAAAAATAAATATCATTCGAG
>NC_051405.1:22138776-22139024 GCF_015228065.2 Penaeus monodon
GGAAAGTTATATAAAGTGAAGTCGGGCTGGGGGGTCGCACAGCTGCAAAACTTCTACTGTAAACAGAACTTGTGGTGTATCAACTCGGAGCTGCTTTCTGTTTCCCTTTCTCTGCTCTCGCTGATTCTAATAGTGTTTTTTTTTCTTTTTCTGCATTTTTGTTTCCCTCTTTCTGCTGCTCCCGCTGATTCTATTTTTTTTTTTTAATCTGCAGTTTTTTTCCCCTTTCGCTGCTCCCGCTGATTCTA
>NC_051405.1:22139042-22139284 GCF_015228065.2 Penaeus monodon
AATCTGCAGTTGTTTTCCCCTTTTGCTACTCCGCTGATTCTATTTTTTTTTTCTCTCTCTTATTTATTATTCTGCTCCTCCCACTGATTCTAATACTGCTTGTTTCTCTCCTTTTTATTCTGCTTTTTGTTTCCCCTTTTTTGCTGCTCCCACTGATTATAATCCTTTTTTTCTGAATTTCTTTTTTTCCTCTTTCTACTGTTTCCACTTATTCTAATATTTTTTCTATTGGCTCCCACGGA
>NC_051405.1:22139380-22140068 GCF_015228065.2 Penaeus monodon
CTGCTACTCCCGATGATTCCAATACTGTTTTTTTTATCCTCTTTATTCTTTCTGTTTCCCCTTCTACACTTCCTGGGTTTAAACATTCTGATTCCCCATTCTGTTTGTTTATTTTTATTTTTCTATTATTCATCTGCTTTGTGTTTTCCCTTCTACCTTTTCCTTTCGTTCTCTAATTGTTTTCTTCTGCTTTTTTTTTCCATCTTCTACTTCCGCTTTCCCTCCTGCTTTTTCTGCTCAAATTTCAGTTTCTCCTTTATCATTCATTCTGACTCTTCCCCTATTCTTTCTGCGTCCCTTTCCGTTTTCTGACTTTTCCGATTTTGTTAGGAGTTCTTTTCCGTTTTCTGACTCTTTTCCCATTTTCTTTCTGCGCCCCTTTCCGTCTTCTGACTCGTTTTTCCGTTTTCTTTCGGCGTCCCTTTCCGTTTTCTGTTTTCCCGTTTTTTGTGCCCTTTCCGTTTTATTTTTTTCCCCCTTTCTTTTGGCACCCCTTCCCCTTTTCTAACTCTATTCCATTTCCTTTCATCGTCCCTTTCCTTTTTCTGAGAGTTCCATTTTGTTTCGGCGCCCCTTTCCGTTTTTTTTTTCAGTTCTCTCTTGTTTACATTTCTTTCACTTTAGCTTCTACTTCTGTTTTTCACCTGCCTTTGCTTCCAGTTTTCTTCATTTGCTTTTTTTTTCAGCC
>NC_051405.1:22140213-22140589 GCF_015228065.2 Penaeus monodon
TGTGCATATGTGTTTCTAATGCATATATCTATGTGCAATCTACCTCTCTCTTTTTCAAAATACATGGACACAATATTCTTCCACCAACTTCCGAACAAATGAAAACGGACACGAGAACTTTCGACCAAACGCCCATAGCCCGTGCACATCCGCGTCCCTCATGCACGCACTCCACATACCACGTGTGCGCGTACGAAACGCGTCCATCCACCGCCCATACTACGTTTCATCTTCCACCTCTTTCCTCCGCCCATCTGTATTCCACACGGATTTGGGAATAAGGCGAGAGAAAACGTGCTTGATCTCGCGACTTTTAAAAAATCCCCGCGCAGATCTCGTGTTACCGCGAGAAAGACATCTCAAGGAGACCGCGGCA
>NC_051405.1:22141108-22141181 GCF_015228065.2 Penaeus monodon
CAGCAGCAGCATCTGGGTGCATATGATTCAGGATGCACGTGATATCATGACCCGAAAGGGTTTATTTGCGCTA
>NC_051405.1:22141220-22141685 GCF_015228065.2 Penaeus monodon
TAATCTAGCATTATTAATATTAGCGTTGTTATTGCTGGGTTTTTTTTCCAATGATCATTATCAATTGTTCCTTTAGTTATATTTGTGTTTTCTATATCTATGTATTGCTATCCCAAATTATCTTTGGTACTTTATTTTTGCCGAAAATATATCTGTTATTTTTTTAATATGCCGTAGTAATAAACCCCAAAGAATTTCTATTCCCAAAACTCTTTCTTTTCTTATTTCATTTTATTCTATTTCTTCGCCCCCCCTAATTTCTCCCTATTTTCCTTGTTAGATGTTATATTATCTTTAAATGTCGTGATACTCTTTATCTTAAATGACAATAAAGCACATAAAACATTCCCCATTTTTTTAATCTTCAATCCAAAACCCCTTTTTATATTATACCGTTCTCCTTCTTTTTTCTATTTTCTCCGCCTTTTTTTGCGCATTCAACGGTTTTTTTCTTCTCATCCGGGG
>NC_051405.1:22141785-22142006 GCF_015228065.2 Penaeus monodon
AGCACAGTGACGCGGGGACAAAACAGCCGACCATAAACCATGATAATTTCTCTATGCTGGTGTTCCTCGGCTCGCGGCAGACAACGCGGACGCTTGCCGGGGTTCACGACTCGGCGCCAGGCTTTTGTTGTGGGTTTTAGGGTGAGTGGATCTGATTGTCGGTGCGCTCACATACACACACACGGACGGGCGGAGACACACGCCGGAACGAACGCGTACGG
>NC_051405.1:22143006-22143205 GCF_015228065.2 Penaeus monodon
ACCCTATCTTCTTCCCTTCATTTTCCTCAAGGGTTGTTGATATGTGGGAATGTTTTTCCAAAAATTTGCCATGCATTGCAAGTTCTGAATGCACGGATGAGCGTCTAGTGGTGTGTGCATAATGACTAAGCTGCAAGACCAGAAATCTGGCCGAAAGTAATTGATAATTAAATAAGAAACATCCGCCGGTATCCGTTTG
>NC_051405.1:22144202-22144792 GCF_015228065.2 Penaeus monodon
CCCCGCAAACTCGTCAACCCATTGGAAGACAACCCTTTGTCTTGCATGGTGTCATGTCATGTGCATGCGAGGCCACGCTGAGATGACCAGGCTTCGGTTGGCCTTTGTCGAGCTTGTGCGTTCGAGGTATGCAATTGCATGCATGTCACTGTGCTTTAGGGGTCGAGCTTGAGCCGGAGGAGCAGTACCGGGAGGAAATTACTTCGTTACCGGGAAGAGATATGGGGGAAGATGCCCGTATTATAACACTGCCCTAGATCTTTTGTTTTGTGTTGGCGGTTGGGGCATTTTTCGGTTGGCAGGAAAAAATGCCCCGGTTTTCACGCAGGAGAGGAATATTCGGGGAAGTGTTAGCCCAGTTTTAACTTGCGGGCCGGTGAGGGGGGAGGGGGAAGGGGGTGGTAACGGCTCCTTTTAAGTTGTTGCTTTGCTTCATGCTGTTACTTGCGTGTCATATCGCATTTTTAACAAAAGGGAAATGCATTAGATTCTTTATTCATTTTAAGCCGTAGAAATACTGCTATATGAATATTTATTCTTTTTAGTGAATGACATAAAACGTCTTGATTTATCGACAGAAATGCGCCCGT
>NC_051405.1:22144868-22145219 GCF_015228065.2 Penaeus monodon
GTCCTTTTTCAGTATAAAGTATTAATTTTGTAACCGTCATTATATCTCATATGCGTATTGATTAAGTATGAATTAAGTATTTATACCACTATCTTTATTACTAACTTAACAGTAAACCCTTATGCAACGTAGACATAAGAATGAAAATGTAAATAAATGTTTAATGATTCCATTCGTAGAGGATACGATAACAAATTGAACTAGTCAAATCTTAACCAGTATATGCTCAAGATTAAGAGGAAAGTGATTGTAGTAATATATATGCCATTAGATACGGTTTTCAAATTACATAATTGCAAAGATAAATAGTCCCTTATATATATTAAATACTTGACAAAATAGATACTCTAA
>NC_051405.1:22145254-22145432 GCF_015228065.2 Penaeus monodon
AACGTACGAAGACTTAGATAAATAAATAAAAAAGAGATACAGGATATTATATTCCACTTACGTACCTCGTCTCGGTAAGTTCGACAGTAACATATCCTTCGTTACTCCTTAAGTTTCAAGTTCCGGGGTGGAGGCCAGTGTGATAAAGTGGTTTAGGCGGATGTTCCAGATGGATTGT
>NC_051405.1:22145838-22145964 GCF_015228065.2 Penaeus monodon
GCCTCTGGTCCGCCACTTCGGCGCGTGCTCACCAGATACGGTCACGTGCCCTGGAAAGAGCAGCATGCAACACTCACCCGTCCTGCGCTGTGGCATAAAGGTTCTTTCGTAGTCTCGGCTGATTGG
>NC_051405.1:22146316-22146831 GCF_015228065.2 Penaeus monodon
ATATATATAGTCTAACAACAACAATGCTTAGAAGAACTCCATCAATAGCAGTAACAAAAACAACAGTATCACCATATCGAGAATACTAATAAAGACAAAATCCCTGCCTCTGTGGCGCCGAAGCAATCCCACGCAAGAGCTTGAAAAATGGGAACCACCGGGTAGAACCGCGGGAGAAGTCGCGCAGAAATTAGCTCTTTTCGTCCGCCCGGAATGACATCGCAGGTTCATCGCGGGAAGCCGGAGGAGCGGTGCTGTAGCGGTGGTTCGCGCGGGGCTTAATTGACGAAGACGGATGTGAAGTAACATCAGAGGCGGCTGCATCGTCTTGCGTTGCCCCTGGTATGGCGGGCCAATAAGCATATAAAAATAAAATGACAGCCATCCCATCCCAAGCCAAGTCTGGTTCCACGTGGGTTCCAAAACCAACGCCCCGAGGGGAACCAAGATGACAATTATGGTTGACCGGGAATGACCTTTAGAACGAGTCTCTTGCATTCTATGTTTAATTTATA
>NC_051405.1:22147202-22148086 GCF_015228065.2 Penaeus monodon
GGAATGTGACGGAGACCATCGTCGTCTTGTTTTGTGATGCCGTTGGTTATTAGGTTGGAAAGTGGTTGATAATATAGTTGTTAAGTAACGGTATCGCGTTTAGTTGATAGTGCTGATAGTCGCTGCAACGTTGTCATTTGGTAAGAAGGCGATTAGTTGATGATGTACGGTTGTTTGACGGCGAAGTGTAGGTTAGTTGATACTGTCGTTAAGTGGCGAAACACTGATTAGTTGATGAGACGATTGTTAGGTGGCGAAACGGTAGTAGTTAATGATATGGCCGTTATGTGACGAAACGGTGATTAGTTGAAATAATTGTTATGCGGCGAAACGGTGGTTAGTTGATATAGTTGCTAGTTGATATGGTCGTTAAGTGGTGAAACGATTGTTAGTCGGCGAACCGGTGGTTAGCTGATGATATGGTTGTTAGTTGCGAAACAGTGGTTAGTTGATAACCGATTGTTAGCTGGCGTAACGGTAGGTAATTGGAGAAATACCACTTGATAATATGGCTCTTAAATTGACTTTGTTATGAATTGTTATAACGGCAGTTGGTGACATGATTGGCAAGTTGCGATGGGGCAGTTAGTTGATATGCAGTAGTTGTTCATTGAAACGGTTGTTGTGCAAGTGATGGTTATTTGATGAATATTTTACTTGCCAAAGTGGAAGTTTGTTTGCAGCATGACAGATGGTTGATATCTTAGTTCATTAGTTAATATGTTAATTAGCTGACGAAACAGAAAATATTTGGTAATGAATTACATGAAGGAAAAATATATATTGCTTTAACAACAGGCTTGATATACCAATGAAGTTAGTAAGTGTAATGCGAAGATATAAAGATAGACAGCTAACAAGGTAATAAGATGATTAATGAGCAT
>NC_051405.1:22148598-22148913 GCF_015228065.2 Penaeus monodon
GCGCCAAGCACCGGGGTCAACGATTGGGTTTCGCTCCGATGACAAGAGAGAGACGTCGCCGCCGATTTTACATTCACAGTCAGATTTTGCGATAAATAATCATTCGCGATTTATTCCTTTTATTTGTCGCCGGGGAGGGAAAAAAAAGAGAAACGTTTATCAGGAGAGAGAGGTTTTTCCTTGTTTTTAGGGTCGTTTATTTACAGATGCTTTAATGTGTTCGTACTAATGCTTTGATATACGCAGAGATGGAGGTGTTACAGGCATCTTAATGAGCGAACGGTGTGTATTTGGAAATTCCAGTATATTGACGAA
>NC_051405.1:22149288-22149546 GCF_015228065.2 Penaeus monodon
TCTGCTAATATAGAATTCCTATTTTAAGATGTGCGATGTTGCCTGTGCAGGAGTTTGAACTTATGTAATGCAAAGCTAACGATGTTAACTGAATGTTGCATAAACATTTTCTTTATTCTGCAAAATATGCATTATGAATAAATATTACTTGTTCTTAAAGGGGAAACATCGACATGATTTGAAGAAGACAACGGCTTACGCAGCAAGTATTGAAATGCATTAATTTAAAACAAAAATATAATGATAATCATTGTCTTC
>NC_051405.1:22149580-22149650 GCF_015228065.2 Penaeus monodon
ACAGCCTACGAATATGAAATGCAATAATCACATTTGTGATTAACCTTATCAGATTGACTCCCCCCCCCCC
>NC_051405.1:22149820-22150186 GCF_015228065.2 Penaeus monodon
AACTATAATCCGCATAGCCCTTTGACACCCCAAAGCCCCGCGAAATGATGATGCTCCGAGCAGCCCGCCAGCGCAGCAGCCCACACCGATCCCTCTCTCTTTCACAACGCAACTGCCCGTTAAAAGAGTTCCCATAATACGTTATAGACGGCTGATACGTCTTGATCACGGGTTGTAGGGGAGGAGGACCGTAATCTCTATAGCGAAGGACCTGTTATTAAGGTGTGGGCGGTCTGAAGGCGCTGCATTTGCGATACAGGTTGATACAGGTATTGGTATCAACTTACGCGCCTAATGTCCAATCCCGGCGTGGCTGATTATAACCGTGGTCTGGAGCCCAAGGCGGGAATCGTGTAATTAGGAATC
>NC_051405.1:22150383-22150616 GCF_015228065.2 Penaeus monodon
CGTGTAATCTTAGAGTCTTTATCTATATTCCCCTATTCTTTTTAAAGGGAAATTATCATTATCTCTCCTTCTCACACGTTCGAAAAGGGTAATCTCCTTTGGATTTTCGATCGTACAGGTTTTCACTTTCGAGACGATTCACTTACACCACAAGGAACAAGGAGGTGAGGGAGGAGATCTTGTGCTGAGGATGGGCGTCTCTTGTCGATTTTTTTTATACGATGCTGGCAGAG
>NC_051405.1:22150860-22150930 GCF_015228065.2 Penaeus monodon
GTTTGAAGGACACATGAACTAGAAAAGTAGAAGTAGGCCGCTTTGGGACAGGGAGAACGGGGGCGCACGT
>NC_051405.1:22151020-22151388 GCF_015228065.2 Penaeus monodon
GTGACAACTAGAACCCCCCGCCCCCCTCATAATGTTTCTCTTAAGTTGTTGCATCCTGGTCACTCCATTGGCTAATATCTGTCGTAATAACTATATTTAGGGCGACGATTCCAAGAAACGTAATGAGTTTACTTTTCGAATTGGAGATTATACACTGGTGGAAATTAACCGAGAGATTATAGGTCTGCATTAGAATGGTTACTGCGCACGCTTGCTCGTCCCCTTGTTTATACAATGTAGGTATTAGAAAGTACACTGTGCTGTAAATACGTGCGTTCGTATTACTATTCGCATGTGTGTATTATAACAATGTTTGTACGTGTTCTTACTCTTACAACAGTTTTTTTGCTGTTATTAGATGTCTTCAT
>NC_051405.1:22151778-22152580 GCF_015228065.2 Penaeus monodon
GCAAGATACTAAAGATTTTATTATGGCTACTCGCCTTTAATTGAGCGAAGGGACGGCGAGAGAAAAATGCCATCCCACAGAACACGAGATCAGGTAATGAACCCCCTGTAATTTCTGCTTAATGTAATAGTTATCCGTTTGCTTTTTAGAACGGTTAAGAAGCCACGCTATAATGAGTTAACGTCAGGGAGCGGAGAGTGAAATGAGCTCGAGCTTATCATCATCCCCTTCTGAAATCTCTCAAGAAAAAAAGGGGGTGGAGGGACTGGGTAAGGAGGGGGGGGGGAGATGGAGGAGGATTGGAGGGGGGAGGGGTTGCGGTAACACGTTTGAGAACCGTTTAAAAAAACAGATTCAACAGATTCTGAAATATAGCTTCGTCTAAACGGGTTTCGAGTGGACGCCAAACAGCCAGTGTTTCTTTTCAAAATCTGGACGCTTTTTTTTCCTTAAGGGGGAGGTTTTCCTATGAGATCCTTTGTGATGACTTTTTTTCAAATTTATTCATTTATTCATTTATTTCTCTATTAATATTTCATTCGATAATATACTTGTCTATTAATTTATACACGATAACCACATGACGAATAGGAATTATCTGCCTATGAATGAAATTAATTACAGGGTAAAGTTTCAGGAATTTTTGCTTCCTTCAGCACTTCAGATCTTGAGCAGACGCCTCACACCTGTCGCCGCTCAATCCCCCAATCCTTCTCTCTCGTCCCCACCTGCGATTATACTGAATTTATTTTCGTATATTGGAGATCGGATGGCTTTCGATAGATAGGTATAGTCATGCACT
>NC_051405.1:22152853-22153097 GCF_015228065.2 Penaeus monodon
AACAAATCACAACCGGTACACGACCAACACACGGTATGAGTCAGCGAGTCAGCTGATCGAGTCAGCTGATCGAGTCAACCCCCTTCCGCTGTGGTCACGTGCCCGCCTCAGCGCCACGATCACGCAGGTTCTTCATTAAATTGCAAAGACTCACCGCAACAGTGCAACAGTTATTCCAGGCGAAGGTTGCAAAACCTCGGAAACCGGAAGGAGGAGCGAGTGACGGGTTGCAAGGGATTTCGAA
>NC_051405.1:22153844-22154071 GCF_015228065.2 Penaeus monodon
TTAAAAAGACCATTAAAATCTTGAACAGTTACAATAGTCACACCTTGAAGTAACTGAACAAAAGATATATATATTTTTTTTCCAGTTTATTGATGACTTCCTAAGTACATAATCCCTTTTTTTCGTCTTTATTGCTGCAGCTGTTGTCATGTTCCGAGTTTTTCTCCATTGAGTTTTAAGGGGATATAAATGTTAAAAATACGAAAAATCGATCATATATATATATA
>NC_051405.1:22154107-22154341 GCF_015228065.2 Penaeus monodon
ACCGGTCATTTATTCTCTCGATCTCCCCCCCCCCCCTTTCCCCCTTTCTCTGCTTTCCCTTTCCTTTAGCTTAGTACATTTTTTCATAACTTTGTTTCATTGTTTTAATATCTTTATTTTTTTTCTGTGACTTTTTTTTATATTAATCTATGGTTTTGTTGAGTTTACAATTAACATAAGCACAAGTGAAAAGACACAAAGAGTCAATAAAAATATTTAAAAAAACACGATATA
>NC_051405.1:22154438-22154798 GCF_015228065.2 Penaeus monodon
TAGTAATCAGACTTGAAAAAACGTGATTTCCAAAACGGTCATCTCCCCCCCCTCTCCCTATTTTTTTTTTCTTTAATTATTAGGATTAATAGTGTCATTAACCTTATCGTCTCAGGTGTCACTCGCTGCTCCTCAGAGTGTGAAGTGTGAAAAGCTAAGTGAGAGAACGACACGTAAGAGTGAACTTTCCCCCACACCCCCTCACCCCTCACCCCCCTCTCCCCTGTACGGAACCTCTTCTCGTAATTCATGCTTCTTGTTCCCACATTCCTTTAATCTTCCTCTTTCTTTTCCTCTTTTCTGTCCCCTCCCTTCCTCCACTGGGGATCGGGGGTGTCCACATTTCCCCTCTTTTCCCCT
>NC_051405.1:22154924-22155049 GCF_015228065.2 Penaeus monodon
CCCCAATTGTCATTTCCCCTTTCCCCCATTACCCTTTCCTCCTCCCTCCTCACTCCTACTCCTCCCCTTCACCCTTTCCTCCCCTCCCTTCCGCCCCTTCCCCATTTCCAGTCACCTCCCTCTTC
>NC_051405.1:22155143-22155312 GCF_015228065.2 Penaeus monodon
CTGTGCTATTCATCACTGCTACTCTTTCCGTGAATATTTTTTTATATTTATCATTATCTTCATCTCCACTTCGAGATTCGGATAAATAACTTTGTACTCTGCAGGTGTATTTTTGCCCATCATCCCTTAAATCCAGCTGTATTTATAACCATCCTGTCGTAGAAATCTG
>NC_051405.1:22155659-22156293 GCF_015228065.2 Penaeus monodon
GAAATATTTTAATTCATTTGTCATATCGATTCCTGTGGCTGTGTGTATGTATGCATGAGACACCACACAGCAGCGGGATATCCGTTTGTGGCGTGGAAGCTTCAGCCAACTGCATAATCTTGCAAACAAATGCATTAGACATTCGTAAGGACAAGCATGATTGAAACCGTTACATGTGTTCTTTGGAAATTTGTTTATCTAAACTCTCAAAGAAATAAAAGAAAAAAAAAAGTGGAGAAAAAAATAGGACAAATAAAAAAAATATATATGCTAAAGATACATTGACTCGATTGCTTTAAAATGCCATGGCTTTTTGTTTCTAATATATGTTTTTTTTTTTTTATCTTTCAGGTAAGCGAATTTTCGGAAGCGTGCTGAGCAAGGGAAAGATGCAACGGGTGAGGATGCTGATTTCTTGGTTTCTTCCGTTTAAACTTAATTTTCTGTTTTCTTCTTAATCTTCTTTTATTTTCCATTTAGTCTTCTTCTGTTTTCCTCTTCATCTTCTTCGTTTTGTTCTTAAACTTCTGTTTCCCTTTACTCGTCTTGTTTTCTTCTCAATCTTCTTCGTTTTCTTTTTAATATTTTTCTGTTTTCCTCTTAATCTTCTTCGTCTTTTTTCTTTTCAGTATCA
>NC_051405.1:22156904-22157097 GCF_015228065.2 Penaeus monodon
GAGCAGCCAGAAATGCAAAAAGGGCAGCAAAAAGAGGGAAGAGCGTGCCCTTGGCTGTGCCGCCTGAGAGAGCCCTGGCGAAGCCGCCTGTCTGCCTCGCTGCGGTCTCACGCGGGAGGGGCTCCTGCACAGGCTAGATTTATGGTGTTTTCTTAGGTAGACGAAGCACGAACGAATTATCTCCTTCGCACGA
>NC_051405.1:22157441-22157605 GCF_015228065.2 Penaeus monodon
TTCCTATGTTTTAAAGACATTCACCTCTCCCCCTCCCCTCGGACATACAGTATACCCCCCCTCCTTCCCCCAAGCACCTGACCCCCGCGTGCGTGTTTTCCGCCACCCACGCACGCACCTTCCTCCATCTTTTCCTCCTTCATACATACACACGCGCACGCAGA
>NC_051405.1:22157870-22158681 GCF_015228065.2 Penaeus monodon
GCACACACGCACGCAATCCAGAATTCGCGTTGTCAGTACCCGCACTTTAAGAGTACTTCCGTTTTCTACAGTATTTACGTGTCGTGGCGTCGCTGTGTTTACCGGTCACGCTCCTAAATCGCCGTTTGTCAATATTATGAAGTGGTTTTGGCGTTTTTCGTTAGTTCGTGTGTTTGTTCTGTCGTGTGAAAATGCTTTTGGGAATGGGAGCAGGTTCTGGAATTATTTTTTTTTCTCTCTTGTTTCGTCGGGTCATTCTTATTAATTGGGGAGAGGTATTTTTCTTGGCATTTGTTTTTATGGATTGTTTATATATTTCTTCTAGTTTTAAAGGGATCTTTTAGTAGCTTCTTTGTTTTGGTTCTTGATGTTTGTCTTATTAGATTTGACAAAGAAAAAATGGAGAAAAAAAAAGGACATAAAAAAAGAATTAAGTAGAAGAAGCAGAGATAAATAACGATTATGATAAAAAAAATAGAAGCAGGAAAATAAATATTATTTTTACATGACATTTTTATTAGTTATATTAGATGTATAATAGGATACATTACTCTTGTCTATTCCAAGCTCCCGAGATATACCGGGGCATTTTCTTCCGTAGTCACACAATGCGGAAAGGAACCATCGCGCCGGCAAATTTCGGACCAAAACAAAAACAATCGTGGCGGGAAAGTGTAGTGATAGGCTACGTGTGTGATGAAATACGCGGATAAGAATATTGTGAATTATGGCGTGGAAAATGAGAAAACACAGGAAATTGCATTCCAGTTTAATAGAAAAAAAAAATGGAATGGAAGGCGGGCTGGGTGTG
>NC_051405.1:22158700-22158897 GCF_015228065.2 Penaeus monodon
TTACGGATTTCCTCAGAACAGATCTTCAAGTTCTTAAAGCACGTGACGCCCTTCGTAAAAAAGGAGAACGAAAAGTTAAAGGAAATGGTACCAATGGCAGTCACTCTACGGCATTCAGCAACAGGTAAGTACAGTCGTTATCCAGTATTTTGGGGCCCTAGATTATGGCAGCTTATGGAAGTTTATGGCATTTTATT
>NC_051405.1:22158932-22159272 GCF_015228065.2 Penaeus monodon
CTTTGTCAGATATTAGAAGAGACACTTCACAGTCTCCTTTGAAGTTGCTTAATATAGGTGAAGGCATGACGTGGCCTCCGCGCCTCTCAAGGGCAAAGGCCAATAGGAGTCTTTGTCAATGCGACAAGAGACAGATTAAAGCGGTTCGTTATTTGGGGATAAATTGAAAGGAACGATGATAAATTCATATTTTGATAAATATGCAGTAAATTTTAAATGTCTTTGATTGCCATGGCAGGAATGGTCATGTCTGCGCGGTCTTGCGTCGTTGAGCCTTACGAATATTGCATTTTTTTTATTCAACCGTGTTTATGACCACTATCTTAATTACTTTCTTTAA
>NC_051405.1:22159449-22159663 GCF_015228065.2 Penaeus monodon
CCTTCCCCCCTTCTTTCTGAAAATTTCATAATATGAAAAAAAAATGTAAAAGGAAAAAAGGAGAAAAAAAGAGAAATGCGCGAAGCCGAAGGAGGTGCGCGAGCAACAGGAAGCAGAAGACAAAACGGAGACAATACTACTCCTTGCATGTCATCTCGCGTGATGATATTATCTGCATGACGCTCTTGACGAAACGTATAAATTGTGGACGAAC
>NC_051405.1:22160005-22160741 GCF_015228065.2 Penaeus monodon
AAAGGTTATTGAAAAGGAAGTGGAAGTAGGAAAGGCTTGAAAAAGATGGGGGCGAGAGGGGGAGGAAAGGAATAGGGAGGAGGAGAATTAGGAGGAGGGGGAAAGGGTGTGGTTAAGTGAGAAGGGTGTGTGCAGGGAAGGTGGAAGTAGGTGGGAGGGTGGAGGAATGGGGTGAGGATGTAGGGGAAAGAACAGGAAAGGAGATGCAAGGTTGGGTGGTAAGAGGGAGAGGGTAGGGGAAGGAGGGAAAGAAGAGGGATGGAGAGGGCGTGGGAGGAAGAGGGAATGAGGCTGGAGATAGAAGGTTAATAAAGAAGTAGGGGGAGGGAGGGGTAAGGTAAGAGGGAAGGAGGGAAAGGAGAGGGGATAACTTGAAGACGAAGGGTGGAAGAGGGATGAGGGATAAAGGAATGTGAGAGGGGGATAGGTGGGTGCTAGGGGAGAGGAGCAAGAGGAAGAGGGGAGAAGAGACAGGGGAGAGGGGGAGTGGAGAGCAGAAGAGGAAAAAGGGGGTAGGGATAAGGGAGAAGAAAGAGGAGATATAAAAAAAGACATGAATAAATGAAACACAACACAGATGCTCCCCCTCCCCCCCTTAAAAAAGAATGAGAACAAGAAAAAAGAGGAATAACATACATGGAAGGAAATAGATGTATACATATGAATAAATAAACAGATACAGATGCAAGCGAGATTAGGCGGGCGGAAAGTGGAAAGAAAATTTAAAGATAACCGA
>NC_051405.1:22161699-22161868 GCF_015228065.2 Penaeus monodon
TACATTGACATCCTAGGTAAAACATGTAATTCGTTAATTGTAAGCTAAAAGTCGTAAGACATATGACTGTATGACATTATGACAAGAGTTTATGACACTTTTAAGGAGGTGTGTCGTGTATATATGCAAACTTACCGCAGCACAATTTGACGACCACGCACATGTGCAA
>NC_051405.1:22162073-22162146 GCF_015228065.2 Penaeus monodon
AACATAAAAACGCCAATGGCAATAGTATGTTCGGGTATGTATATGTTGTTTATTATGTTACCGGATAGCATTG
>NC_051405.1:22162771-22162915 GCF_015228065.2 Penaeus monodon
GTATATATTCAAATTATCTTTACCCTTAGTCGGTTCATGGCGTGGAAAGAGGGATCCACATCGCAGCTCTTTCGTGTTCTCTCACACAAGTCATAGCCAGGGTTGCATATCTGTATACGTGTGAGAGATTGTGAGTATGCGTGT
>NC_051405.1:22163476-22163555 GCF_015228065.2 Penaeus monodon
TATATGCGTACATGGGCGTGTGTTTGAGGCGATGCATGTCTTTGTGTACACGACTGCCTGCTTGTCAGCATGTGAATTT
>NC_051405.1:22163594-22164536 GCF_015228065.2 Penaeus monodon
GCTCTGTGTGCACACGGTTCACATGCCTTCGTGCATGTGTACGTGTTCGCATGCAAGTGGGAGCTGAGTATACGCACACGAACACACATAAACTCGCATTCTCCTCCATCCCCCTGTGTCCTCCGCCCGTCACCTCTCCCTCAGGCTGTTCTCCCCCGCCAGTCTTCCCCTCCCACCCACTCACCCTTCTCCCTCCTCCCCTTTCCCCCTCCTCCCTCCTCCCCTCTCCCCCTCCTCCCTCCTCCCATTTCCCCCTCCTCCCCTCTCCCTTTCCCGCTCTCTTCTACCCTTTCCTCCCTCCCTCTCCAATCGCCCCTCCACTTCTTCCACCCAAACCTGGTCTTTCCACCCATTCTCCTCTTTCCACCTCCCTCTCCTCGTCCTCTCGCCCTCCATACTTCCCCTCACCTTCCACTCCTCCACAATAACCTTCCACTCTTACACTACACCTCCACTCCTCTCCCTTACCTCTCCTTCCCCTCCCACTCCTTCCCCCACCTCCCTCTCCTCCTCCACACCTCCCACTCCTCTCTCTCCTCCCCCACACTTCCCACTCATTCCCCACCTCCTCCTTACCTCCCTCACATCCCACTCCTCCCTCACCTCCCACATCTCCCCCTCTCTTCCCATACCCCCCTCCCCTGTCGTTGCCCGCCCCATAAAATGTCATTACAACCAATTAAACACCAAACAAGCACTGCAACAGGGACCTTTGCATGTAAACTATGTCCACAACATTTTGAGGCATTGCCCTTCGCTGCAAGATAATTAACGTGATTTGCGGGGAGTTAAGTCATTAAACACACTATAACAGTCAAATACCTTCAGTCATACAACTCCCCGCGAGGACTAAAGTTTTTTTTTCTATTAAAAAAAATTGTCTTTTATGGTGTTTCTTTTTGGGGGGCGGGGAGTATTTGATTTTTTGCTTTGTTTTCTTGT
>NC_051405.1:22164561-22164683 GCF_015228065.2 Penaeus monodon
GTTTTCTCTCTTCAATTTCTAAACATTCTGTGGATTTTGTATATTTCATGATCTTTTTTTTTCTTTCATAGTGTCCAGAATGCCTTTAGTTCAGGGCAATATTTATTGCTCTGGATACATAG
>NC_051405.1:22166663-22166880 GCF_015228065.2 Penaeus monodon
ATTCCCACGTTCATCTCCTTGCCAGAAATTGGAGATTATCAGTGAAGTCTCTCAGATTATGATCTGAGCTGTAACCCCGTGTTTAATCATTATATTAATATCATTCACTTGGTAAGGGAATGATTATCATTGATTAGACATTCCCTCATGATAACATTAATTTTTGTGCGATTTGGGAAACTTTACAACAGTTTTTTTTACATTAACAGTCCGTGTT
>NC_051405.1:22167188-22167314 GCF_015228065.2 Penaeus monodon
CCATATCTGATGGATAGCATGGTATGGAACAAGTCAGTATAAGAAGTATATATAAACAAAATGTCTTGTGGCAGACAAATCTAAGAATATTATAATCAGTATCGCAGTAAATATATGAATGAAAGG
>NC_051405.1:22167333-22167920 GCF_015228065.2 Penaeus monodon
TCATCAACACAAATGCCATACATTTTACATCTACCTCTGATTAATGATATGTAACGTAATTGTATGCACCTCCGTCGGACAACACCGCTCAATGGTAGCGCTAAACTGCTACATACGTCACTCACCCTTGACATGCACCTGTACCGCTACTTACCTCTTATTATTATGATCGCCCTGTGCCATAAGTAGTAATCATGGCAGTAATGGCAGTCATGTCGTGCCTAACCAGCATCACCATGACTGTCGATGGAGATCACCACGGCCGTGTTTTCACCATCATTACCATATCACTGTCACTGCACGTCATCATCAAAACCGCCACCAAACGGGGAAAAGTATGCGCGTGTGTGTTTCGTGTCACTATAAGTACAGTGAGGAGGCTCGAGATAATGACACCTGTGCTTGCCTCTGCTTGATCACGTCGTCAGGACCTGTCATCACTTGCTTGGGTACTTCACCGATGACTGTATTGAGGCGCATTTGCAAGCACAGGTCGCTCGCTACTCTCCTTGCGCCGGCCGCTTGCGTTCGGTTGCTCTCGGACTTGACATTCTCGATAGCTTGTCTTGATTCCGATTTTTTTGTGT
>NC_051405.1:22168296-22168715 GCF_015228065.2 Penaeus monodon
TCATGAATACATGATTCCTCAGGTCTCTTCGCAAACTTCTCTATTCACCTCTGCCGTAAGAACGACAATCCTTTATTATCGCGGAGACGAAACACACCTAAGAGTTTCGCCATTTAAGTGCAAGCCGAAGATATTTGTTGTAAGTTATGATGTTTAGTCAAATAAAAGGATGTACTGTGTAATAAAGTAGATAATTTAAACGCTTTTTGTATAGCAAAGTACATAATTCAAACGCATTATGTACACACGGGTAGCCACGTGATGGGTGAAAAGTACTTCAAATTACGGAGATTTTAGGTCGTTACAACAATGCACATGAACACGTAAGCGCATTTATTTCTATATTTGTGTGAGATTGCGCATGTAATTAGGAAACTCGTAGATTTCGTGCTGGGAGTGGCAAGGGATAAACTTGATAA
>NC_051405.1:22169055-22169180 GCF_015228065.2 Penaeus monodon
GACAAACGAAACAAACCCGCGCTCTTGCACCTTCAGGAGAAAACCCGCTCCCAAAAGGACCCACTCTGGAAGGACTCGACCCACGCCGCCCACTCCCCCGAGGGCATGGGGCATGGCTGCCGGTT
>NC_051405.1:22169734-22170468 GCF_015228065.2 Penaeus monodon
TATTTTCCTTTATCCCGCTGATATCTGCGTGCATGAAGACCCTTGATGCAGCGTAATTACACAGATACACTTCGGACGCAGAGGATGCACGTTACGGCGGGAGGGGGAGGGAGAGGGAAAGGGAGGGGGAGTGGGAGAAAAGGAGGGAAAGAGAAGGGGAGGGGGGGGGAGGGAGAGGGAAAGGGAGGGGGAGTGGGAGAAAAGGAGGGAAAGAGAAGGGGAGGGGGAGGGGGAGGGAGGTGGGAAGGGTGGGGGGGGTAGGATGGAAGGGTGTCAAAAGGAGTAGTGTAGGGGTTAGGGGCATGGTGGGGGGTGGAGAGGATAAGACGTAGGAGGAGGGGTGAGGTGGGGGTAGGAGAGGAAGGAGTAGTAGGGTGTAGGGGGAACAGGGTAGCAAAGGCAGGTACAAGGGCTGGCGTATAAGGGGGTAGGACAGGGAAGGCTCTCGGAAGTGATGTAGGGGAGGGGGAGGTTGGGGGTAGGTGCATTGGGGAGGAAGGGAGGGGAGGGTTAGGGATAGGGTAAGTTAAGTGGGGGAGGAAGGGGGGAGGGGGAGGTAAATTAAGGGAGGGAAAGACGGAGGGGGGAGGAAAGGGTAAGGGAGAGAGGGAGGGAGGGTGGGAGGAGCGACCGGATGAGGAAGAGGACGTCGATGATTCGGGTATTCCGGTCAACGTGCAGAAGCAACAAGGCGTCAAAATCTCCTTTCTTGTGGGTAAAGTTGCACACCCGGG
>NC_051405.1:22171581-22172765 GCF_015228065.2 Penaeus monodon
TAACTTTTCCCTTCTCTTTAGGCAATCTATTTACCGTCGCTTCTGTGTTATTAAGCAAAAGGTAGTCCAACAAAACGTAATTGGCTAAAAATAAAAAATAAAAATAATAACATACAACATCCTGGAAAATTAATAAAACAGAGACACTCTTCGCAGTTAGTTATATATACTGCCCTTGTAATCCTAAACTTGGGTCGGACCGCACTAATTTCACTCTTGATTTAAAGATTCATCTCAAAGCATAATGATCCGCAGATGATGAAGAGTTTATCCTTCGTTCAGGAAACAAGGATCTGATGTCGTTAAGTCGTTCTTTCGTTTCTCCAGGGGTCGTTTTTTCGTTTTTCTTGAGAGTCGTTCTTCACTGCCTGATGAGTGCGGAGGGAGGTCCGTGCGCTCCTTAAACGGACGTCCTTTTCGTGCTTGCTCTGATTAGCTTCTGGTTTTATGCGAGCGGGCGATTAGGCTGCCGGAGGTATCGGAACTGGTATCAAGGTATCAAAGATGGCGGTTAGGTCGATGACGATTTTACTCTTGCTGATTTTGCTGAAGATCTCAGTGATGATTATGTTGGTGACGATTATGCTGACGAAGATATCGCAACTGACGGTGTCGAGGAATAAAGTTAGTTATTGGTGCTGACTAATGGTATCGTTGCTGTCGCGATGAAGACTATCAGAGATTTCGGCGCGTGCATTTAAGCTAACTAAAATGCATTAGAGCTGGCACAACCGCTGACTAAAGCTGAAAGAGAATACCTGAGCTGACGATATGGATAAGAAATATATTAGAGGTGGCATTTGTGTTGGTTTTATGAAGTTTAAATACGAAAAGGCGGACTGAACCGATTACAGATGACAACAATGATTATCGACGTATCGAGCTTGCGATTAAGCTGACTAAATAATGATGTTGGTTTAGAATATTGTAACTGAAAATACAGCTGACAATGAAAAATATCACCTGGACATTTTATTATTGACTACAGCTGAAAGATGATACTGAAGTGCCAACAGCATGAACTAGTAATTTTCAGATAGTCGGCTTTGATAACATCCTAACACCAACTGGCTGACAACGCTGACAACACTAACACAAGCTGATTCTAACTATCTCTGACGACGTTAGTAAACCGCCACCACGGATCACGGATCATGGTCTAGAAACTAGAATCTTTCGGACTC
>NC_051405.1:22172889-22172982 GCF_015228065.2 Penaeus monodon
GATTTACACGTGTCTATGTGCCTGTAATTGCATGCTGTATATATACAAGTTTGAGTAGTAGGAATTGAGTTGTTGCGTCATGACAAAAATATG
>NC_051405.1:22173015-22173374 GCF_015228065.2 Penaeus monodon
GAATGATGTAATTTAAGTTCGCAAAAAAAAAATCATGTTACTTGTAGTATAAACCTACACAGGAAATGCACAGAAGAGGAGGGGTAAGGAACAGAGGAAGTACAGTACTATGAATTACATAACTTAGATATCTTATGTACACATGAGCAGACACAAGGTGGAGGAAAGGTACATTTAAGTACAGCGATTTTGAGTCGTTCTAACAATTCGGTTGAAAGTCCTCGTGCATTTTTTCTATTTTTGTGTTAGACTATGCATGTAATTAGGGAATTATTGCAGATTTAATGCCAAGGGTAAGAAAGGATTATGTGATGATCATGTGTGTTCATTACTCTTATTTTCCCTAAGGCTTTTCCCCA
>NC_051405.1:22173767-22173905 GCF_015228065.2 Penaeus monodon
AGAAATTTATAAAAGGTTTGCGATTGTATTTATATAGCATCCTGATGTTGCTCAAGATTCTTCACAGTAGTTTGTGCAATGAGCGATAAACTTGTGGATCGTGATGCAATTCTCTCTATTTATTCAGATTTCATCGTC
>NC_051405.1:22174458-22174710 GCF_015228065.2 Penaeus monodon
CACGCGCACTACTCCTCGCATCAAATGATAACTGAATAAACTACACGAAATTTTCTATTTGATATTTTCGATAAGATTACTTGGAAGTTTTAGAAAAGGTAGCATTTATAGCGCATCCTGCTTTGCTCTGAGATCCGGTTCAAGGATCTGCTGCACAAAGCGATGTCGCCAATGGTGCTTTTAAACGACATAGCTTCAACATAATCAACAAATACAGAGGGATGTATTTTTCAGACATCAGGGAACATGTTG
>NC_051405.1:22174760-22175793 GCF_015228065.2 Penaeus monodon
TTTCTGAGGGCCTGGAAGGAAGGTAAATCCCCTTAGTTTTGTTCCCTCACTCTACCCTTTCTTGTTCCTCCCCGCATCCCCGTGCGCTAATTCCCCCCCCCCCCCCCACATTCCTCCCAGCTTCTTTCCTTCCCTCCCCTTATCCCTTTACGTTCCCCTCCCCTCCCTTTATCCCCTTACCCTCCCCTCCCTTTATCCCCTTACCCTCACCACCCCTTTCCCCTTACCCTCCCCTCCCTTTATCCCCTTACCCTCACCACCCCTTTCCCCTTACCCTCCCCTCCCTTTATCCCCTTACCCTCACCACCCCTTTCCCCTTACCCTCCCCTCCCTTTATCCCCTTACCCTCACCACCCCTTTCCACTTTACCTTCCCCTCCCTTTATCCCTTTACCCTCCCCTTATCCTCCGCTCCCCTCCCCTCCCTTTATCCCCTTACCCTCACCTCTCCTCCCCCTTTCCTTCCCCCCAGTCCCCTCCCACGACAAGGGTTACGTGCATTTTAATTATCTTAACTGGAGTCCTAACGAACTCGCAAAATGACTCACAATTATTCGGAGACGCATCTTGGCAGCCAAAGTTAAGGGCGGGGGAGAGGTGGGGAGGGGGGAGAGGGAAGGGTGGGGAGAGCTGAGGAGGGAGAGGGCTGGGGAAGGGGAAAGGGGGAGATGCGAGGAGGGGAGATGGGTAGGGAGAGAGATGGGGAGAGGGGACGTGTGAATAAGGGGGGAAGGGGAGATGGGATGTGGGACAGAGGGAGAGGTAGGGAGATGTGAGGAGAGTGGGGGGGGGAGGGGAAGGTAAAGAAGGCTGAGGGTAGAGGCGAGGGGAGAAAAGAGTAGGGAGCCAGGGGTAGGGGGAGGAAGGGTAGGATTAGGGGGCAGGTGGGAGGGGCGTCCTCATCTAGCTTGGAAAACCTGCTTAATTGGTTAGGCTAAGGCTATTTTCTGGTGTTTTTGCTTATTTTCATCTTCATTTTTAAATTATATTCTATTTTTCCCTCTTAGTTTTCCATCGTCTTATTTCCCCCCCTT
>NC_051405.1:22175948-22176153 GCF_015228065.2 Penaeus monodon
TGTTCTTCATGTTCCATTTTTAAAGAAAGTGAACATGGAGATTTCATGTGAAAATACATGTACAATGATATTTTAACGCATAATAGCCCACACCTACACTTCATAAGTAGATAAGCAGTATCATAAGCAGATAAGCAGTATCGAACAATGATTATAAAGCGATTACCTAGCAGTCAGAATACAGTATTGAATTTATGGACGTTAA
>NC_051405.1:22176676-22177064 GCF_015228065.2 Penaeus monodon
AAAATCATATGTAAAAAAAAATCCCTCACACCCTAGAGCTTGTATTTATCAACCATACCTAAGCACAGAAATTTATAGCAATTGGCCTTGAAAACACATTCCCCCAAAATCGAGTACGGCTGAAATAGCTGGTTAAGCACCTAATGAGTGTAAATGATAAACTTGCCGGTAAAAAGTTGTTTTGTTGTTAAACTCTAGTGTGTTGGAACATCAAACTTTTACCTCTCACTTTTTTCGTAGTTTTTTTTTTCTTCGTTTCTTTTTGTGCCGTTATTTTTTGATGGTACAGATGATTGGTTATCTGGTAAATTTACAGGGTGCATGATGCCACAGATGGTAGAACAGGTTAGTGTTAAATCACTAGACAACAGTCAGGTGCACCGGTGCA
>NC_051405.1:22177483-22177568 GCF_015228065.2 Penaeus monodon
AGAAGCATCCCTGCCGCGGGAATAGCAAAAGGCCTGCGCCCCGACTTCTGGTTCAAGCCCATCTCATATTGCCGCCATGGGTCCT
>NC_051405.1:22177888-22178443 GCF_015228065.2 Penaeus monodon
GCTCTCAGAAATATAGAACATCCGCTTATATACGGGCGTTGTGTTACGCAAGAACACCCGATAAACATCGCAGTGGAAGCGAAGGTGAGGCAAGGGCAGTTGTACCTGAACGAAAGATTGTAATTCGTTGTACTTTAATCTCTCTGCGTATCCTTTTAGTCACTGGACTATAAACGAAGTTCTACAACAGCCTTGTGTAAAAGCTGTGCCGGGTTTTTGAATGCGTAAGTGCTTGCGGATTTTACATGAGGAGTAACATGTATGCGCTTATTATGCATGAGTTTCTAGGTAAAAAAAAAATGAGGGGGGATTATTGCGCATTCTGAGTGGAACTAAAAAAAAAAGGAAATCCGTGTAGATTTTGAAACGTTTGAAATTTACAATTGCCTGCGGGAATAATTTTTCGGCTGGGAGACGTGTTGATTTTGGTAATGTTTACCATGTGTTTGGCTCATGTTATGTGGCAACAAAACAGATGTTCGGTCATTTTAGATACAGGTGTTTTTGCTTCAACAGACATGCCATTTGTCATTGTTGATAATTTTCAGTATTGTG
>NC_051405.1:22180645-22180867 GCF_015228065.2 Penaeus monodon
CGGGAGAACAAGTAGTTCAAATTATAGAACTCAAAATGAGTGATGTGTAATGTGGGTTCATCTTGGCAGCTCTTGAAAAAGTAATATATATGTGTACGAATGTTTTCTTGCCAATGTTATTATTATTATCGTACGGAACTGTAATCGGCAAAACAGCTGTTCGGTTCATCTCGAAACAGGTGCGAGAGTGTCGACAGACAAGTCATGTGTCAGCGATGATCC
>NC_051405.1:22181943-22182096 GCF_015228065.2 Penaeus monodon
CTGCTAATCGTTCATTCGCTCTCACGTTCCGCCTGAAATCGCATTCCATGTGACAACATAAGTATCAAGGAATCATACACGCACATACACACGCACGCACCTGCGCATAAAAGCACATATTACAGATATTGTAAAATCCTATTCTAACTTCAT
>NC_051405.1:22182210-22182331 GCF_015228065.2 Penaeus monodon
CAGTCATTATTCACACGACTGCCCGAGATGGAAGGTTAAGAAGGTAGGAGGGGAAAGAGAAAGGAAGGAGGGAAAGAAAGGGGAGGGAGGAAGGGAGGAGACGGGCTTGAAAAGGAAAGTT
>NC_051405.1:22182744-22183503 GCF_015228065.2 Penaeus monodon
CACTCACACACTTACATACACATACAACGCATATGTTTCTGTCTAAGACTAAATAAACATTCGACCATAAATATTCGACTACCTACACAATGCCATTACAAACACGTGTATACCTGGATGGTGTGAATGTTCGCGGTGTGATTACAATTATGAAAGAGCTCGAATCTAGGGGGCGGGACTCGTTGGTTATAAATCTTAACTGGAAATGTTCTGTCACCGTCAATTGTAGAAAGAATATGTGATAGAATGAGAGAAACATTTCGAAATTGTGGTAGAATGAGATATTGATTTAGAAACTGACAGGAGTAAAAAGTAGATAGAGGTTCTTGATATAGAGATTAGATAATTTCGCACGCATAGAACTGGCCCTAGAATGAGTCGATTTTTAAGAAATTGTGCAAAATTTAGACAGTCCACGGAAATATGAAAATATGACGATATAGAATTAGACAAAGAATTTGACAACTCACGTTAGACCAAAATACACATGATTAGACACAAAATAAAAACAACAAACATTCGACCAACAACACAAACTTAGACATAGAAATAGATAAGAGACGACAAAGCCGCCCGAATTAGATCAATATCACGAATTAAGCGGGAAAAACACACAGAGACTTAACGAGTAACTTAGCATAGCGAACTTAAGACGACAATCGATAAAAGACTTTTCTAACGGGTCGATACAAGAAGGCGGGGCTTTAGGAGGCGAGATCGATAAAACAAAGGGAATGGCAAGTAGTTGATGATGATGGG
>NC_051405.1:22183872-22184116 GCF_015228065.2 Penaeus monodon
GCGGAATCACGTGGCGTGTTCGTTTTCTTCCCCTGGCTGCAACTTCGTCTTCAGAATAGAGTAAGACGAACAGCATCCGATTCCTTGGCCATTATTCCCACATTCAAACTTCACGAGACAACCCTCCCCTCCCCAACCCCTCCAGACCCCCGCTCCTTCCCCTCACCCCCTCTCCCCCTTTCCCCTCTCTCCCCTACCTTGATGGCCGCTGTTTATCAGTGTGCAAGAGACATTGGAAAGCGCT
>NC_051405.1:22184394-22185359 GCF_015228065.2 Penaeus monodon
TGTATGAACTTCGATGATAAGATTGTTGACTGAGCAAGAAGAGGAGGGATGGGTCATTTTTCGCTCTCTGAGGGGCGGGGGGGGGGGGGCTTTGCAACTAACTCATTCCGTCACTTAAAAGAAAAATCATGATTATAATAACAAGGAATGGAACTGAAAGGGTTGCAGTCTTGCTTACCCTCCCCCACCCTTCCTCCCCTCTCCACTACCTTCATCTATTTACCCTACTTTCCTCCCCTACCCTTCCTTCTCCCCCTGCCAGTCCTCCATTTTACCCTATCAAAATCTTCCCTACCTACCTTCTTTCTCCTGCCAACCCTGCCTTCACTCACCATTCCTTCTCTCCCCTACCAGTCCCCCTACCTTACCAATCTTTCTCCCCCCTACCTACCTTACCCCCCCTGCCAACCCTCCTCCCCGCTCCTGCTAATTTTACCCTCCCCTACCAACCTTTTTTCTCCCCTACCTCCCCAACCCTACACAATCCTTCTCTCCCCTACCGACCCCCCGCCATCCCCCTACACAATCCTTCTCTCCCCTACCGACCCCCCACCATCCCCTACACAATCCTTCTCTTCTCTCCCCTCTTTCCCTAAAATACTTTGCCGAAGTCATCAAAACAAACTGCAAGATGTTTGGGGGTTAACTCTGCGGAAATCGCCACAGTATTATCTTGGACTGGGAGACACATGGGGAGCGGATGCGGAGGGAAGGGGGGATGAGGGGGAGGGGAGGGATGGAGGAAAGGAGGGATGAGGGGGAGGGGGTGGAAGGGAAGGAGGGATAAGGGGGGGTGGAAGGGAAGGAGGGAGGGAGGTGGATGCAGTAGTGTTGGCGGTTGTGGTAGAGGTAGTTGTGGTGGAGGAGGATGGAGGGACAGAAGAGGAAGGGAGGCAGGTGGATGGGTGATAATGGAGGAGGGAAGAGTAAAAGGTATTGGGGGAAATGGATAGATGGAAGAGAAG
>NC_051405.1:22185678-22185797 GCF_015228065.2 Penaeus monodon
CGGGAGGAGGTCACTCCTTCTCTTCTTGATCTCTATGTGTCTGTTTTCTTTTCATGTAATTATAACCTGTTCTTCGTACCTTTTTGTTTATTTCTTCCCGACGTATTGATTAACGCTGG
>NC_051405.1:22186070-22186386 GCF_015228065.2 Penaeus monodon
GAACTCAACAGCATTCAATACACAAGTTTTAAGTCATTCAGCACCTAGCAGATGATGGGGTTATAAAAGCACTTGTTATTATAAGTCTGAGACGAGAGAGAAGTTGCCAGGAGTTTGGTGTCATTGTACTGTTATATAATGGCATGACGATGGTATGCTGGTTCAAAAAAGTTTTAGGATTTTTTTTTCGGGGAGGGGGGGGGGGCAGGTTTATGATTATTTTATGGTAATTGGTGATCGGTTCATGATGATTATTTGAAATATACTGATGTTATTCTCATATGTTGCTTCACCAAACTCAGGTGAATCTTCGGTG
>NC_051405.1:22186775-22187222 GCF_015228065.2 Penaeus monodon
CACCCTCCCTTCCTTTCACCCCCCCCCTCCCTAGCCCCCCACTGGGTCCCCCTCCTCTCACACGACATTAATTTTTTGTAAAGCAATTCCTTTCAGCTGCGAATAGAATTTTAAGACACTTTCACTGACTGCCTCACTAGGCCCCGACTAGCATTAACGGCCTGTAAAAAACAGTGTAGTGTAAAGAAGCCATTGCCACTCGCCGTACTCCCGTTCTAGCACGTGTCTTCTTCGGGGCCTCGGAATTTCGGAGCTTTTTCGGAGCTTCGGAACGCTTCGGAGTTTCTGAGCTTTTTCGGAGTTTCGCAGTTTCCGAGCTTTTTAGGAGTTTCGGAGCTTCAGAACGCTTCAGAATTTCGGAGTTTCGTGGTTCGTTTGGTGTTAAAGAGAGGGATCTTGAAAGGGATATGCTAAGCTTGTGAAGATGGTGATCAAAATAAATTAATA
>NC_051405.1:22187362-22187615 GCF_015228065.2 Penaeus monodon
AAGTGTTGATTATACCACGCCAACAGTGTGAAAGCGTGTGTTATCACTGGATGATCTGTACCGATTTAGTACCTAGCGCTATTAACACTGTAATCAAGTAGCAAGTGGTGAACAAAATACAGGAATTCAAAAGAAAAGAAAACAGCTGATCTCCGTATCTTTCCCAACATAACAAACGTGTGTTATCACCTCGCCCTCGAGGAGCGTCGCCAACAACCTGCTTACCCGCGATTGAGGACTTGTCGAGGACTCG
>NC_051405.1:22188294-22189180 GCF_015228065.2 Penaeus monodon
CAATATACATGTGTGTGGATGTGTGTGTAGCCAAATTAACATCGGGACCATATGTCAGAAGTCAGTTGTTAATGACGAAGATGAAAGAAAACGTACCGTTGCTACTTTTTTTCTTTTCTTTTCTGTAAAGCTGAAGAACCCTCTACCCCCCCCCCTCCACACACACCCTCCTCTCAAACCACTCTCCCCACCCTACGCCCCCACTCTGCCATCTCCCTCCACCCTTTCCCTTCATTACTTACCCACAATTTTCCCCATCTACCCCCTCCCCTACCCTCCCTCATCCCCTCCCCCTCCCTTACCGTCCCTCATCCCCTCCCCCTCCTTTACCCTCCCTCATCCCCCCTGCTCCTCCCTCCTCCCCTTCCCTTACTCTCTCCCACCTCCTCTCTGTCCCCCCCTCCTCCTCCCCCCCCCCCAAGCGAGAGTGGCTTCTCCGTGAGCCCTCCTGTTAATGTGTTGAAATGCCATTCTAATGTATTCACTCGCTCTGATTAAAAATATGCAACGGGGTATGAACAAGTCTGCTTCAAAAGATAGGAAAATAATGTGGCTTTTAATTGGCGGCGAAATGTATGATTAACGCTAAAATGCTCTTCGTTTTCTCAAAAGGTAAAAAAAAGAAAAAAATATTAAAGAATATTAAGGAAGGGAAGATGTGCATTAATTGTGTATTTCTTTGTTGTTTCGTTGATTTTGGTTTGTAATGATGAGTTGCAAATGGTAGTAATTATATACTATTATATAAGAGAATGATAAGCAAGTTAAGATGCCTATTAAAAAAGTCCATTGGAAAAAGAAAATGAAACTGTAAAAAAAAGAAACAGGAACTTGAGGATGGAAAAAAAATGTAGGAGAGAATATAAGAACTAACAAGAAATGCCAC
>NC_051405.1:22189231-22190194 GCF_015228065.2 Penaeus monodon
CCTAAAACCGAACAATTTTCTCCACTCAGGAGGCCAAAGACGCACAGAATGAGTGAAAGAAAAAAGACGAAGCCAAGTCAGTGTGCGAGGTTTCGGACACGGCCGCCCGCGCATTAAAAAGCAGAGAGACTGATTAAAGAATAATTACGCCTAAAACATCGTAACATTTGCTCCTCCTTTTTCCGCGGCAAGATATTTCCCCGCATGTATTCCAACACATCCAAGTCACTAATGTATGGATTCGAACCATTTTCTCCCGCCGCTCGAGACAAGAAATGGTTCGGCTTCGCGGCTAATTCAATAATAAAAGATGATTTTGGAAGGGGTTGGGGAGGGGGGGAGGGAAGGGGGTGTTGAAGGGGGTTGCGGAGGAAGGAGGGGATGGGAAAGGGGTGGGGGGAAGGGAAGGAATATTGAAGGGCATGGTGGGGGAAAAGGGAGAGATGGGAAGGGGATTGGGGGAAAAGGGGGAAGGGGAAGAATGGAAGGGGGATGAAGGCGGTAGGGGAAGGGGAGAGGAGGCGGTGGGGGGAGGGAGAGGGATGGGAAAGGGTTGAGGGCAGTGAGTTTTTTTTTATTATTATTATTGGGGAGGTGGGGGGGGGAGGGATGGGTAAATGTGGGGAAGGAAATAAGGGTTTGGAATAGAAAGGAGAGATAAGTTGGGTCAAAAGCTTTTATTCTTGTTGGTGACGTTGTTTATGTGGTTAATATGGACAAATATGTTGTTGTTTTTAGTCATATAAATGGACAAATAAACATTGTCGTAATCATCATTACAAGTTTATTCCCTCCACCATCCTGATTACGTTTATTGCTATCATCTCTATAATTATTACTATCACTACTATTTGTTGGAATTATTCTGTTAATCTGTATGCTTAGTACAATTCGTAAAAAAAAAAATCATGATGAATGCTATTTCCGGTTAATTAATCATAGATTTTGTTTAATATATAAGTA
>NC_051405.1:22190228-22190307 GCF_015228065.2 Penaeus monodon
CCCCTTTCTCTCCATCTCACCTTATCTTTGTCCGTCAGCCTACAATGAGAAATATTCTTCCTGCCTGTGTCTTTGTCTG
>NC_051405.1:22190404-22190852 GCF_015228065.2 Penaeus monodon
TCATTTCTTTTTTCTCTCTCTTTCTGTCCAACATTGTAAGACAAAAAATAAGTAAAAAATAAAAAATGATACAGACATAAATTATCAGAAAATAGCAATAATGCATTAAATCGTGCATTTAACCGATATCAAAACATCAAAGTCGCATTTTTTTCTCTCTTTTTAATTCGTGCTTCAGAAGGCACCGAATTTCTGAATCTTCTCCGAGAGTGTCTTAAGATATGCATACACTCGCGGGATTATATTCATTAAGGTCGATCGAGTCCACAACAAAACACAATAATTACGCCCTAATATCGAGGAAAAATACGATATCTGCGGTAAGTTTATGATGACAGTAATGTGATAAGTAAACTGTGCATGTTTCTTCTTCTTCCTTTCGTCCTTATCATCATCTTTATCTTCCTCTTTTTTCCTCTATCTTCCTTATCCACATATTCATCCAACT
>NC_051405.1:22191239-22191457 GCF_015228065.2 Penaeus monodon
CGAGCTTCTTGTAGCGCGCCCCCAAACTCGTCATTTTTCCATTGTGGCCCAATTCTGATGACTCGGCCGAATGAGAACATAAATTAGCATTTCGACAATATAATGAGGAGGCAAAAGAAGAAAATACGCCTGCTCTAAGGGTTGAATTAACTAATTTGTATCACCTTAGCGGGAGGTGGCCGGTGTACGATGCCTTTCTTTGTTGGGGCTTCAGATGA
>NC_051405.1:22191873-22192033 GCF_015228065.2 Penaeus monodon
AGAAATTGCCATTTTGAGCTCCATCTGTTGGCGAGATTCTGAACGGTGTTTCTGTAGGGGATTTACACGCGTGTAGTCATATTTTTCTCCTCATTTTCTTTATCTTTCCCCAGTTGGTTTCTCTGTTGTTTCCTCTTTAAGACTTTTACGAACGGGGGAA
>NC_051405.1:22192219-22192352 GCF_015228065.2 Penaeus monodon
CATCGACACAATAGCGGAGGCGGCCAGCGAGCCTCATTCAGTATGCGAGTTCGTTTGATTACAAAGACGCGGAATTAAAAGAGGCCGCGTCTTATTATTAGCGGTGCAAATTATTTTATTTTACTTTTTTCCC
>NC_051405.1:22192814-22192981 GCF_015228065.2 Penaeus monodon
TTTATGATTGGAAGCGCGGGTTTCGTTTGTGTGTGAGAGGAATAGTTTAGAGAGCTAATGAAAAGTGGCTATTATTATTATTATGGCAGAATCAGCTCGTTTGGGCCAATCAGAATGTATTATGCGAAGGAGTCCTTTCGGGTATTCGAATGAAAGGGAGAAATGGG
>NC_051405.1:22193531-22193716 GCF_015228065.2 Penaeus monodon
CGTAAATATCATTATTTATGCGTATTTTATGCACAGAGCGTCGCATTTGATAAATGACTCGCATAATAAACTTACTATTTAGTGATACTGGGGTCGTCTTAGTAAACAGTGAAGTCAGATTATTTTTAATTGTTGAGTGTTAAAGGTTAGTGTTAGAAATTGTTTGTTTTTGATAGTCATTGATT
>NC_051405.1:22194981-22195308 GCF_015228065.2 Penaeus monodon
AAACTTGACTGAAGCGCCCGACGACAAGAAAGCATCTCTCCAGACAAACACGCAACCAGTTTCGAAGAAAAAAATGCTCAACCGATAGACAAAATAAACGATAGCTGGGTAAACATCCCCCCTCAACCCCCCATCTATCCCCCCCTTCCACCTCCCCAAAACAGAGAGACGTTTTAAAATTCAAATTCATTAGCATTCATACAATTCAGAGAAAATGTTTGCGAAAACACTCTAATCTAAACAATCATTTTAGTCTTCGAAGAGGAACCTCAGCCAGAAAACAAACTCGGGAATGAAAGGAAAAGCAATGATTTTGTTTGCTCTTGT
>NC_051405.1:22195375-22195819 GCF_015228065.2 Penaeus monodon
TAACTGTCCATGTCTTCCTGTCTTTCCCTTCTCTCCCCCCCTTCTACCCTTCTCTTCCCTTCCCCTCCCTCTCTTGGCCCTTTATTCCTCCCTACAGTCTCGTCCTGTCTCCCCCTCCTCCCTTTTCTCCCTGTCTCTTCCTCCCACCCCCTCCTCTCCCTGTCTTCTTTCCCTCTTCCCGCATACACATACTCCCCTCTGTCCCCTCTACTTTCTACCCCTTTGCCCGCTGTCTCATCCTCCCTTCCCCTCCTCTCCCTTTCCTCTTCCTCTATTAGTACACACACGGCCCCCTCTCCTCCCCTCTCTTCTCCTTCCCCCCTTCTGTTCCATTCAAAGAGGAATTACCACTGGTGCAGAAGAGGGGCCGAAGGAGGGGGGGGGAACGAAGAGGGAACGGGGAGGAATTTCGGTTGCTCCTCCCTTCACCTCTTCTTTTTCCTC
>NC_051405.1:22195902-22196113 GCF_015228065.2 Penaeus monodon
CCTTTGTTTATCCAGCGAACTTCTTAATCCGACACGAAAACAATCCCCTCCCCCCTCCCCCCCCTCTCCCAAAAAATGAAAAATTGCAAAATGGTGGAATAAAACGTGTTCTGCGTTTCGTACAATTTATGTTTATCTTTTGTATTAAATTAAAGATCAGGCACTTTCATTTAGAAAAATGATAATTCTGAAAGTGAAAATTACAAGATAA
>NC_051405.1:22197424-22197711 GCF_015228065.2 Penaeus monodon
ATCCTCGTGCCTAGCCTGGCCCCACCTAATAAAGTGCCATAAATAGGGACACAATAATCAGCTTATGTTAATTAGTAATTTTAATTGATTTTACAAGACATCCCCGCGAGATAGGGAGGCTGAGAAGGGGAGGAGAGAATTTGTAGCGTCTAATTACGTATTGTTGCTCATTGGCGATGCTCCTTTGTTTATGGACGAAATGACTATTGGAGCTGTAATCGAGTCTTTAGTATTTTTACATATCGGTCTCTCTTCATACAAATCTGTTCATCTTCACCTCCATCTTC
>NC_051405.1:22198020-22198278 GCF_015228065.2 Penaeus monodon
AATGCGTTTATCATAGTAATTTTTATATAAGTACAAGTGGTTGATCGACAGTATGTTGAGGGTTGTGGGAGGCAGTCTCAGAATTTTATGTAAATTACGAAAGCAAACTCTCTTTCTCCCTCACAGATGATGGTTTGTTTGTCTTTCCGAATCGCTGATCATTATAGGTATATTTGAATATATGTGTTTGTATGAAGGTCGGTTTGTGTGTATATGCGTGAGTATGTACTGTATCTGGGAGTAGGGTATGTACTGTAT
>NC_051405.1:22198636-22198863 GCF_015228065.2 Penaeus monodon
CACAATGCTTTCTAGTGTACACAGGTAATTACACGCCAGTTTTTTGTGTATGTATATGTTTGTTGTTAGTTTACACTCCCTTATTTGTACATCATTGTTTATCGTGGCCAGTAAACATCGCAACAAAAAGTTTATGAATGAATTTAGCACAACATCCGGGCTCCGTTTCCTAAAGAGCTTAAGAGATTTTTTTTACCAGCTGATTCCAAACTCTTGTTCAGAGATGG
>NC_051405.1:22199734-22199881 GCF_015228065.2 Penaeus monodon
ACCTTTCCCCTTATCCCTCTTTGTCTCCGGGGATTCTAAAGGAGGGAAATTACAAGAAGGGTGGGAAATTATGAGGGCCTCTCCTTTAATCATGAAAAACGGCTGGTTGCCTTTTTGGGGCGGAGGAGGGGTGCGTAGGGGAGGGGT
>NC_051405.1:22200027-22200290 GCF_015228065.2 Penaeus monodon
AGTGGAGGCGGGGAGGAGAAGGATTTTAGACAAGAATAATTGATTTTTTGAAAAGGGAAAAGGGGGAATGGGGGGGGGGGGGAAAGAGTATGAAAGAATGGAAAGTAAGACAAATTGAGGTGCTTTTCCATCACGCTACGCTAAAAACGTAACGCTTGCCGACGTTTTTTTCCCCCCGTATTTCTCCCTCCGTTCAAGTCTTATTCCCTTCTCTTATCTTTTCCACTACCCCTTTTCCCCTTTTAAACCCCCTATTTCTCTTC
>NC_051405.1:22201012-22201172 GCF_015228065.2 Penaeus monodon
CAACAACATTAATGAAAATAAGCTTAATGTTAATGATAACTTGATAAGAGCAAAGACTGCCAGACCACACGCAGGGATCCGAACACCTCAAATCCACTCTTTGGGGGACATTTCGAAAACAAAAGACGAACGCTGTTTAGGATTTTCCCGTGCTTATATC
>NC_051405.1:22201295-22201433 GCF_015228065.2 Penaeus monodon
CCATCCGACCGTCTCTTGCTGTGGATAGGACAGCGAGCTATTTGATGTGTGGAAGAAAATTAATTTGCGTTCCGTCCGCGTGCGTCTATTTGTTGTGGGTTTTGATAGCGTTTAATGGCGACGGAATTCGTGTTTTTG
>NC_051405.1:22201598-22201777 GCF_015228065.2 Penaeus monodon
CATCGGTTTCGACTTTGATGGTGAACTTTTTCTTGGCTAATGAAGGAAGTTGTGTGTTATTTCAAGAGTCGGGAGAAAATTAACTTTCCGAACTGTGAAGTGTGTTCAAGCACGGAACACTGATGTTGCTCAGATTTGCGGTGCTTTAAGTGCTCTCTCGTTTCCCCTACACTTCTTTC
>NC_051405.1:22202848-22203137 GCF_015228065.2 Penaeus monodon
TCCCCCTTTTGTCCGCTCCTTTTCGCTATTTAAACCGCCTCTTTCCTTCTCCCGCTTCACCAAAAGAAAAAACCTGTTTCTTACTCACTCCTTTCCTCTTTTGGGTTTAAAGAAATTTTTCTTTTTTTATTAAAAGGCTTTTTTTTGGGTTTTTATTATTTTTTTTCCCTTTTTTTGTTTTTAATATTTTTAATGTTTTTTTTAATTTTTTTTTTTTTTTTTTTGGGGGGGGCCTTGGGGGGGGGGGGAAAAAAAATTTAAAAAATTTTTTTTCAAAGGCTTCTTTGTT
>NC_051405.1:22203226-22204141 GCF_015228065.2 Penaeus monodon
AGGTGTGACTCTTGTTATATTATTTTGGTATTATGATTTTTTTTTGTCATGTAATGTTTGTGGTGTTTAATTATTTGCTGGTTTGATTGATTGTTTTTTGTTGTTGTTGTGGTGCAGGTTTTTTTTTTCGTTTGGTATTAATTGTTTTTTTGTGTGTTCTCATCTATTTGCTTTTGAACAGTCATTCATTTTCATATTTTTTTACGTACCAGGTGATCTTCATTTGTATCATCATCATATAACATCACACATGAATCTCCTCACTTCTTCGTATTACCTCACTTCATCACTGTCGTCACTCACGCCTTCGTTACTCTCACTTCACGCCCACACCACATTTGCCTCAAGCGTCCACGCCACTCTCATCTCACACCTTCACGCCCTCACCATCCCCACTTTCACCTCGAAATCCTCCTCGTCCTCCATTCACCTTCGCTCCTCAACTCATGCACTATACTCGTTTATCTCCTTCAATTCGCCACTCTCACTGCCTCAGAAAGCCTCCTCGCTCCTCTTACCCCATTCACTGTCTGCTTCTTAACCTTAAAATCCTCACACCCTCCTCGTCATTATCTTCACTGTCTTCACCTCAAAATCCTTCTCACTCATTACTCACCTTCCCTCCTTCTCACCTCCTCCCCTCCCTCCTCACCACCTCAAAATCCTCCTACCTCATCATTCACCTTCCCTCCACCTCCCCCTCCCCCCTCCCCCCTCCCTCCTCCCTCCTCACTATTTCAAAATCCTGCTCACTCACCTTCCCTTCCCCCCTCCTCCATGCCCCCTTCCCTCCTCACCACCTCAAAATCCTCCTCACCCATCACTCACCTTCCCATCCTCTCACCTACCCCTCCCCTCTCCCCCATTCCCCCTCTCTCA
The DNA here is from genome assembly GCF_015228065.2 of Penaeus monodon. NCBI lineage: Eukaryota > Metazoa > Arthropoda > Malacostraca > Decapoda > Penaeidae > Penaeus > Penaeus monodon. Next base: position 22,204,106 of record NC_051405.1, read on the forward strand.
CCACATCAAAATCCTCCTCACCCATCACTCACCTTC
>NC_051405.1:22204199-22205558 GCF_015228065.2 Penaeus monodon
ACCTTCACCTAGACGCCCGCTCTCTCCTCACCTCCATCATGCACCGGACACTCCCTCGCCCTCACATACAGTTACTTCACATTTTTGCTATTGGTAATATTTGTTACAGCGGGTTCCTTCTCGCCCCTCTGCTCCGCCTTCATTATCCCGGCATCGTCTTGTCCGCTTCTGCCTTCCCTAACCCGCCTTTCCTCAAGTGACCCTTCTTTTCTTAAGGGCTTCAAGTGAGCGTTCTTTTCCTGTGAGGTTTAGGTGAACGTTCTTTTCTTAAGGGCTTCAAGTGAACGTTCTTTTCCCGTGTGGTTTAGGTGAACGTTCTTTTCTTAAGGGCTTCACGTGAGCGTTCTTTTCATATGTGGTTTAAGTGAACGTTATTTTCTTAATGGCTTCTGTGAGCGTTCTTTTCGTATGGCGTTTAAATGAACGTTCTTTTCTTAAGAGCTTCAAGTGAGCGTTCTTTTCTTATGTGGTTTATGTGAGCCTTTTTAAGTGTGTAGAGGGATTCTTATTTTCTGGTTTAGTGAGTATTATTTAGGGTTTTTGGGTGACCCTTTTTCTCAAGTGACCCTCCTAAATTTTTTATGTTTTTCTTGAGTGTTTTAAGTTGGTTGATATCTCTCCTTTAGGTAAGTTGGTCTTTCCTTTTTAACTGTCTTGAGTGGGATGGTATATTCTCTTGGATGTGTAAGGTTTGTCTCTTTTTTAACGTTTTAAGTAGAAAGTTTTCTTTTTTTTTTAACCTTTTAAGTAGGATGACATCTTTTCTAAGTGTTTTAAGTGTTTTATTATTAGTGAGTTGCTCTCTTTTCTTAAGTATTAAGTGTTTTAGGCTCCATTACCCAAGTATTTAAATGTTTTTTTTTCTAATATTTTCTAATTTTCTATATGCTCTCATTTGTTAAAGGCCGAAATGTTAAATTGTGTTATTTTTGGTTAAGTGTCAAAATGTACCAAACTTCTTGTTTTCTTCTAGTTTTTCAAGTGTTGAAGTGTCTGGCCATTCTTTTCTTAAATGCTGAACTGCTTTATTTTTCATTATTCAGTCTGTAACCCTTCTTTTCTCTAAAGGGTTTAAGTGTTTTAATCCCTTTACTTAAGTCTTTAATTATTTCTTACGTGTTTCCTAAGTATCTTGATCCTCTTTTCTTGAGTGTTTGAGTATAAATTTCCTCAAGTGTCCGAATATCTCTGCTTGGACGCCTGTTCCCTGTCTCAAGTGTCCGCACAACCATACACTGAAACACACGGTCCCTCTATGACGCTCTCTGTTGCGGTGTTCTCTTTCTGTGGCTTAATCTCTCACCCTTTCTTTTTTTTTTTCTTTTCGTTGGTGGTGGTGCTTTCTCTCTGTTTCAGTTC
>NC_051405.1:22205749-22205853 GCF_015228065.2 Penaeus monodon
CCACCCCCTCCTCGCCTTCCCCCTTCCCTCTCCCCCTCAACCCCTCTCCCCCTCTTCCCCTCTCTCCCTCTTCCCCTCATTAAAGACATATAGGTAATTTATTT
>NC_051405.1:22205935-22206632 GCF_015228065.2 Penaeus monodon
TCCGGAGTATATAACACACGCAAATTATGCTTTGCATTGTAGCTCATATGCATAATATTCTCCTGCGTATTACGACAGCCTCCCTTATTTTATGCAGTGCGCTGTACCTGGCTAATTCCCTCGCGTTCACCTGTTGGGTAATATAAGCCTTTCTCATATTTTCTCCCATTCGTTAATTCCCTCCCCCATTCTGCGTCTTCTTTGACATTTCCATTGCTATTACAGCCTCTTATATCTATGCGTGTATGGAAATATAGAGATATAATTCCGGCTCTAAACTAATGAGTAGCGATAACTCTCGGGGTATATTTTACCCCCTGGGACATTTGCATATGTTGCATGCAATCTTGACTCTTAGAAATCAATCTTTGACACTTTTATACCAATATGCTTTTGATTTCATCTCCCTCCTGGCTTCTTATTCTAGATATCTTGCGGATCTTTACTTTTTCTTCCTGTTCTTAATTCTAAAAAAAAAAGCGAAACATAAACACGTATCATGAAGTAGGTTGCGTTTTAACGAATGGTCTTCCGTCGTTTTCGGTTTGTGTAGGTTTTTCTTTTTTTATTTTGTTTGGGGGGGGGGTCTCTTTACGTATGCCTTTGACTAACTCTCTGATTTAACTTCTCCGTTTTTTTCTTGATTTTCGCTCTTCAAACTTCCTCATTTGTAGATTGGAGGAGTGTTCAGCAGTCT
>NC_051405.1:22206678-22206790 GCF_015228065.2 Penaeus monodon
TTCCCTTCTCTCCCCTTTAACACCCCCACCACCTCTCCCCTTTACGACCAATCCCTCTCCCCATGTGTGGTTCTATCACCCTCCCCCCCCTCTCTCCGTTACCTTCAGCGTC
>NC_051405.1:22206826-22207235 GCF_015228065.2 Penaeus monodon
AACTACGGAGGGGGACTCTAGGTAAGACTGGGCACTGGGTTCCTTCTTAATATTTCATCTCTGTTTATTTAAGCCAGGTGTCAAACCACTCTCCCCCTCCCCCTCCCCCTCTCCCATCGCCGGCAAGCACATTTCGCTTGTGTTGATTCCGGTGTTGCACCAAAGTGTGTGTGTGTGGGGGGGGGGGGTTGAGGTGCGGGGATGGGGATCAAAGGGTAAGGGAGGAGGGGGCGGAAGTGAGGAGAGGGATAGGGGTGAAAGGGTAGGGGGGAAGGGGGTTCTGAGTAAACGAAGTGAGGACAGACTGAGGTACTCATGTTTATTGGGAGTGGCTGCACGGTGTACACTACTTACTGTACCTCAATACACTTTGAGATTGCAGAGGTGGAAGTAATAGAGAAGTGGGATT
>NC_051405.1:22207427-22207491 GCF_015228065.2 Penaeus monodon
CTTAAGGAACAGCAAATTGTTGCAGTTGTTTGTTCATTGAAGCCCCGATCGCGAGAGAAAAGAA
>NC_051405.1:22207558-22207836 GCF_015228065.2 Penaeus monodon
CAAGTGCATACATGTGAACGTAATGAACATGCATGCTTGTGTGTACGTAAATATATACACACAAAAAGAAAGAAAAAAAGAAGAAGAATCTTTGTGTGTCGTGGCTCAGTACACCCCGACCATCTTGGTTTACGCCCTTGTGGCCGCGCGGTAAAAAGCGTGTCTTTGTAAGCAGTAAGGTCTGGACAAAATATAAACACCGCTTGTTTACTCTTCCCCGAGCATTCGCCGGAGCCTGTTTACAAAAACTGATTACAACATCCTGGACCAATGAAGCT
>NC_051405.1:22207864-22208247 GCF_015228065.2 Penaeus monodon
CGGGACCAACGACGACTTGTAGGGCGCCACGACTTGTAGCTTTTAATTTTCATTATTGTTATTTTTTTTCTCGAGGTGATTGTCTCTTTTTGGTGGTAGGAGAGGGGTAGGGCACGTAGAGGGGGCAAGGGGGTAAAGGAGAGGGTAAAAGGAGTAATGGGGAGGGCGTAATGATGAAGGGTAAGGGGTAAAGGGGGTGTGGTGAAGGGGAGGGAGGAAGGGTGGAGGAAAGGGAGAGGTGGGGATGGTAGGGATTTGGGGATTTGGAGTGTGGGGGGGTAGAGGGGAGGGAAGGATGAGGAAAGGGGGGGGGGAGAAGAAAGGAAGTTCTATAAGATAATAGCGTTTCTTTTTCTCCCCTCCCTTTCGTGTGCGCCCCTTGC
>NC_051405.1:22208290-22208826 GCF_015228065.2 Penaeus monodon
GAACATGTAATAACGATTTTTAGATGTTCGTAATTCATTTTTAAAGATTTCTGTTCAAACTGATGGCATGAAAAACGATTTACAAGTCCAATCATTTTCATTATCATTATACATGAAGAAGAATTCTGAGAAAATAGGTCAGACCAGAGATACATGAGGTCACACGAAAAAAAAAAGACGGGAGGGAGTATATATGACAAAAATCAATCATTCCCTCATCAATACGAAGATCACACAGTAACAACGGCAGCATTCTAATCACTTTCCCTTCTTGGAGGTCAGGTCAGGTCAGGCTAGCCTTATATAAAGATGAAGTTTAAAGACAAAGTGGCAGAAGGCGGGTAAGACCTGATATCGCGGGTCATATTTCGGTCTTTCTAAGGAAAATCCAACTTTATATCCGTCTCCCAGGATTGCCAAACCTCTCTTACATTAAAACTTACAGGAAGACTTTCAAAAGATGCGGCTCCGGTAGAATGCATAATTTCTGGCAGCGAATGCACCAGATTGCAAAAGATTTCCTTGAGATCCTTTCC
>NC_051405.1:22208867-22209096 GCF_015228065.2 Penaeus monodon
TCCACTTCACTCCCTCGCTTACAAATTTCTGCAACGAATACCCATTTTTCTCCTCCTCTCCCCCTTCCTCGCAATACCCCCCTCTCCCCCATCACCTCCAACCCCCACCCCTCTCCCATACCCTCTCAACCACCATGTGAAAGGGTGGTTGGATATGCGGAGGGGGGGGGGGTATCTACTTCATTCATTCATGATCGTCTGCTAGTCTTGCTTTTAGTGGGTAGGGGGT
>NC_051405.1:22211132-22211419 GCF_015228065.2 Penaeus monodon
GATGTTTTTACGGCAACTAATATGCGGATACTAATCGGTTTCTTGATACCGGAGTGAGAAGAAAAACCGTTTGAGATGCGCAAAAAAAGGCGGAGAAAATAGAAAATAGAAGGAGAACGAGTATAATATGAAAAGAGGTTGAATTGGAAAGATTTAGAAAAAATGGGGAATTTTTTTATGTGCGTTTATTGTCATTTAAGATATAAGAGTATCACGATACATTTTATGAAGATATAAGTATAACAATCTAACAAAGGAACAAATAGTGGAGAAATTAGGGGGGGGCG
>NC_051405.1:22211462-22211783 GCF_015228065.2 Penaeus monodon
GTTTTGGGAATAGAAATTCTTTGTGTTTATTACTACTGCATATTAAAAAAAATAACAGATATATTTTCGGCAAAATATAAAGTACCAAAAGATAATTGATAGCAATACATAGATATAGAAACACAAATATAACTAAAGGAACAATTGATAATGATCATTGGAAAAAAAACCCAGCAATAACAACGCTAATATTAATAATGCTAGATTAACAAAGTGACAGTGGAAAACGAGAAAAGGAACAAATGACTAGCGCAAATCAACCTTCGGGTCATGATATCACGTGCATCCTGAATCATATGCACCCAAGATGCTGCTGCTGAC
>NC_051405.1:22212239-22212526 GCF_015228065.2 Penaeus monodon
TGAGATGTCTTTCTCGCGGTAACACGAGATCTGCGCTGGGATTATTTAAGTCGCGAGATCAAGCACGTTTTCTCTCGCCTTATTCCAACTCCGTGTGGAATACAGATGGGCGGAGGAAAAGAGGTGGAAGATGAAACGTAGTATGGGCGGTGGATGGACGCGTTTCGTACGCGCACACGTGTATGTGGAGTGCGTGCATGAGGGACGCGGATGTGCACAGGGCTATGGGCGTTTGGTCGAAAGTTCTCGTGTCCGTTTTCATTTGTTCGGAAGTTGGTGGAAGAATA
>NC_051405.1:22212774-22212970 GCF_015228065.2 Penaeus monodon
CTGGAAGCAAAGGCAGGTGAGAAAACAGAAGTAGAAGCTAAAGTGAAAGAAATGTAAACAAGAGAGACTGAACAAAAAACGGAAAGGGGCGCCGAAACAAAATGGGAACTCTCAGAAAAAGGAAAGGGACGATGAAAGGAAATGGGAATAGAGTTAGAAAACGGGAAGGGGTGCCAAAAGAAACGGGGAAAAAAAT
>NC_051405.1:22213139-22213774 GCF_015228065.2 Penaeus monodon
GGGACGCAGAAAGAATATGGGAAGAGTCAGAATGAATGATAAAGGAGAAACTGAAATTTGAGCAGAAAAGCAGGAGGGAAAGCGGAAGTAGAAGATGAGAAACAAAAGCAGAAGAAAACAATTAGAGAACGAAAGGAAAAGGTAGAAGGGAAAACACAAAGCAGATGAATAATAGAAAAATAAAGTAAACAAGCAGAATGGGGAATCAGAATGTTAACCTAGGAAGTGTAGAAGGGGAAACAGAAAGAATAAAGAGGATAAAAAAAACAGTATTGGAATCATCGGGAGTAGCAGAAAGGGAAAGCAGAATAGAGAAAATAAGATAAACAGTGGGAGTAGCAGAAAAGGGAAACAAAAATGCAGAATAAATAAGAAAAAACGAGAAAAAAGATCCGTGGGAGCCAATAGAAAAAATATTAGAATAAGTGGAAACAGTAGAAAGAGGAAAACAGAAATTCAGAAAAAAAGGATTATAATCAGTGGGAGCAGCAGAAAAGGGGAAACAAAAAGCAGAATAAAAAGGAGAGAAACAAGCAGTATTAGAATCAGTGGGAGGAGCAGAAATAATGAATAAGAGAGAGAAAAAAAAAATAGAATCAGCGGGAGTAGCAGAAAGGGGAAAACAACTGCAGATT
>NC_051405.1:22213792-22214051 GCF_015228065.2 Penaeus monodon
TAGAATCAGCGGGAGCAGCAGAAAGGGGAAAACAACTGCAGAAAAAAAAGAAAGAAAAAAAACTTAGAATCAGCGGGAGCCGCATAAAGAGGGAAACAGAAATGCAGAAAAAGAAAAAAAAAAACACTATTAGAATCAGCGAGAGCAGCAGAAAGGGGAAACAGAAAGCAGCTCCGAGTTGATACACCACAAGTTCTGTTTACAGTAGAAGTTTGCAGCTGTGCGACACCCAGCCCGACTTCACTTTATATAACTTTCC
>NC_051405.1:22214089-22215278 GCF_015228065.2 Penaeus monodon
CTCGAATGATATTTATTTTTATGATTGAAACAAGTCGTTATTCATTGCCGTGCAGTTTTGTTTGTTTGTTCTTCCTCTGAATCTTCGGCGAGACTTCTTTATTTGATGGCAATAAGGGGAGGAGGAAGAGGGAGAAGGGAGAGGAAGGGGAGGAAAAGTGGAAAGGGGAGGAGGAGGAAGAAGGAAGTGGAAGGAGTAAGAAAGGTGAGGAGGAAGGGAAGTGGAGGGAGGAGGAGGAAGGAAAGTGGAAGGGGGGAAGAGGAAGAGGATGGGAAGTGGAAGGAAGAAAAATGAAGATGAGAGGGGGAGGAGGAAGGGGGATGACAAGGGAGGGCAGTGGAAGGAGGAAATAAGAAGAGGGAAGGGTAGGAAGAAAGAGGAAGGGGGAATAAAAGTGGAAAATGAAAGAAGAGGGAGGAGTAAGGAAAGTGAGAAGGAAGGGAAGTGAAAGGAGGAGACTGGAAGAAGGAGGAGGAGGAAGATTGATGAGGAGGAAAGGAAGTGGAAGGAGAAAAGAGGAAGAGGGAGGAGGAGGAGGAGGACGAGGAAGCAGTAAGAAAGAAGAGGAGGAAGAAAGTGAAAGGAGAAAGAAGGAACAAGGAAGAAAAAGGAGGAGAAAGGAGGGAGAGAGAAAAGGAAGAATGGAGGATAATGGAAAAAACTGGGAAGAGGAAGAAGGATTAGAAAGGAAGGAGAAAGGAAGAAAAATTGGAAAGACAAGAGAAAAGAGCTAGGAAGAGAATGGTGGGAGGAAGAGAAAGGAGAAAGAAGAGGGAGAATAGAATAAGGAGGAAGAAAGAGACAGGAGAGAATGAGGGAGAAGGAAGTGGGAGAAGAGGGAAGGACAAGGAAGGAAGAAAAGTAAGGAAAAGAGGCAGAAAGGGTGAGGAGATAATTAGGGAAGAGGCAGAGGAGCCGAAACAGTGAAATGAGGATCATTGTTGTTATCAAGATGTTAATGGAAATAGTGAGAGGTTGTGATTACTCTTGTTAAGATGGTGATTCCGGTTATGAAAGAGGGAATGAGGTTAACAAGGAGTAAATTATTTCCATCCTTGCCATGTTTCCCTGTTTTCCTTCACTTTCCACGTTTTCTATCGTTTTTGTTTGTTCTTGTGTTTTTGTTTGTCTTGACCAAACGAGGAACAAACAAACGTGAGAACTAGAGAGGGCAGAGTTCCCACATACA
>NC_051405.1:22215295-22215537 GCF_015228065.2 Penaeus monodon
GTCATTTATTATCATTATGCTTATAAAAAAAATGATAATATCATATATAAACGGAAAAGAAAACACAGACAAACAAGCAAAGAGATTGTTAGTAAATTCCATCGAATTTTATATAGAGAGCTAAATTCGAAATTATTATCACAGATTTTAATAAGAATTCAAACTAATGATATTTACGATGAAAAGTTTCCAGAAAGAGGAAATGATATATATTGTTAGTTGTCGAGGGCGAGGCAGTTGAG
>NC_051405.1:22215567-22215838 GCF_015228065.2 Penaeus monodon
CTTTATATACTTGTAAATTCCCCTAACAAGAAATCCTCGTCATTTTTATCATCAAAGGAGAGAGAAGAAAAATAATAGGAAGAAAAAGGAAGAGATAATAAATAGATAATGAATAGATAAAAGGAGGGATAATTAGAGGCAAAGAAGACGACCAAGAAAAAAAAAAGTGATAGGAAATATAAAGTTTATCGAAAACGGTTCTATCACTGCGGGGGGAGGGGGAGGGGAGGGGGTAAGCTGTATTTTCTCTTCCTTTTTTTGGAGGCAGGGA
>NC_051405.1:22215877-22215949 GCF_015228065.2 Penaeus monodon
GTAGAAGGGAGGAAGAGGAAGTAGGTATTAACAAAACTGGAAGCTCTTGCAGTGGGTTTAACCTTCACTTAA
>NC_051405.1:22217863-22217961 GCF_015228065.2 Penaeus monodon
AGGGGGGGGGGTAGGGAGCGAGGCACAGACAGACAAAGGAAAGCAGGCAGATGGTAGACACACACACGGCGAAAAGAGGAGAGACAGGACGTTTCCCC
>NC_051405.1:22217988-22218116 GCF_015228065.2 Penaeus monodon
AATAAATCACTTCGTTTTGTTTCATATGTAATTTGTGGTTTTACTGTTTATTCAATTATTGTTTTTTTTTCAACAATTTCGTTAATTCGATTTTCTATCGACTAATTTCCATCTTATGTCAACGTGTA
>NC_051405.1:22218140-22218660 GCF_015228065.2 Penaeus monodon
GGTGGGGGGGGGGGGGGTGACGATTAAATTTAATTAGAATTATTTATCACTTTCATTTACCTATGTGTCATTTATTGCTCCTCCTCCCCACCCCAGATTAAGTTTCCTTAATTAATTTAGCAATTGTTTTCCCGCAACTTCCTTGTTTTGTACCTCCCTACCTCCCGTTCACGACCATTTCACAATACAATCAAGCTATTATGGCTAATAAATTTTCATATTTTTCTTCTTTTTATCACTTTTTTTTTACCTTTTACAATAGCGTAAGATGATCTTATCGCTGAGACTGGTTTCGAGTAACTGCTATATTTAGCTTAAAAAATAGAGTACCATGCATTTCCCCTTTGTGTACAGCTACATAAAATACAAGAAATAGTAGAGCATGGAGGAGAGAGAAGAAAAAAAGATAAACGAAACTGGAAGCTGGTGGCGATGATAGTCAAAAAAAAGGGAAGAAATAACACCAGGTGATCACAATATATTGATGTTTAATATCTTGTCCACAATTTGCAAGTCACGC
>NC_051405.1:22221380-22221528 GCF_015228065.2 Penaeus monodon
CACTGAAATCAGAATGCTTTACACCAAAACGGATTAAACAGACATGCTCCGCCTTTGTTGATAATTAAGTAATCCAAATCAACGCCTAAAACATCAACAATGAAACAACAAAGAAACAAAGAAAAGGAAAAGGTGACCCCTAACAACC
>NC_051405.1:22221569-22222506 GCF_015228065.2 Penaeus monodon
GTCCCGCCGACCGCAAGCTGTATTTTATTTGTTTATTCTTCGTGTTTAGACATCTTTTACCCACCCGCCCCTCTCTCTCACGCTCCCCGCGACATTTGGCGGGACTTTATTTTCACGACCCCCCGCCGATGCCGCGTCTTCCGGCTTCTGAAGAGATTTAGTCATCCATGCTCCGGCAAATCTATTGAGAAAGCCCGCGCCGGTTGCGAAAGGGTTAGATGGGGTTATTTGTGCCTCGTTTTGGCAGTTCGTACGAGTCCATCACTTTGAACTGTGTTGCGAGAACCGCCCATGTTTATTGTTTAGACAGTAAACAAGTAGAAAATGGTGGTGTGACGTCATTCACTGTCAACAAAGGCTTACGCTGGCCACATTTCAAAGTAATTTTCCCAATAGAACTGCATCTTTCAAAGGCGTTCTAAATAAGCACATTGAGTGACTCCCGCGCGAGAGTAGCATGGCAGATGATGGCGTCCGATGCATTTTACCAAAAGAACACCGTAATTGAGGCAAGGGGAAAGCCGGGCAATCTCTGGGCCAATAAACAGCGAAACAAATTGGTATGACTGTGAATGTTACTTAAAAATCGTCTTCCGGCTGAACACTGCCCCTACCGGAGACTAAACAATGTTGCCATCCGCGCGTCACCTCAATGGGATCGCTTCCTCTCCTCAATCTATCCTTGCGCTCGGCACCGGAGGATGCTAGGCGTCCCTCTCCCTGTCTTTCGTGTTAGCAAGCGCCCTGGAGAAGGGTGTTTTGCCCCTCGTCTTATCTGATGGGGAGTAATACCACCGGGAAAAAATCGGCTGCGCTGGTGTGGGCAATAGCTCCTAAGAGTATACAATGCCCGGCACATGAACGAAGTGACACACCTATTTATGTGTTCCATGAGGGAGTCTTTCTCTCTGGCTTTCGTTCACGCGGAGGTTCTGCC
>NC_051405.1:22222545-22222663 GCF_015228065.2 Penaeus monodon
GTGGGTTTGTCGGTCACATTTCCTTGATGCTAATGCCCGCTTACTTATACTTGTGGTACTTGGGTTGTTATTACGAGGAAAAAAAGGAAGGAGGATGACGTATTAGATTTTTTTTGCG
>NC_051405.1:22223205-22223657 GCF_015228065.2 Penaeus monodon
CAACAACTTAATGAACTGCCATAATCGAACGTTGTCTGCGATGCGGGCCCGACTCCTCCCCAACAAACAAACATTCAGCCATTGCAATATCTAGGGGGAAATGTACCCCTCTCACCGTACACTGCATGAGAAAAAAAACAAAAAAACTTTTGTATTGATCTCGCAGTTAGACTTCGCACACAATGCCGCCCGTGTGTTCATGATTACATTATCTGTTTTCCTTGAAAGACTGCAGCGAGGGGTCACTGTGGTGAGTCACACATAATGTAAAACTAACAGCTGGCAGTCCCAGATGGCACACCTATCGCGCTTGTTGTTGTTGTATGCGGTCTGGTCTGGATATTTGAGGATACACCTACACTGATTCCCAATACAAGCAGCCTTGGTCACGCGTAAAGTCATTTCGCTGTACGTTAGGTTAGGTTAGTTATCGGATTTGTCATTCGTCGCCG
>NC_051405.1:22223794-22223900 GCF_015228065.2 Penaeus monodon
CGTCTTTTTACCCCGTTAGTCTTACCCTGTGCTTTCTTGTCTCTGCCACTCTTCATGCTAAGCTCACTACCACCTAATCTCCCTCCCACTCATTCCTTCCTCTGCG
>NC_051405.1:22223988-22224476 GCF_015228065.2 Penaeus monodon
CCTTCCCTCCCCTTTCCTCTCCCTCCCCCCTCCCACTCTCTTCCTTGCCCTCCCTCCTTTCTTCATCTCTCTCATTTGCTTTCTTTTTGATTTTCCCTCCTAACCTTCCTCTTTCCTTCTTCATGTCTTCTTTCCTCTTTCCCTCACCTTCCCTCGCTTTCTCCCACCCTCTCCTACCCTTCCTCATTATCTCCCGCTCCCTCCCCCTCACTCCCTCTCTCCCTACCTCAGTCTATTTCATACTCACCCCTCCTCTATGCCTGTCCCTCCCTACCTACCTCTCTTCATTTAACTCTCTCTCTCTCTCCTTCTCACCTCTCCCCCCCCCCTCCCTACCTGCCTACCTTTCATTTCCCCTCCTCTCCCTCCCTCCCTACCATTCTCCCTCTCTTGCCTACCTCTCCCGTCCCCTCCCCTCTTCTCCTTCCTCCCTATTCTTCTTCCTCTCCTTCCCACCCCTCCCTCCCTAACTGGCGACTTCCCCCCCC
>NC_051405.1:22224539-22225426 GCF_015228065.2 Penaeus monodon
CTCCTTACCTCTCATCCTCTCCTTCCCACCCCTCCCTCCATCCCTCCGTACCTACCAGCCTCCCCTTTCCTTCCCCTACTCTACCCTACCCTTCCCCCCTCTCTCTCTCCGCTATTTCTTTTCATCTGTTTCTGTCCTAAACAGTTATTGCTCGTCCTTGAGTATTGCCTGTCGAGTGGTCACTAATTAGTATCGGAGAGGTTCAAAATAAGTCCTTTTGCGAGTCAGAATAATGTGGCATAATGAGGGACAGGATGACAATTTAGGAAACATGATGTAGCGGAATATATGATGGCGTGTTTGATATTTGCAGGAAATATGAGCGAATGTAAGATATAGTGTTAAGTATATTGAAATATATAACACAATGTGATAGAATGTGTTGAAAGGGATGAACAAAAATAACAAAATGTATATAAAAGAAGATAGAATCGAAGATAATATTAAACAGAATAACAGTAAGATATTTTAGAGAATATTAAGAAATAAGCTTCCGTATATGGATTGTGGGGAAAGGTATGAACATATATAACAAAATGTATGTAACAGAAGATAGAAAAAATGTATGATAAAAAACAGCAGAATATTTACCAGAAATACCCATTAATCGAATGTGTTGAAAGGCATGAAAAATGTATTAAACAGAAGACAGAATATAAGAAAATATTTGACATAATAAATAACAAACTACAACGAAAGACTATTTAACAGAATATTAAGAATTGAACAGAGAACAGGAGCTGCAGAAGTGACAAATGGCTCCCACTCAAAAAAGCACCAAAGTTGGACGGACTGCCTTGAATGATAATTGTAATGATTACCGTCTCAGCATATTGAGACCAGACCAAAAGTAGAAGAGGTTTGGTCGATGCCTGTTTACAAGCATC
>NC_051405.1:22225865-22226892 GCF_015228065.2 Penaeus monodon
GGTCCGCTCCCGGTCCATCTGTCCTCTATTTTCGTTAGGAATGCTCGGCTCATCCGCTGGAGGCCACGGCCGCAGCGGGTTATAAAAAAAGGTTCAGCACTCATAAGCAACGCTGTCATCTCTCCTTCTAATAGCTCTCTGGCTAAACGCTGTAAGTTTTGCTAATTGCCGCCCGCCCTGCCATGAGAAACGCGGTGGGCGCCACCATGGGCTAACGAGACGAAGGCAAGCACATCCATCGACCGTGTTTGCTGATCGAGGCGGAAGCCCCTCGCGGCCAGTTCATCAGGCTCGTAACTCCAACTTAGGCCTTTAAAGAAAGAGCTCGCAGTAGATCAGACGACTCCGCGCTCTGCCACAAAGATGGAGCCGCCGCGTCGGGGAGCGCGCATGCAGAGTACCCTCTTGGAACACGATCAGTGTAGGCGACGCCGAGGACGAGGCGCATGGCCTGCATGGCGATCAGGGGGAGGTGTGAGCAGTCGTGACCAACCTCTTGGCGGAGAGAGGACCCTAAAAAGGCCGTGGATATGCTCGCTACCTTGAGAACGAACCATAGCGCCAGACAGCTCGTAGGACGTGGCTTGTCTGTCCGATGAACCGAGGACTGCCCTGCCCTGCCTCGGCGCTCAATTAAGTATAAACAAACATTGGGATTACTTCAGGACTTGCGCGAAAGGTGGACCAGATTCGGAAACCTCCTTGTGGGATCTCGATAATTGCGCGGAAGGTGTGTCAGTTTTCCGAGCTTCTTTTATCTCATTGGTAGCGCCAAGAACACGGAAAGGTAATACTTGAAGCTCTCCTTTTCCTGAAGAAACTATCTCAAAGAGGAAGCTTTTAAGGAGCTTGTAGATAACGACCATTACGGGATCCATCTATTGTCTCAGTAATACAAATATTAACAGTTACTGCTAACGAGATTCTGTTTCTGATTGCTGGCGGTGGAAATAGAGACGAGATTTATGTAAAGACATCGAGGATTTGATACCCACGTGTTTTTTAAAGTCCGCCATCTTGCTGGATG
>NC_051405.1:22227450-22227627 GCF_015228065.2 Penaeus monodon
GCCTTTTTAAATTTTTTCTTCCACCCTGAAAATACTCTTGTTGCATATCAGAACTGTTTTCAATATGAGGAAGAACTAATGTTGTCACGGTTCGATGCCTGAGTTGAATGCAATGTCGCTGTGCAGGAACCTCATGCCGCGGTGTGTTTTTGTATAGATTGAATTCCCTATCTCAGA
>NC_051405.1:22228151-22228342 GCF_015228065.2 Penaeus monodon
TCAGAATGCAAAAGGCGCCGTACTTAACGGGCTCCACCAGAAGCCCTTTGTCATATATGCCATCAGTATGCCAACGCAGAGGCGTATACATCGACATCTCCCGGTGCATGGCGATTTGGCGGCGACCCCTTGACACATCATTTCAAAATCGCTCGGCGCTGCCCCAGGTTTCGCTCGGACGGACACGTCAG
>NC_051405.1:22228612-22228684 GCF_015228065.2 Penaeus monodon
TTCTAATTAACGATTCCTCGCCACGACGAAGGAGTGTTCTTGGGAAGTGTCTTCTCTACACTCATGTCATGG
>NC_051405.1:22228737-22228830 GCF_015228065.2 Penaeus monodon
ACGCTTGATGACTGAAAGCGCGCCCGAAGGTACGATTGGAGGAGTGGCCGAGTGGGTGGGCAGATGTAGGGACGCCTAGGATATTGGTATTAA
>NC_051405.1:22229366-22229997 GCF_015228065.2 Penaeus monodon
CGATGTATCAAGAAGGTAGCATGTGGGGTAGGGGGTTAAAAGGGGGGGGGGGTTGTTTTGGCGGAGGGTGGAGGATGGGGTGAGAATGTGTGGGGGGGGGGGATGGCGATTGGCTCTCACGGGAGGATCTCAAGACGTCCACGTGGCAAGCGAGAAGGACTCATGAAGGAAGTCATAACTTCTGTGACGTCGCGTGATCCAAATGCCCAACACCTGCTTCGGCCAAGTTCAAGGTGAGACGGAGAGTCCGGAGAGACGGGGAGACAGAGAGTCCGGAGAGACGGGGAGACAGAGAGTCCGGAGAGACGTGGAGACGGAGAGTCGGGGAATCGGGGAGACGGAGAGTCAGAGAGACGAGGAGATGGAGAGTCGGGAACTCAGAGAGTCGGGAATCCAGGGAATCGGCAAATCGGGGAGACGGAGAGTTCGGGAAACGGGGAGTTCGGAGATGCGGAAAGTCGGGGAATCGTAGAATCGGGAGAGTTCGGGCAGTCGGAGAGTCGGCCAGCGTCGGATTCAATTAGCTTTACGGGAAGAGGGACGTGATGAGAAGGGCCGCTTGCTCTGACTGCGTCGCCCGCTTCGCCCGCTTCGCCTTTCGGCCGGTCTAGCTTGGCTGACGGGTTGATTG
>NC_051405.1:22232198-22232286 GCF_015228065.2 Penaeus monodon
TGACTTTATTATACCTGTATGACTTGCTTGTTGGTTCTTCATTGCATTGAGACTGATCATGATTGTATTAATGATGGAATTAACGATG
>NC_051405.1:22232666-22232887 GCF_015228065.2 Penaeus monodon
AATTTTGACATCCCCTTGTAATGTTTATTTCACCTTGAATTTTTTCCATGTCGCTTATTTGGAGATTAAATTTAGTATATATTGCTAATTTGTTTGCTTTTACTGTGCTAATATTGGTATTTCTCAATTTCTCAATAGTTTGCTTATCCTCGCATCTTTTGAATAACTTGAGCTGCTTAGTAGATATAGTTCAGTCGTTTTCTAAAATCACTTATTTTGAA
>NC_051405.1:22233102-22233216 GCF_015228065.2 Penaeus monodon
TACATACGTATATGTCAGAATATTCGAAACAGCTTATATACTGTGTTTTCCCACAGGGCTTCCATTATATATCGTTTCTTGCCATTTTTTCTCAATTTTCCCTCTCCCTCTGCA
>NC_051405.1:22233253-22233617 GCF_015228065.2 Penaeus monodon
CGTCCTTGCCATTCGTCCATTTCATCTGCGTCTTCCATCCATGCATTCTCCTCTAGTCCTTCCTCTCTCTCCTCCGCGTCTTCCTTTAACCTTATTGTTCCTTGCAAAGTTTACGACACACTCCACCTCCTGTTCTTCCCTTCTTCTCTCGCTCTCTCCCTCCACCTCCTGTTCTTCCCTTCTTCTCTCGCTCTCTCCCTCCCTTCCTCGTCTTTTCTCTCGTCCCTTCACAATCATCACGGCTGCCTTGTGTGCTGTTATCACGACCTCATTCGCAGCCACAAGCAAAGGCGCTTGTCTTCCATTTGTCACTGTGGCCAACTGGGTCTCGCCTTTGAATCTTGGGGACGCCTTGTGCCTGTGC
>NC_051405.1:22233913-22234083 GCF_015228065.2 Penaeus monodon
ATCAGTTTCCCTATCTCCTTTTAATTCATTCCTCTTTGTCTTCTCCTCTACTTGCATTTCTGTTCGTCGTGCCATTATCATTATTTCTCTCGCTTATTTTTTCTGTTTGTCTTATCATTATTATCAACATCTGTTGTATCTGTATTCCTTCTTATCGTGACAGTTACGTT
>NC_051405.1:22234182-22235239 GCF_015228065.2 Penaeus monodon
GTTTTTTTTTAGAACAGATTGCATGACTTATTTCGGCGTAGTTATCCCGTTAATACAGTCCTTATTGGTTCCGTTTAAAACAAGTGCTGAGCATGAGCGGCGATTGAACATGATGTTCCCCATTCACTGTAACCTTCCCTGTAACATCAGCATTGTCCCAGTAGCCATTAACAGCACCAAACCTACCATCTCAATTATTAATTCTACAACAGCAACTTGATTTGCATTAGAGGTCGCGCCGCCACGACCGAATCGTTTTTATCAGTCAGTTTCATCTCTCGCTCTCTCTCTCGCATCACCACATCCATTTTCCGACTGACACCTTATCTGTCATCACCAGTAACATCACCAATTAAATCATCACCAGAAACTCCTCCTCCCACGCGGTGACGTCATCAGCAGCACTCGCATACCCCAAGCGCGGACTTACACTGCTGACTTTTACAAGCTTCCTAAGTAGGATAACCCAAGTGCATACTTACCCATGAATATACTTACCCAAGTGCATACTTACCCATGAATATACTTACTCAAGTGCATACTTACCTATGAATGTACTGACCCAAGTGATACTCTAGTACAGACTTGGATAAACACTTACACAAGTACACACACATGTACAAATTTATCCAAATACGTTCTTACTAATAAACTCGCCTACCCAAGTACACATTTATCCAAGTACACAGTTCCTATGAACACACACCCATGTACACATTTCTCCAAGCGCGCTCTTACCCACGCACATGCTTACCTAAGTACGCACTTCCCCAAGCACAGCCCCTTACTAACGCCGCCACTACCACCGGCACCCAGCACTGTAATCATCACCATCATTCAATACCAGGAACGATTTTACAGCGCTGGGGTAGACTTTATATTTATTTCCCCTCAGGTTGGCCCATATATAACCCTCTCCCCTCATAAAAAGTCCCATCGTCAACATCCGTCCAGCGAGTGACCAATGGCGTCTGGAGTTGTTGCAAGGAGCTGATAGATGGCGCCTCGTTAGCCGCGAGGTAAACACCCTGATTTACGACGTTAGAGGGCCTGTACT
>NC_051405.1:22235381-22235734 GCF_015228065.2 Penaeus monodon
TTTACCTTCTACCCTCTTATTCCCCTTCCAAGCCCCACCCAGGATCCGAGTCGCTCCCCTCACTCCTCTCCCCTCTTCGTCCCCCTCGAACTTCTTCCCTCGGCGTGTAGGACTGTAATGCTCTTTTCTCTCGTCTCGACCTTCCTCTCCCTCTATGGAACGAGGGGTGTAGGTATGGCCACGTCGCAAAACATTGGTCGATCCTTTTCTTGCACCTTCGATCTTGCTTTCTGTCTTACTCTGTCTCCTGTTCTTTCTATTTGTCTTTCTGTCTGTCTGGTTATCTCTTTGTCTTTGTCTCGTTCCATCTCGTCTAACCCCATTTCTTCTCCTTTCCTTTTTTCCCCACTTCA
>NC_051405.1:22235862-22236046 GCF_015228065.2 Penaeus monodon
TTCCCTCTTGTTATATCACAGATTAACCCCTACTTAACCCCCATGTATTCGCACTTCTTTACACTCAGCATATGACGCAGCTACAATTTTCATTAACCTTGCCATGGTATATACAGCAAGCAAGATCAAGATGGAACGTAATGTTACGACATAGCATCACTGAATAAGCACATACTTCACCATT
>NC_051405.1:22236066-22236425 GCF_015228065.2 Penaeus monodon
AGCAGTACTTATATTCAAATCTAAAAAGGAAAACAAACTGAAAATACCAATAGTACTCACTTTTGAGAAAAGCGTGTGAAATTTAAACGAAAAGGCTGTTGATATCCCGACTGCTCTACGAGAAATTGCGTGACGCAAAATAACCACTACGATAATATCCACATCACGAGCGAGACAGAAACACGTGAATTGGTAATTAAAAGAGCCGAGTCTCGTTCGCCCTGTGCTTTTTAGGTTGTTTAGTGTCGAGAGGAGAAGCTTCTGTGTAAACGTTAGCTGCAAGTATAAGGTTCGGTGGGGGTGAGATCAGGCACAGGGAAGGTGTGTGTGTCGAACAGGGAAATAATTTTGTTGTTTTC
>NC_051405.1:22237669-22237798 GCF_015228065.2 Penaeus monodon
TCACCAGACAGAGAGACAGAGAAGGATCTGCAGCTCAAAAAACAATCAGCTTCATGAGTCTGACCTTCCGAACGAGTCAATGACCTGTCGACCCTTCTCGCTGACCGGGATGGGAAAATGAAAAAAAAA
>NC_051405.1:22238085-22238733 GCF_015228065.2 Penaeus monodon
CACAGAGACCAAAGGGGGAACCGGAGTGAGGACGATGCAAAGGATAGAATGTGCGAAAACACAGACAGAGAAAGACAGAAAGAGAGACAAAGGCCGAAAGGAGACAACAGGAGGAGAGCGAGGCAAAGGAGGAAGAGAGGGAAAATGTGATAAAGAGATATAGAGTGCGTGAGAGAATACTGTGTCCAGAGAGAGAGTGCGAGATATACACAATCAGACAGTGACAGAGAGAAAGACAGATAAACCGAGGAAGAGTATTAGAATGAAGATACATAGCAAATAAGTAAATAAAGAAGAAAAAAAAACAGAAGACATTGAGAAGCGCATAAAACCCAAATCGTCAGTCACCTTTCTTTAATTAGGATGAAGTGAAGTGGTCAAGAAGGGTGAGTGAAGGGGGGGGGGGAAGGGGGAGAGAGGGAATGAGGAGGGATCCAGCATAATTATGATTAATAATAATGTGTTTCACGTCTTAATGAGGCAGGTGTCCAAGGTGATCCGGGCGCATTTTACAAGGGCGATCAAGTCATTTCAGGAACATCAGGGTTAATGAGTTGAAGAGAACATCTTTAAGCATGTATATCTCTATTAATTTCTAGTCATGGAAATTTTCTTTCGGTCACGGTAGCTATGCATTTGCAAGGTTGT
>NC_051405.1:22238783-22239362 GCF_015228065.2 Penaeus monodon
TATATATATATATGTTATTGTAAAGTAGAGGAAAAAATATTACGTGTTTCCTATTATATTTACTTAACCAAGGGAAAAAATAGCAAAGGGAGTGCGAGGAGGCGGTTTGTGGGGGATAGAGGGGAAGGGAGGGGGGTAGGGTTCCGGATTTTGACAAATTAGAGAAATAAATCGATTCCTCAAGGGTGTGGGGGTTTTCGAATTTATTTTGGAATTTCGAAACGGGGGAGGGAAGGAGAGAAGAAGGTGAGTGAAAGGAGAAGGGATAAAGTGCAAGGCTGATTTATGGGTCTTGGACACGGTGGGGGAGGAGGGGAGGCCAGGAGGGCACGAGGGAATGGTTGGGGAAGGGGAGGGGTGGGGAAGCGAGGGGTGGGCGTGGGGAGACCAGGATGGGCCGAGGGAGGAGTGGGGGGGAGGGGAGAGTGAGGGGAGGATGACGAGTAGGTGGGGGGAGGGCGAAGGGGGTTGGAGAGACTAGGGCAAGGGGGGGGGGGAGGTTCAGCTGAAGGTGTGAAGTGGAGGAAAAAAGAAGAGATAAGAGGGAGTGAGGGGGGGGGGCGAAGGAGGGAAGATAGG
>NC_051405.1:22239576-22239692 GCF_015228065.2 Penaeus monodon
CCATCTCATGAATACATATCTTGCTAGGTAAAATCCTACACATTTGTACATATTCCTACACGCCAACTCCCCACTCGAGAAAAGACCCCCCACACTACCCACCCTTTACCCATATC
>NC_051405.1:22240007-22240346 GCF_015228065.2 Penaeus monodon
ACAAAGGCCGCCTCTCCACACAGCAAAACTGCGGTCCGTCCACGAGACTCCCGAATGCCGCTGGTCGCCCGCTCCGCCGTCGCCGCCACCGGGGAGAGTTCCTGTGCAGGCAAAACGCCAAATGATGATTATCACCATCAAAACTTTATCCCCGCAACATCTATATGACTCGAAATCCACGCAAACCATATATAACAATCCTCGATTAAATGCTGATATTCAGTTCATAAACTAGTCGGTGATATCTACGTCACTAGGCTGATATATTTCCTTATTTTTCGAGGAGCCTCTGTCTCGGGAGAAAGAATTGCTTGGGTCCAGATTCTGAAACGTCACTTA
>NC_051405.1:22240383-22240487 GCF_015228065.2 Penaeus monodon
CCTTTCCTCTTTCTCTCTGTCCCTCTGTCTGTATTTCTGTATTTCTGCGTGTGTCTGTCTGTGATGACTGTCAGTTCATTTCTGGCTTTGACTTTTTGTTTGTT
>NC_051405.1:22240721-22240984 GCF_015228065.2 Penaeus monodon
GGCATATGATTAGATCTCAATCAAGTTACCTACTTAACGTTTAGACAACTCTTTTTGCAACTGCTCATGAATCTGTCTTTTTTTTTTCAAAGTCCTAATTTTTTCATTGTTTTTCATTCTTTTCCATTATGTTTCAAGTTTCATTGTTTATTTTTTGTTTTTATTAATTGCATTTTTTTCATTATTTTCATTACTTTTTCTTTTTTCAATATTATTAATATTATTTTTTTCTGTTATACTCACGCTTCATAAAAAGGGTGAGG
>NC_051405.1:22241400-22241502 GCF_015228065.2 Penaeus monodon
AAACTCTCATCCCGCAGCCAGGAGGGGAAGGGGTGGGAGAGGACACTTTCGAGGGTAGGGAGGGGGTGTGGGGGGGGTGAGTGACCGGTGTAGACTCCCGCA
>NC_051405.1:22241904-22242113 GCF_015228065.2 Penaeus monodon
CACAGGGGGCGTGGTGGTGTGTGTGTCGGGTCTTCCCTCTCGCTGGGTTCGCGTCCTGGGTTGCAAACGAGCGCGGCAAACTGCTGGCCTTGCAAACGGCTCTCATCGCAACATTGATTTTGGCACAAAACCCAACTTGTCCTAATATGTGTTAACCAAACGTACCAGATACTTTCGTCTCTTTGTTAATTTGATTCGATTTACGGTGC
>NC_051405.1:22242177-22242259 GCF_015228065.2 Penaeus monodon
TAAAAAGAATGAGGAAGAAGGGAAAAAAAGAAGGGGGATAGGGATAAGCATCTCCCTCCCTCCTCCTCTGATTCTGTGAAAG
>NC_051405.1:22242432-22242904 GCF_015228065.2 Penaeus monodon
ATGGAAGCGGAGAAGGAATCAAAAATACCCCCTTGTCTAGAAGGGCGATTTTTCATATTCCGGTCCCCCCCCCCCCTTCCCTCCCTCAAACGTGGAATGATCGTCTGATAAATGCAATATACATGGGGCCGCCTTAGCAAGTGAACAAGAGGGCGACTCCGTCTTTTAAAAGAGGTTTGGTTGCACAAAGACACAAGGCAACCGGCAGAGAGAATGTCATTGGGCGCCATATTTATCTGTTTATTATTTGATAAGCGCTGCTGGGACTTCGGCTAAAGAAGAATGAATGACTTGCACATTTGATATTCATAACCAGATAATCAATGTTGCCAAGACAGAGTTAGGGCGAACCGGCTTTTAATTTGTCATAAGTTAGGCGACTTTGTTATACATAGAAATATCGGTTCATCGTCTTCCAACTTGGTTTTATTCTCTCTCGGGTAGGGGGCAGGGGGTTGGGGTATTGGGGGGA
>NC_051405.1:22243026-22243131 GCF_015228065.2 Penaeus monodon
CTTAGGAGACGAGGTTGAAATGTCACCATACGGTTTAGCTGTATTTTTGATGGTGATTTCGTTCGTTGTAAGACAGGTGGCTTTATTTTGTGTAATGCGCCCAGG
>NC_051405.1:22243689-22243788 GCF_015228065.2 Penaeus monodon
TTTGCAATTTTGATCAGAAAGAATATTACGGCTGTGAACGTCATCCCAAGATAATCAAGCTTTTCATCATAATGGCGGTACTGATATGCATACGTATAA
>NC_051405.1:22244522-22244747 GCF_015228065.2 Penaeus monodon
CTGAGATGACAGCCACGACACATGCTTACGCTTCCTCCGGTCAACAGGCTAACGAAGTATCCGAATTTCTCGCCGACTATTGATTGCTGATGAGACGCGGTGAGAACAGAGGCTGTTTTCTAAATACTAAATGATAATGATTATCATTCACAATATGTTTATTTTTATTCATTTATTTGTTTGCTTATTTTTGCTTCTTACGATTATTCTAGTTTTTTTCTATAG
>NC_051405.1:22245624-22245994 GCF_015228065.2 Penaeus monodon
TCTTCAACTTCCGCACTTCCTTCTCTCTACCTCCCATCTCCCCCAACTCACCAACCCCCGTGCTTCAATGTCCCTCGCCCCCCCCCTCCTCCATCCCCACCAACCTCCGTGCTTCAATGTCCCTCGCCCCCCCCCCTCCTCCATCCCCACCAACCCCCGTGCTTCAATGTCCCTCGCCCCCCCCCCTCCTCCATCCCCAACCCCATGACCACCTCCCCCCTTCCCCCTCCCCTAACTATCTCCTCTCTCCTCTTCCCCTCCCCCCCCTCCTAACTTTCCACCCCTACCCCTTCCCCTTCCATCGCCTTACCTCCCCCCCCCCCCCCGATATTCCTTTGCATCTCTCGTCGTCCCCAACTACCTCCCTCAA
>NC_051405.1:22246024-22246153 GCF_015228065.2 Penaeus monodon
TTAACGTGGCATCTACTTTGCCGTGTTTCATCCTAAGCGTCATGTAGTGGACCGACCTCGCCAACACATAAAGTTTGCGTGTTATGTTTGGTGTTATATCGAAGAATAATGTTGCTTTAAACACGGCGG
>NC_051405.1:22247141-22247419 GCF_015228065.2 Penaeus monodon
CTCACCCCCCCCTTTCCCCACCCCTTGCCGAAGGTGTGGGGAAAGGGGGGGGGGACCTTCCGCTGGACCTTCCGCCAGGTCCATCGGCGCTAACCCCCCACCCCCCACCCCCATCGGCGCGGCTCTCTGATAAGCACATCTTGCGCCCAAGTCTTTCTGAAGGGAAGCATTGATCCCTTGTCTAAGTCCCGGATCTTCCATTGTTAATTAGAGAACGTGCCGACAGACGTCATGAAGCTCTGGCGGGAAAGTTGGTTCCTCGCGCGCCGGATAAACGC
>NC_051405.1:22247469-22247547 GCF_015228065.2 Penaeus monodon
GGAAGGGAAGTAGGAGGATGATCTTGGGTTCGGGGGGGAGGGCGGTGATAGATTTGTTGTTTGTTGTTTGTAGTTGGT
>NC_051405.1:22247907-22247993 GCF_015228065.2 Penaeus monodon
CCGGTAAGCGAGCACGGAAGGTCACTGAACATTTTTCGTGATGAGTCATGAGGTGGAGGGTATTTAAATTAGAGGGAACGAGAAAC
>NC_051405.1:22248956-22249188 GCF_015228065.2 Penaeus monodon
AACACTGTATGTAGTAAAGAGACCCAGATGTACAGTTCACTTCGAATGAATCTGTATTTCAGTACAGATACCAAGTGTGCATTTACAATCTCTTCCCCCCACACGCAGTGCACTTAGGTGTTCTGTTTGATTAGTTTATAACGTGTCCAAAATTAGAAGACTGGATTCTGTTATACCGATACTCAAGAGTCATCATAGAGTGACTCCTTTGGCTTTGGGAAATGACATGAGT
>NC_051405.1:22249222-22249408 GCF_015228065.2 Penaeus monodon
CTGGCATGCATGACCAGTGACCAGACACGTGACTTCATGACGGAGTGAAAGTCATGTTCGAGTCAACCTGTCAGTCACCTATGAAGTTCAGAACATGCGTGGAGAGAAAAGGTTTGATATTGGTGATGCTGGTAACAGAAGGCCAGGGGAAGGGGCGATAGGGAGCATCTTATTGGCTTTCTTGGC
>NC_051405.1:22249478-22250382 GCF_015228065.2 Penaeus monodon
TCAGAAGCACCATGGAGCACTTTAGAACAACCAGGAGCATCTTAGAGCATCTTTTAGTTTTTTTTTTAGTACATTAGAGCAACTCGGGGCAACGCGGAGCATCTTTCAGAGCATTTTGGAGCATCATAGTGAAGCATCTTGTAGCGAATCTTTTAGCGCCTTAGAACATTTTAGAGGAGGTATAAGCATCTTGGTTGAGCATCTTCGAGAATATCTTTTAGCATCTTGGAGCATCTCGGCGTCTGTGCTTGCCAGTTGAGACGGCTGGCTGCTTGAGGCGATCTCGAGTCCCGTGGAGATCGACGTGTTTTGGTGTGACTGAGACTGTGTGTGTTTGTTTGATTGATTGTATGAGTGTTTGAACGTGCGTGTGTATGTTTATTTATACGTAATCATCTGTTCCAGTATCCAATTTTTAAAATTTGATATGGTGAATGTCCCACATGATGCAATATTCATAGCATTATATGAACAATCACACATATACCAGTCAGACCGGGGAATACCAGTCACACCAAGAAACTCCAGTCACACCAAGAAATTCCAGTCACACCAAAACCACCAGTCACATCAAGAAATACCAGTCACATCAAGAAATGCCAGTCACCAAAAACACCAGTCACGCCAAGAAATACCAGTCACGCCAACGGAAACCCCACACAACAACGCGACCAACAGGAGGACCAACAGCGCCACAACAGAGAGCAGAAGCAGCTGGTCGGCAGCGAGGCTAATGTTGGTGAAGGTCCAAGAGCAATAATTATATTTGAATTTCCCGGAAGCGTTGCTGGATAATAAGTGGCAACTAAGAAGCTAAACCATGTCTGGAGAGGAGGTGCTTCCAGGCCATTTTGACTCCATATATCGGCTTCACGGAGTGTAATGACCCGAAAAGATGGAAACT
>NC_051405.1:22250994-22251295 GCF_015228065.2 Penaeus monodon
TGAGTTTTGGGGTGGCTATGGGAGGGGATGAATTAGTCTGTGTTTGTACTAGTAAGAGGAAAGGAGGAGGGGGGGGGTGTTGGGGAGGTTGTGGAAGTAGGAGGAGGGGGGGGGAGGTTGTGTATATGCCGATGGTGGGGTATCCGGGATATGTATGGGGGAGAGGGGGGGGGTATGTGAAGGGGGCCGTATGTAGGAAGAGGGGAGGCTGTGTGTGCGTATGAGGAGGGGGGTTCATGCGTGCGAGTGTGCGTGTCTGTATACATGTGTGTTTTTATGTGCAAAAGATGCGGCCTTTTTA
>NC_051405.1:22251945-22252188 GCF_015228065.2 Penaeus monodon
CTAAGAAACCAATCACACATTCATTATCTCTTGTGACTAAAGATTACACCGACGGCAGATTACATCGTGTGCGACGGAGACAATCAGTTTATTTCTTACCACTGTGTACCTTTTTTTGTGTGTGTAGCGACACGGGGTATTCGATTGATATTCGATCGAACTAATGTTGGTGCTTCTACTCTGTAATTTTCAATCAGCTGATCGGACAAACGATAGTAACGTTTCAGAACGTTTTTTAGTCTT
>NC_051405.1:22252694-22252834 GCF_015228065.2 Penaeus monodon
ATGGGGTGGGTGCATTCGAAATTTTAATTGTATTTGACGAGGATTCAGTTAAGGGGAAGATATCCGTATACAAAACTCTCTTGTTGTCTTTAGTGGGTTTTAGTCTGTTTCGCGTTGTTTTGTTTTTTTCCTTATTAGTA
>NC_051405.1:22253068-22253229 GCF_015228065.2 Penaeus monodon
TTTCTTCTTCCCCAACTTTCCCCTCGTTCTCAACTTCTTGTCTTAACTTTCCCCTTCTTCTTCTTTTTCACTTCCTCTCCCTCGTTGCATTTCTCCCCCCTCCCATCGCCATTCATCGTTCATGTCTTCTCATATCCCTTCATTCCCTCTTCCAAAAAGGT
>NC_051405.1:22253458-22253949 GCF_015228065.2 Penaeus monodon
CACCACCACAGGATGCACCACTGAGACCTCTTTTTTTTCTTTGGATTCTCAGGTCAAAACTTCCACCCTTGTTGGGAGTCTAGATTGAGCTATTGTTTCTGTACTCGAAGGAATCTACACTTTCTACCCATCCATTTTTTCCCTTTCTACCTTCCCACCAATCTACGGTCTATTTGGGGGGAGGGGATAGAGGGGGAGTAGTGGGGGAAGGGAGGAGAGGAGTGGTATAGATGGGGAGGGGGGAGGGAAGGGGGTTAGAGGGTAGAGGGAAGAACACAAAGGCATTTACACGGGAGAAACAGTCGGTCGAAGTAATTGTATAATCTTCTTAAAGTCTTGTATAAACGAGCCATAAAAGTTGGATGTGTTTATTGGTAGACATTTCGTTTCGGGTGTCATAAACACTGCAGCGCCGGCCACTCCGCTGCCCCGGGCGAAGCTGGGCGCCGCTGCCGCTGCTGCGACCTGGACCGGGGGGGGGGGGGGAGGCT
>NC_051405.1:22256091-22256578 GCF_015228065.2 Penaeus monodon
GCCCAACTGAAAAAGCACATGTGTGCATGTCCGCACAAAACCTTAATCAGTGCAACGTGACAGGAAAAAAATCTAACCCCACAGCTCCCCGCCAATCCACACTTCCTGCAAGCCATAACCGAAAGCGTCGCAAACGTTAAAAAGATCCACATTAGAATAATCCGCGCAATAAGTGCCGGCCCCACGCAGGCTGAGGAAGGCCATCATCAGCTGTAGCTCAGGCCCCGATGAGCCCGGGATCAGCTGTTCGACCTTCACTTCTCATTATCGGCCGTCTTCCTCGCAAAGTTAAGGCGGGGAAATGGAACACGATATATTCGGACGAAAGTATGACGAGCGGAGGAAATGAGAAATAAATGTGGGGAAATGAGGAGACCCCAAACATTGATATAAAAAGGAGATTGGAAAATGATAAAAAAAAGTTTGATGTGTTAATCTGCAAAAACCTTATTGAGCGTCCCCGGGGGCGATCCTGCATTTCCACACG
>NC_051405.1:22256660-22256804 GCF_015228065.2 Penaeus monodon
ACTGTGTATACGAACTTTCTGTGTACGTAGAAAGCAAAATATTCGTTCCTGTGTACACGCCCACGTACACACGCACACGTACGCTCAGGCACGTGTTTGCTATTAGAGAACTGCCTCTGATCGGCAGTTCCGGCCACAGCCTGC
>NC_051405.1:22259565-22259854 GCF_015228065.2 Penaeus monodon
CGATTTTATCCTCGTTATCATTACCTTATCCGAGCGCGTGTTCCACGATCCTGCACCAGTTGCTATTCACCGCACAATTACCTCTTTATTTACAATTTACTTATCATCTTCTGATAGACACGCAGCGACTCTTGCTCTTCAGTATTTCTCAGCAGTGATAAAAAGATATGTCGATATGTGCTGCTATCGAAAGGACTCATCCTAACATTGCAATCAAGTGATTTTTACAAGATATGAATCGAGGAATTGAATTTGCTTTCGGTTGGAGTGAAAAAAAAAATGTATTTTC
>NC_051405.1:22260076-22260248 GCF_015228065.2 Penaeus monodon
ATAAGCTGAGTATCATTCCTCATGGCGAAACCGACTCAGGCAAAATCCACCTTGTTTGATTACTAAGTACGCTCGTTGTTCCTAATCCAGTATTGGATACACTGAACATTAGAAACCATCTTTCGACGTTGTTGTTTCCTTGTCCCTTGGTCAATATACATACAGACAAACA
>NC_051405.1:22260298-22260466 GCF_015228065.2 Penaeus monodon
CTACTGTATTTGCATGCACAATTATTGCCGATTATTAATTAATTTTGTTTATGCCACCATGACCTGACCTCCGCTTCTTCTCCTTCCTCAGGTACGTGAACTTTGACCTCCAGATGCTGGGCCGTCCTGGGTAAGGTAGGTCATGAAAGGATAATGTTAACACAAAAT
>NC_051405.1:22260496-22260957 GCF_015228065.2 Penaeus monodon
AGGCATGAAGCTGTTGTGCTGCTCTATTGAAGGGTCTGATATTTTGTTGATATTATGCCGAACGAGTTTTTTTTTATATCATGTGCTGTGAAAGTGTATTTTGAAGAAGAGGTAAGATAGAGGGAAAAGACATGATGAAAGAAAGAAACAAGAGGAGAAATAAATGGAGGAAGAGGAAAACATGAAAAGAGAGGAAAAAAGATAGAATAAGATAAAATAAGGCAAAAGGAAAATAGAAAAAAGAGAGGGAAAAATATATACACAAGAAACAAGAAACAATACAGAGAAGTACATTTCAAGAAAAGCAAAACACAAAACAGACACAGAAAAGTAGAAATAATATAACAGTATAATTTAGACAAGTATAGCGCATTCAAATAAAAACAGAAACAACATTCAAAAAGAGAAAAAGTTTAAAGATATACAAAAATTTGAAACACGCATAAGCACTCGCACCCGCG
>NC_051405.1:22261173-22261619 GCF_015228065.2 Penaeus monodon
TGCAATACCCCCTTCGCCTGCCGGTTGTTGTGTTGATCCCTGCCTGTGCGGAGTTTAACACTCACTAGTGCATTGGATTCTTCTGTTCGCTCAGGCTGCAATGTTGAATGTTTATTGCAAGATTTTATTGTCCAGCTGACCCGATTTCCTGTTCTTACTTGGCTACTCGTAAGAGCTGTCAAGCCAGATATGAATTTGATGGCTTATTAGCTTTTATTTTATGGTACGGCGGTTAATAAAAGTTGTTTGTTGGGGTCCCTCTTCTTTTTTTGCGCACACAAATCCCTCTGCGCCATTTACAACTGTTGTGTTGTCGAGTTGCTCTCTTTAATGGTGGAGACGCTGCTGACTTCGGCGGCTTGTGTTCGCTCTTATTACGTTGAGGAAAGGAGGAAGGGAGGTTTGGAATTCCGACACGCACACACTCGCGTAGACTCACGCACTCG
>NC_051405.1:22261750-22261917 GCF_015228065.2 Penaeus monodon
TTACTGGATTTACTTGCTCGAAGAAAGGTTGGCGTTAGGAAGGGCATCCGGGAAATTGCAGGTAAAGGTATCAGGCTCCAGGAAATGAGTGCAAAGGAGAGAAAATGAGAGGGTGATTTTTAGAAAGCATTAAAGAAAAAAAAAGAGACCGAAATCTTACAAAGGTG
>NC_051405.1:22262068-22262239 GCF_015228065.2 Penaeus monodon
GTATGTGTGCATATGTATGCGTGCGTGTATGCTGCACCTGCTTTTGTCGATATATTACTACTTACCACAGAGAACATCAGCACATTGCCTGAGCACAATCATTATTCAAGGCATACAACTCTATAACCTAAATTTCGAAACTGTGAATTAGACTAGACATCGCTCATCCAA
>NC_051405.1:22262650-22263060 GCF_015228065.2 Penaeus monodon
AGGTAGACAGTTTAGGGTGAAGGAGGGAAGTAGGTAAGTAGAGATGCCAGGTTAGGGGTCGATAGGAAGGGTGGTAGGTATGAAGGTAGGTCTTTAAAGTACAGTGAATAGATGGGTATGCGAGAAAGTAGGTAAGGAGGTAGTAACAAGGCAGGCAATTAAGTAAATTGGTAGTCATTAGGAACAAGTACGCAGGTAGTTAGTAGGAACAAGTAAGCAGGTAGTTAGTAGGAACAAGTACGCAGGTAGTTAGTAGGAACAAGTACCAGTTAGTTAGTTGGAACAGGTACCCAGGTATTCAGTATGAATATGTAGGTATGTAAGTAACTAAGCACGCAGGTTAGTAACTAGAGTAAGTTTCTAGGCACGCAGGTAAGTAACCAAGCCCACGGGTAAGCAACCGAACACGC
>NC_051405.1:22263098-22263249 GCF_015228065.2 Penaeus monodon
CGGGACCGACTGCACCATTTGGCCGCGCCGCCCCCTCGCTCAACACCGGGAGTTCGCAAGCAAGGCCACAGGCTAAAGGAGGGTGATTGTCGCGATGCAATGACAGGGCAATCACGAGGCAACATATGATGGGCGTGGTTTAGCCCCTCGG
>NC_051405.1:22263573-22265383 GCF_015228065.2 Penaeus monodon
ACATCCTGCCAATCGTTTTTTTTCTCTATTTTTCTTTTTTATAATCAAGACGGATCTAGAACCCAAAACAAGAAACAAAACAACAATTGCTTTATTGATGAGACGAAAATAATAAAAGGCAAGAGCCGGAATATTTTACTTTAATTGTATCATAAAAAAATAAAAAAACATTGAGGATAGAGATGTCCAAAATCGAAATTTTGCTTCCATAATACTCAGATCTGGGAAATCAAGAACGCAAGTACGAACGAACGCACAGATAAAATAAAAGATATCGTTTTATTCAATCAAGCAATCGCGAAAACTAACGCAAATCAAACGAACTTAAGAACGAACGGAGGAACAAAACACAAGAATATCGTCTTGCCCGCATAAGACGAACGAACGAAACAAAATAAAATCGGCATGCGCACCTCTGTCGAACGAACGAAAACAACAACATCGTCTTCCGCGCATCAAGCGAAAGCAACGAAATCGTATTGTCCAGGCAAATGGTCGCAGAAACGAAGGAATGCATGACATCAAAGGACATCTTCTTGTGCACATCGAATGAACAAACGAAAAAAAAGACCGAGAGAAAATGATTTTGCGCCCATCATTCGAACGAACAAACAAAACAAAAGAACAGCGTCTTGCACACATAAAATGGTTCAACGAACAAAACAGAAGAAAACCATCTTGCGCTCATGAATGGTTTGAAAAAAAAGTGATAATAAATAAATAAAAAAAACAATTGGCGCACATGAAATCGACGAACGAACAAAAACTGAAAGAAAATCATCTAGCGCTTATCAGTGGACCGAAAAAAAACTAGATTATCGTCTTGCGCACAACAAATGGACGAACGAACAAAACAGAAGAAAATCATCTTGCGCCCATCAATCGAGCAAATAAATAAAACGAAAGAACATCATCTTGCGCACATCAAATGACCCGAAAAAAGAAAAAAGAAAGGAAAAAAATATATATATTGTCAGGCGCACATCAAGCAAATCCTCTTGTGTTGATGCGACGTCGGAGGATCGAAGACGCGCGAAGCTCATCGACCTCATCTTAATGTTTGTTCATCAGTCCAGTGAATTCGAAATATTTCAATTCCCACTTTAATTTCTCACAATATCCCCTCGGAGGTGAGGGGAGGCGATGGGGAGGGGAGAAGGGGGATTTGAGGGGGGGGGTTACGAGAGGGAATGGAAGGGGGAGGGACTTGTGAGGGGGTTAAGCAGGAGGGGGCGACGGCGAGGGGAGGGGGTTGGGGGACAGGAGGAAGTAAGGGAAGGAATGGAGTGATGAGGGAGGAGGTGGATGTGGAGGAGGATGGAGGTGGAGGTGAGGAAAGATGGAGGTGGAGGAGGAGGAGGAAGACGCCGACGATGACGACGACGAAGGGGGGAATGGAGAAGGAGATGATCAAGGAAGAATGAGAGGTAGATAGGCACAAGGAAGAGGAGGAGGCTAAAGAGGGCGGAGGGACGAAAGGGGGAAGGAGGAAAAACAAGAGAAGGGGAAAGGGGTGAATAGGAAGATAGGAGGAAGAGACGGGAAAGTAGATAATGATGTCGTGAGGGGGAGGAGAAGGGAAGGAAGAGGAAAGGAAGAAGAGGAAGAAAAAAAAAACAGGAAGAAGAAAAAGAAAAAGAAGGAAAACAGAAAGTAGTAAAAAGAAAAGAAAAATGTACAAGAGAATGAGGTAAAGAGGGTAATAAAGAGAGGAAAATGAATAAGGACAAGTGTCATAAGGTGAAGAAGAAGATAAACGCCTTCCACAGCCTCCGCGAGAGATGAGATCTGTCATGATTCATAGATGCTG
>NC_051405.1:22265416-22265696 GCF_015228065.2 Penaeus monodon
TTCATAAGAAGAGAAAAAATAGGGAAAAAAAAGAAGAAAAAAAGAGGAGATATGTCATGATTTTCCATTTCACTCTATCCTTAATCCTGATGCATGTCTTATAATTATTCATCGTGAAGGGAAAAAATGAGTTGGATGATGATGTTTAGGACATTTTTTTCTCGCGTCGTTCACAAATATGGTAATGAAGTTGATAATTTGAATGCGAATTATTTACACGGTAGGTTAGAGGAGTTATTTATACGGGGAAGCTTCTGTTTAGAACTGTATTAAAAAAGAC
>NC_051405.1:22266241-22266398 GCF_015228065.2 Penaeus monodon
AGCAAATAAAAAATGGAAATTGATAAAATGAAAGAGGCAGGTTTAGCAAACACCTTAAACGGCAAATGGTGAAAAAAAAAAAAAATCGTAGTTTTAATGACAATGGCGGTAGCGAAAAAGAGGAAGAAGAATGTTAATGATAATAATAGTAATGGAA
>NC_051405.1:22266568-22267910 GCF_015228065.2 Penaeus monodon
ACGACCACAAGCAGCCAGAGAGAACAACAGCCGAGGCGACCGAGAAGACATACCGTAATGGCACTCGTGAATTCTAACTAAAACAATGAAGGTACAAAAGCAGCATAGAGGCAGTCGGACTACAGCGGGTTCCTTTTCGAGGTCCTTACGGGGAAATGAGTGCTTCTTCTACAACAGGAAGGGAGGGAGGGGTAAGGGGGTAAGGGTGTGGAGGAGACAGGGGAGGGGAGTGGTGTGTGGAGGGGACAGGATGAAGGGGGGTAAAAGGGAGAGGAGAGTGAAAGAGGGATAGAATAGGGGGTAAAAGGAGGGAGGAGGATGGGATAGAGGGTGAGGGGAGAGAAGAGGGAAGAGGTTAAGGGGGAAAAATAGGGAGAAGGTGTGGGGGGAAGGCGGTTAAGGAAAAAGAGGGAAAGGAGAGGGGGAGGAGGGGGAGGAAAGTGAGAAGGAGAAGGTGAGTGGGGGGGATGGAAAGGAGAGTGAGAAGGGGGGAGGGGGAGGAAAGTGAGAAGGAGAAGGTGAGTGGGGGGGATGGAAAGGAGAGTGAGAAGGGGGAGGAGAGGGGGAGGAGGGGAAGGTATGTGAGAAGGGAGGGGGAGTGGGGAAGATGGAAAGGAGAGTGAGGAGAGGGGGAGGAGGGGAAGGTATGTGAGAAGGGAGGGGGAGTGGGGAAGATGGAAAGGAGAGTGAGGAGATGGGGAGGAGGGGAAGGTATGTGAGAAGGGGAGGGGGAGTGTGGAGAATGGAAAGGAGAGTGAGAAGAGGGAGGAGAGGAAGGAGAAGGAAAAGGGGGAGGGGAGGGGGACGAAGGGAAGAAGGCAAAGGGGAAGAGGGAAATAGAAAGGGAGGGGGGGAGGGGAAACGATGTCCTTGGTTCCTGTGTGTAGTGTGTATGTACACCTTTTCGTGGAGTCGAAAAGGCGTACAGGTGAAGGAGGAAGAAAAGGAAGGGTGTAGAAGGAAGTAAAAATAGAGGGGACAGAGAGACGTAAAGGGGAAGGGTAAATGGAAAAGGGAAGGGGAAGAAGAGGCGACGAGGGGAAGGAACAAAAAGAGGAAAAAAGGAAAGGGAGTGAGGAATAGAGTGAAAGGAGGCTAAGTAAGATGTAAGGAAAAGAGGAGGAGAGGAAGATACGACAGGGCAAGGTAGGGAGCAAAAACAGTAGAAGGGAAGTAGAGAGGAAAGGAGGAGAAAAAAGATAGAAGGGAAAGTAGAGGAAATAAAGAGAGAAGAAGAAGCAAGTGAAAAGATAAAAAGGTAAAAGAAAACATGACAATAAAATCTATAGAGAGAGGGAGATAAAAAGATAGAACAGGTGCTAGAGAACAAAAAATAACAATC
>NC_051405.1:22267954-22268165 GCF_015228065.2 Penaeus monodon
GGAGGGGTATGGGGGTATGAGAGGTAAGGAGACTAACTGCTATAAAAATCTTCTAGTGAGCGATGTGGCGGAACTGAAAACTCTTACGCCGCTACCGACGATGTGCTCAGGCAGAAACCGTCTACTCCTTTCTTATTCCTGCTCTACCTTCTTTTCTTTTTGTTCTTCTTCTTTTCGTCTTCAGTTCTCTCTTTCTCCCTCATTTCCTTTC
>NC_051405.1:22268385-22268546 GCF_015228065.2 Penaeus monodon
CCTCCCCCTCCCCCTCTGCCGGGCTTTACTGTATCAATTCGGGATAAAATAGCGGATTTACACTAGCCATGAGAAAAGTAGCAAGTACCTGCAAAGAGTGAGTAAGTGAATGAGAGTAAGATTAAGAATATGGATGAGCGTGGGGATGAGAGGGAAAATGA
>NC_051405.1:22268583-22268825 GCF_015228065.2 Penaeus monodon
ACCAGGGAGACAGATACAAACAGCGAAAGAGATGCACACAAACAGATACACAGTAACAAACAGACGCAAAGCCATAAGCAAAACAAACAACAAACACCCACAAGCAACAGGCACCCACAAAACACACAAACAGACCCTCTTAGAACGTCACCATGAAAGGGAGGTGTCTGTTGGGAGACCGGCAGCCGAGCGCCATTTGCGATGCACGCTCAGCCGAGTCACTGAGAGGGAGAGGGTGAAGG
>NC_051405.1:22269677-22270013 GCF_015228065.2 Penaeus monodon
ACACACAGGCACACGCAAAACATGCCTCCTTCGGAAAGGGGAGAACCCAAAAGCAATAATAATTCACGGGTAGTTGGGATATACGTTCTGCGAGAAAGAAAGAGAGACGGATGGCCTTACTTGCCCGAAATAAGAGAAAAATCTTTATCTTAAGAGGGTGATAACATGTAGATAAATGGGTCTGTCTGTTACAGAGTATTTCTAATTGGTGATTTGATTGTGTGAGAAAAGTTTTTTTTTTAGATTACCGTGTGGAATAAAGAACAGCCTGGTATATTAGAGGGATGCCTTTATAATAGTCTATTGAGCCTTAATGAATGGAGATTGGTAAAATAA
>NC_051405.1:22270462-22270676 GCF_015228065.2 Penaeus monodon
TTTTAAGACTAACTAGCGTCCTCAGTGGAACCAATTATACAAAGAGACCTCCATGCTTGACGTGCGAAGTCTGTGATGTCGAACTTTTCATGGGGCGTCAAGCAAACCTCATGATTCACTTAAAGCACAAAAGAGCGGGCAACCATCGCGACGTGACATGCAGAGTGTCATGCAGAGGAGGAGGCGACGCGACAGCTGAGCATGACGCCGCCAT
>NC_051405.1:22270760-22270850 GCF_015228065.2 Penaeus monodon
GTACCCCATACCCCCAACCACTCTTTGCCTCCCCTCCCCCTTGTACCTATATCCACTTCACTTCCATTTACTCATTCCTCTCCTCCTACT
>NC_051405.1:22271103-22271400 GCF_015228065.2 Penaeus monodon
AACCTCTATCCACCAACCTTGAAAGCAAAACGTATTATTATAACAGTATTTACCTTCGCGTGATGCGAGAGGAAAAAAAAGGGCGGAGTCATTGTTCCCTTCTTGCCTCAACAAGCAGCAGCAAGTCTGTGCAATAAACGTGGCGACACATGCAACAATAAACAGCCGAGGGGGGGGGAGGGGGAGGAGAGGTAATGGCTGCAACATTCAAGACCAATGCGCTTAGGGAAATCACACGAAGGTGGCGATGTTTAATATGATCTTTTTTATCTGATGGAATGTCTGTATGTTTGTTTG
>NC_051405.1:22271688-22271932 GCF_015228065.2 Penaeus monodon
AGAAAAACACCTCCCCTGCTATCATCCGCGAGATCCGCTTTAAGCAGGCATTCTGCTTTTCTCTCCGTCTCTCCCAAGCAGGTGAAGCGAAGCAGTTCTGTTATATGAAAAAAATCAGTGTTGCGTTTGATTCGGGATTCGCCAAATTTTGTTTATGGCGATCGTCGGCCTCCACACACGGCTGGGAATCAGATTAGGAATTACGGCCCGGAATTGGAATAGTCGCGAGTTCTTTTCCGTTGTC
>NC_051405.1:22271977-22272348 GCF_015228065.2 Penaeus monodon
CACCCCCTTCCCTGTTCTTGCATTATATTTTTGCACTGAAGGCTTCTGTATAATGGGATATTAATTTCATTACAGCAAAAATCTGAATAAAAATTATACAAGACGTAACACTGGCCTACAAACTTTTTATTTTATGATTTTATTTCTTAAAAAAAAATCACACTCAAGTACAGGAAACATAACGCCGCCAAAGAATAGATTTTTCATCCCCCAAAAAACTTCTCACGGTTAGGGATGTTCCAAAACTGTGTCTATTATTTGGCAACTGCGATAACGTTTATTGTCGTTCCGAGGTTGAAAATCAGAATATGTAGAGTGCACGTTCACAGAGGCAGCAGAACCTCTCCATAGCTTATAATCTCGACGTCGAG
>NC_051405.1:22272660-22273003 GCF_015228065.2 Penaeus monodon
CCCCGTTTTTCCCCAAGTCTTGTATATTTAAACTCGCATCATAAAGTCTTGCATAATTAAAACAAATAAGCATTGTGACTACCATTCGCGAAGCGCCAAACACGCAAATAATCGCCCTTCCGTCTCCTCGGCACAAGAGCGAGTTTCCCCCTGCGTCGGCGGGTCGATGTCTCTTCCAGGTCGTTTACCAATGTGATATAATTCCGTGTTGCCCAAACGTATGGGACTCTAACCTTCAATTTGTGGACTACTCCCGTTCTCGTGTTGCAGTTAAAATACTATTTATTTAGATTATACCGTGTAAAGACAATGCTATGTATGTTTGCTGTGTGTATTTTTTTTG
>NC_051405.1:22273545-22273829 GCF_015228065.2 Penaeus monodon
TACAGCGATGAGTGTAAAAGTTGTTTACGATTATATCAAGAAAGATATTGTCTATATAAACATGGGGCGTGTAAAAATTTGCATTGTGTTGTGCATCAAAGAAGCCTCGGTTTTAATCTGTGGTGTGTTTGCTGCTATAGAGTCTCTGATAGGATATACGAGGCGATAAAGTTTATCCTGTCGTCCGCCAAATTAAAAGGAGGCCAATATTTCCTTCTCGAGAAATAAGAGAATAAAAGGGAAATTAATTTTCTATTGTATAAGCATATTGCATTTATCACATT
>NC_051405.1:22274017-22274143 GCF_015228065.2 Penaeus monodon
GCACACCTATACGTACAAAGCCTACTAACCTAGTCCCTTCTCCCCGCGGGCTATACATCCTCCCGTCCTCAATTATCTGGCTGAGGAATAACCTCTCCCTTCCCCTCCCTGGAAGGGCGGGGGGAA
>NC_051405.1:22274559-22274836 GCF_015228065.2 Penaeus monodon
CCAGCCTCCCTTCCACATCACCAGTTATTTCGAATTTTCGCGTCACTTCTCCTTCTTTTATTTATTTCCCTTCCCAATGGAAAGCCATCAGGCGTTTACGGTCGGTCTGTTCAATAATGCGGTTCTGTATTGTCAATGATGTTTCAGCAGATCTCTGTTTGGTCCAGTAATCACAAAGCCATTTTAAACTTGATTAAGGCTGGGGAGGGCCGGCGAAATAAGAAGTAGGGCCACAGATTTATATAAAATGGAATCGCGTTCGTCTTTGAGGCGATGG
>NC_051405.1:22275637-22275728 GCF_015228065.2 Penaeus monodon
CGCGGTTCATGGACGGGTTCCTTTGTGTTGTGTGGAAACGCGGTCTTGTGTTGTGTGGCACGGGTCGACTTTTCTTTTCTTTTGTCTCCAT
>NC_051405.1:22275785-22276165 GCF_015228065.2 Penaeus monodon
TTATTTATTTTTTTTTCTTGTATTGGCCTTCGTTCTTCCGTTTTTTCCTCTTTTTTTATCTCTTTGATGATTGTTCTTGTTTTTTTAAACCTTTTTCCCTTCTTTTCGATCGTTCTTTTCTTTGTTTACATATTCCTCTATTTTTATTTTATATTTTCTTTATTAATTTTTTTTTATCTATTCTTTTACTTTTCTCCCTTTATTATCCTATTCTTCTCCTTTCTCTCTCTCTTTTTTATGAGGCAGATGATAATTTGATGCTGTAGCTGGAAGATCAAATAATGTTGCAGGTATGGTTGTAAGATATCTAATGCACAAACATGTGTAGTCACTCAGAGATACACTGGTAGGGAAATAATCGACTTTGATATTATAAACGT
>NC_051405.1:22280826-22280921 GCF_015228065.2 Penaeus monodon
TCTTCTTTGTCTACATCTATATCATCCCTGTACACCTGCACACAAGCACCTGCAAACTCGCTCCTTGCCATCCACGAGCCAAGAAAATATACCTC
>NC_051405.1:22280968-22281239 GCF_015228065.2 Penaeus monodon
CGACGCGCAGACTGCAAGGTGAGTCCCTCCGGTGTCCGTGTCTTAAAGACGGCACCCCACAGATTAGTAATTGAAAGCGAAGGGAACTGCGTGTCCTCCCTTGTGCCTGTAATATTGTATCACACCAGCGCGACTGACCCTCTCGCGGCTTCAAATACCTCGTCGCTTTTACAATGCAGAGAGTCGGTGAGTCCAGTGCAGTATTATGGTGTTCCCTTGAACAATCTAGCCGAGCTGGTTTTCATTTTGTGCGGCGTGTGTGTGTGTGTGC
>NC_051405.1:22281278-22281433 GCF_015228065.2 Penaeus monodon
TTCGGATCCTTCTTGAATTTGGGATTTATTGTTTTTTTTTCTTTGCTTTTCTTTACTCTGATTATATTTGGTATCGAAATCGAGATTGTATTGTTGTTTTGATATATTTTCGCGAGTGGTTTTTCGGTTTTTGTCTATATTCCGACACGGTTCCT
>NC_051405.1:22281549-22281856 GCF_015228065.2 Penaeus monodon
TCCCTCGTTTTCTGATGTATGCGTATGTCTCACCTCAGATCCTTCAAGAATTTTGGGTATATATCTGTATTTTTTTATTGTCTCGATTCCTCCGCGAGTGTCGTTCTGCCATTAAAAAATATGATACATCTTCCTTCGTCGTGTATGTTACTAGATATTTTTCCCCAAAAAATATTCACTCAGAAACATTTTTCTTTGTGATACGAATGTGTTTCAATTTGGAGAAATGCCTCGATATCGCGCTTTCATTTTAATTTTTCCTTTCTTCATAGGCAAGTTTGTGAGACGCTGTGATTTTTTTTATATT
>NC_051405.1:22281893-22282086 GCF_015228065.2 Penaeus monodon
TTCTTCTGCTGGATTCAAAGATATCGAGTGAATTCACCTTTGTGGTTTATGTATCTCAAGTTTCCATTACTTGTGAAGTGCAAGTAGATAGTGCGTGTTGAGACTGACAGCCGTGGTTATGTTGCTTCATTATACACAAAGGGAGTTGTGGAAATGTGTTGTCCAGTTCGGTATAAAAATGCTGTTGCTGATG
>NC_051405.1:22283682-22283944 GCF_015228065.2 Penaeus monodon
TTGTGGCGTGTGGGGAAGGTAAAGTAAGGGGTTAAGGGTGTAGGAGGAAGATTTAAGGTTATAGGGTATGAGGAACAGTAATGGGTCGAAGGAAGTAGAGTGTATATGGAGGGGAGGAATGGGGAACGAGGAGGAAGAGAATGGGAAGGCTGGCAATGGGTACAAGGAGTGGTCTAAGGGTAAGGGGAATGGGGAGTACAGGGCAAGGAGGTGGAGATTGGAAAGATAAAGGGCAAAGAGCGGAAGGAAAAGGTATTAATTT
>NC_051405.1:22284067-22284488 GCF_015228065.2 Penaeus monodon
AGAGGGGTTAAAATTCGCTAAATGGGAGAGTGGGAGTTGGAGCGAGGGAAGGGGGAGGGGGTTAAAACTCGCGAAATGGGGGAGGGGGTGGGGGGTGGGGTAAGACTCGCGAAATGAATAACGTGTTGAGATCGTGTTTGGCGCCGGTTGTTCGTGTCTTCCCGGCCGCGAAATGAATATGCCGAGTGATGTTCTTCTACTTGATCGTGTCCGGTGAAATAAAGAGACAAGGCTATACTCTTTTATACTTTTTTTCCCCTTTTTTGTAGTTTCTTAAGAGCATAGTGGACCGACTCATCTTCCGAGATTCCAATTGGAGATAGTTCTTGACCGGGAAAAGAAGATCTCAATAAACTTACTTCATGCAGAGTTTTAAAAAAATGGAAAATGGGCTTCTCATGCACTGGGCTCATGCTTGGAT
>NC_051405.1:22286066-22286377 GCF_015228065.2 Penaeus monodon
TTTACTCTCGTCTCATTTATGCAGGAGGAAAGAAAGAAAAAAGCATTCCTTTTTTTTCGTTAGACATACTTTTTTCTCCTTTTTATCGAATCTTAACACGAACAAGATGGTCTTAAATGAAAGTGAATTTGAAAGATAGAATTATTAAGTAAAAAGAAATACTAAGATTGATCGAAGAGAAATAACTTGATAACAGGAATAAGAAGAGAAAAAAGAAGGAAACATGAGTTAGACGTGATAAAGAAATAGAATAAAAAGAATGTAATAGAAGTGATAAAAAATATACTGAATGTGGAATTATTTTTTAAAAG
>NC_051405.1:22286976-22287173 GCF_015228065.2 Penaeus monodon
ACGTGATATAAATGCTAGACGTTACAAAAACGCCAGACAGCAAGACAAACCGAAAAAGGTCCGGTAGACTTAACACAGAACAGTCAGACATGGCAAAATAAAGAAAAAATATGTTAGACATACGAAAGATAGAGAAATTATAAACCAAACGTGATAAAGAACAGAAAAAATATATGCTAGAGGATAGATGTGAAAAG
>NC_051405.1:22287213-22287335 GCF_015228065.2 Penaeus monodon
TGGTTAATGTGTGATGCATAGATACTTTAATTAATTGAGATTTTTTGCATTCTTTGCCACTAGGAAATCATTTATCAATTTACTATCTATATAAGTGTAGGGAGGAGAATGAATGAATGGAT
>NC_051405.1:22287580-22288169 GCF_015228065.2 Penaeus monodon
GCATATAGCACTTACGAGAGAGATTGCCTGCCAACCCTCTTCTTCTTCACTCTCCCTGTCTATCTCTCCCAATTCCCCCTCTTTCCCCTTTGCTCCCCATTCATCCATCCTCTACTCTTTCCCCTCACGCCTCCACCCCCCCCCCTCCTTCCCGTCCTACCCTCTCTTAACCCCATTCCTTCTCCCCTTCTCGTCTGATCTTCTTCTTCCCCAATTTCCTTCCCGCTCCTCCTCATTTTATCTTCTGGACCTCCCATCTCCCCCTTCCTCTCCTCTCTTCCCGTCTCTCTCGCCACCCATCCCCTCCTCTCCGTCCCTTTCTCCTATACTCCCTCCCTTCTCCCCCTCCACCCTATCCCCTCTCTTACCCTCCTACCCTCCCCCCGCCCTATCCTCATCCTACCCTCGCTCCCTTCTCTCCCCTTCTCCCCCCCCCCCGCCTATTCAACTATCCCCACAACAAAACTGTCGCTGGAGAAAGGGACATATATATTCATCTGCGTGTTGTATGCCTGAATG
The DNA here is from genome assembly GCF_015228065.2 of Penaeus monodon. Taxonomy (NCBI): domain Eukaryota; kingdom Metazoa; phylum Arthropoda; class Malacostraca; order Decapoda; family Penaeidae; genus Penaeus; species Penaeus monodon. The sequence goes on from NC_051405.1 coordinate 22,288,100, forward strand.
GTTCAAGTGGCATTTATTCCTCGTCATATATATAACGTCATGGCGATATTACGGCGAGATTACGCATGTA
>NC_051405.1:22288220-22288299 GCF_015228065.2 Penaeus monodon
CGGGATGGGGTAGGTGGGTGGGAGGAGATGGGGGTTGGGGTATGGGGATGGAGAGGGGGGTAAGGAGAGAAGGAGAAAG
>NC_051405.1:22288653-22288854 GCF_015228065.2 Penaeus monodon
TTCACACATTAATCTTACTACAATTTCGTCTTATGTGCAGAAGGAAAGAGTAAGAAATATCCAAAGAAAGAAATAAAAAGAGAAAAAAAAGATATGACGAAGTGAAGAATAAGAATAGGCGAAGGCATGGAAAAGGAAAACCGTAGAGGACATAGAGATTATTGTAGAAATTACAAGAAAATACATAAATAAAGGAAGTAA
>NC_051405.1:22288873-22288999 GCF_015228065.2 Penaeus monodon
AGCAATAAAACCGAGAATAACCAACAACAAGAAAAAAATACCACATATGTAACAAAGCATTTAGAAGAAGAATCGTGGGCAGAGAAGAATAACCGAGAACCGATAAAACCGAGACCAAAGACGGCG
>NC_051405.1:22289049-22289450 GCF_015228065.2 Penaeus monodon
TTGGCAGCAAAAATCACATAACGAAGAAATGAAAAGAGAAGAGAGAAGAAACAGAGGAAGAAAAGAGGTAATACAGGTAAAAAGGTTAGAGAAATAGGGAGAAAACCTTAAAGAAAATAAAAAAAATTAAAAGCAAAGTAAAAAAAAGGAGAAAACGCCAAAAGGGAAGAGAGGAAAGAGGGATAGAGGGGAATTAATAGCGAAAGTAAGAAAAGAAAAGAGAAAATAAGATTACAGTAAAGGGGGAAAGTAGAAGCACGAAGGGAGAGATGGGAAGGATAAGAAGTGAGATGATAACCAGGGAAGAAGAAGAAAACAGATAACGAAAAGATATGAAACAAAAAGACACGCATTCATTATTTTTCACCTTCCTCTAAGTGAAAATCGGGGCCAAAAAGTGA
>NC_051405.1:22289494-22289589 GCF_015228065.2 Penaeus monodon
ACGCACGAATATCTTTTTAGTACGAAAAATGCTTTTGATTTTGTAGATTTCAATCGCAGTGTGCGTAGCTGATCATTATAGGAATAAAGGCGTAA